>NC_086325.1:50900233-51207733 GCF_036172605.1 Pelobates fuscus
TTTTAGCTTTTTTTTTTCTTTTTAAATCAAAACGTTTTTTTTTTTCCCAGCCCCTTTCTACAGCCACTGCCCCCACCATACTTCCCCTGCCCCCACCATACTCCTCCTGCCCCCACCATACTCCCCCTGCCCCCACCATACTCCCCCTGCCCCCACCATACTCCCCCTGCCCCCACCATACTCCCCCTGCCCCCACCATACTCCCCCTGCCCCCACCATACTCCTCCTGCCCCCACCATACTCCCCCTGCCCCCACCATACTCCTCCTGCCCCCACCATACTCCCCCTGCCCCCACCATACGGCCCCTGCCCCCACCATACGGCCCCTGCCCCCACCATACGGCCCCTGCCCTCACCATACGGCCCCTGCCCCCACCATACGGCCCCTGCCCCCACCATACGGCCCCTGCCCCCACCATACGGCCCCTGCCCCCACCATACGGCCCCTGCCCCCACCATACGGCCCCTGCCCCCACCATACGGCCCCTGCCCCCACCATACGGCCCCTGCCCCCACCATACGGCCCCTGCTCCCACCATACGGCCCCTGCTCCCACCATACGGCCCCTGCCCCCACCATACTCCCCCTGCCACCTCTATAGCCCCTGCCACCTCTATAGCCCCTGCCCCTCCAAACTGCCCCACCATACTACCCCTGCCCCCTTTACAGCCCCTCAATAGCCCCTGCCCCACCATAGTGCCCCTGCCCCATGTGCCCCTCTACAGCACTTCTATTTCCCTCTATAGCCCCTGCCCCACCATACTGCCCCCTCTATAGCCCCCGCCCCTCTATGTCCCTCTATAGCCCCTGCCCCACCATACTGCCCCTACCCCCTCTACAGCACCTCTATGCTCCTGCCCCACTATACTGCCCCTTCCCCACCAAACTGCCCCACCATACTACCCCTGCCCCTTAACAGCCCCTCTATAGCCCCTGCCCCTTAACAGCCCCTATATAGCCCCTGTCCCCACTCTACTGCCCCATGTGCCCCTCTCCAGCACTTCTATTTCCCTCTGTAGACCCTGCCCCCACCATACTGCCCATGTCCCCTCTATGTCCCTCTATAGCCCCTGCCCCACCATACTGCCCCATGTGCCCCTCTACAGCACCTCTATAGCCCCTGCCCCCACCATACTGACCCTGTCCTCCTCTACTGCCCCCTGTGCCACTCTACAGCACCTCTATTTCCCTCCATAACCCCTGCCCCACCATACTGCCCCTCTACAGCTCCTCTATTTCCCTCTACAGACCCTGCCCTGTCTACAGCCCCTCTTTCCCTCTAAAGCCTCTGCCCCACCATACTGCCTATGTGCCCCCTATACAGCCCATGCCCCCCTCTACAGCCCCTGTCCCCACTATACTGCCCATGCCCCCCCTATTGCTTTTGTGCCCCTCTCTTTATCCCCTGTGCCTCCTCTATTTCCCTCTACAGCCCCTGCCCCCTGCCTCTGCCCCCCTTTCACACGCCTCTACTGCCCCTGTCTCCCCCCTCTACTTCCTCTACCCGCCTCAACAGCCCCTGTCCCCCCTCTACTTCCCATTTATCCCCTACCATACTGTCCCTGTGACACCACTTTATTGCCTCAGTGTCCCTCGTTACAGCCTGTGCCCACACCATACTGCCCCTGTGTCCCCCTCTACTGCCCCTGTTTCCCACCATACTGCCCGTTTCCAACCATATTGCCCCTTTGCTCCCACCACAGCCCCTATACTCCCTTCTACAGCCTCTAACTCCCTTACTTCACATCCCTTCCACTCCCTTTTACCCCATAACTCCAGTACAGCCCCTATTCCCTTACTACAGTCCTTACCCCCACGACAGCCCCTCTCCCCCAATTGCTGCCCATATCCCCCAAACTACAGCCCCTGTTCCCACTTGCAGCCATCAACCTACTTCAGTCCCTAACCCCCTGCTACAGCCCCAATTCCCCACTACATTTCCTAAGCCCCCAATTACAGCCCCTAACTCTCAACTACAGCCCCTGTCCCCCTACTACAGCCCTTAACTCCTTAATTAGAGCCCCTATTACCCCACTAAAACTCACTACCACCCCCATCCCCCACCCAAGATTAGGTTCTGGATCTGCCCCTGCTCTGTATGACTATGTCTGTCTGTGTATGAAAGTGTATGTATGTCTGTGTCTGTATGTCTCTATATGACTGTGTCCGTGTGTTTCTGAATGTCACTGTATGCCTGTCTCTGTATGTCTCTGTATGACTGTATCCATATGTCTCTGTATGCTTTGTTCTGTAGATCTTTGTGTGACTGTCTGTGTATATATGTCCCTGCATGCCTGTGTAAGTATGTCTCTGCATGCCTGTATGCCTTGTTCTGTATGTCTCTGTATGCCTGCATCTTCATGTCTCTGTATGTCTGTGTTTGTATAACTGTGTCTTTATTTATCTATATGCCAGTGTCTGCATGTCTCTGTGTGTGTGTCTGTATGACTGTATGTCTGTGTACCTGTATGTGTTGATTGTATGACTGTGTGCCTGTATAGCTGTGTTTGTTTGATTGTGTGCCTGTATGTGTGTGTAGCTATATATCTATGTCTATATGGCTTGGGAGGGAAAAGTTACACAAAGGAGCCTGAGGGGAAGAGGGACACACAAAAAACAGGCTGAGGGGAGAGACCCACAGAAAAGGGCTGTGGGAAAGAAATACACACAAAGGGGCTGGGGGGAAAGGATATACACAAGGGGGTGTAAGACACACTAAAGGGGGGTACAATACACTACATGGGGATTTCAAACGGCTGGATATGAGACACCGCTAAAGATACATCTTATTCGTGTGTGGGGTGGGGGGGCGGCAAAATTCCTCTTCGCCTGTGTAGCCAAAAATCCTTGCACCGGCCCTGTACATGGTGTTTTCAATGTAAGATATTCACTTACCTATCTAGAGCCACCATGTCCTCACAGAGGTTGTTGTTACTATTCAGTAAAACCCATCTCCAGTCCACACTCATTCTGCCTGATACTTTGTTTGATATACCCTCTCTGGGACGCTTCCCAAAGCATGGCAAACCTCCGCTGATTTCATTGCCAACATCGAATTAAACTCGTCAGAGTTACTTCACTCCTATACTCCCTAGTCAGCAATAGCAGTGTCGGCTAGCAGGACTTAGGCCTGGCCTCTGATCTGGATAATTGGAATGATTTTATTTTATCATTGAATGGTACTAAGCAGTACATCTCTCATTATGAATCCCATTATAAATTGTTATTTAGATGGTACCTAACCCCCTCAAAATTACACAAATTCAAATGAATAAATTCGAACAAATGTTGGAGGCATTGTGGACAAGGGGGTCCTTAATCCCTATTTTTATACGTGCCCTTTAATAAAACAACATTGGAATTCGATTCCTAAAATAATTAACACAATTACAGATTCAATTATAATCCTAACCACTGAAACGTGTTTATTTAAAAAACCTCCCCCAAATTTACCCCAAAACAAATGAATTATATTAAAACCTTTATTAATTGCAGCCAACTCTTTAATATCCAAATATTAGAAATCTACAAATATCCCATCCAAGAAGTCTTAAATTTGGCAATCGAAAATTAAAGATGTGGATTGAGTTTTAGACAAAAAAAAACTATAAAAAAAATATATTAATTTCCATCATGAGTGGGCAATGTGGGAAGAGGACATAGTAAAAAAGTACAGTCTGGGATGATGCCCCCGAGTCGACCAACATGAATATTGTTTTTTTTTTTATTTGTTATTTTTATTATATTGCATTTTAATCTATTTCTATTATCTACATATACTTATATCATTAGTTTTTATATAAAAATGTGTATATATATATATATATATATATATATTCTCTTAAGTATTATGGATGTATATATTATTATTTCCCCCATATTGTAATATATATTCAATTTTTAAAAAATTATTATTATTTATGTAACTTATGTCTTTTAAAACTCAATAAAAAATTATTTGAAAGGAGTTACCATAGCAACCACATTGCATGCTAATATCACCTGGAAAAGTAAGGCTCACCAAAATACCCACATTTTTGTACATTATCCCCTGTTTATTTACAGAAACCAATTAATGGTCTTTGCTGTTAAAGGGATGCTGTAATGTTAGGCCATTAGGAAATCATTGAATCATTGCTTCCGTTGGGGGGATTTAAAAGACACTGGATGTGTTCCAACACAGAGTGAAGACATCTAGTGTCCTTAAACTCTGTGAAACAGCAGGAAGCGCCTCTAGTGGCTGTTTGGTAGACAGTCCCTAGAGTCAGTCTAAACCATGCAATATAAACATTGCTGTTTCTCTGAAACGGCAATGTTTTAGATTGCAAAGTTAAGGGGACAGGGACAGTTCACCTAGACCACTTCAATGAGATAAAGTGATCTGGGTGCCTATAGTGTCCCTTTAAATTGTGTATGAAAGGTGCACGCTGCAGTTGAAAAAATGCATATGATGTTAGAGTGAAGATAATTAAAGGTACACTCAAGACCCCTAAAGCACTTTGTGTGAAGAGTGTGTCTTTGTGCAAACAGTGCATATCTCAATGGAAATTGGTACTTTTATAAATTAACCTTGTTACATCCCCCAGCAGGCAATCAAATAGCATGTCCTGTTACGTCCTGCTTTGGTTAGCTCAGTGGAGCTTAACTCAAGAGGCAGCAATTTCCTACAGCCCCTGCCTTAAAAAATACTTCTCATTGAGCTGCATTGGCTAGTCAGTTATTATAGAAAGGATGTGCTGGGTTAGAGGGAAATAGGCTTTAGGCAACAAATCTATAGCTTTTACAAGTGTTTTAGATATACCTCCAATAAAATAAAAAAAACCACAAATGTTTTATTGGAAGTATATCTACTAAACAGTGATTTCAGCATCAGGGGACTTTGCTAATTTGTCAAAGTCCCCAAACGGTGACAGTGCCGCTTTAAGGAACAGACAGCTTAGAAAGTCATTGGTCCTTAACAGGCAGAACTAGAAACCGCAGGGTCCAGTTGCAAGAACCAAGGAAGGGCCTCTCTTTCATCCCTCGAGTCAGATTGTGTATGTATGTGGTTGGCTGAGTGTGATGTACCGGCAGTTCTTCCAGGCCTGGTGTTACGGTGCGAAGTTCTAAATATGGAGCCATTGGCAGGAACATTCTAACATTCTATTGGTGGTGCTTTCTCCACGTTTATCCCCTGTAAATGCTCTTTATCAATAACCCCCGAACGTTCTGCTCATTCTATGCCTCTGACAGACCTTATGAGCCCTGATTAACCAGCTCCACTTAGGCAGCTTGCCGTCACTTATTGTTGCTGCAGCAGAGATCTTGATGAGAAAAGAGTAATTAAAAGGAGATACACATGAAGATCTGCTGCTGCTTAACTCACTTGCTGAGCAAATTATAGCTCTCCTGCTATTAATTAAGGGGATTCCCTGCAAATTTACACTATCAGCCGCAGCAGGGAATTGGTTATAAAAGGCTCCCGGGAGGCCCTTTAATACATACGTGCACTGCATTAGGCTGTTGAGGCACTTGAATAGTTAAAGAGCTAATTTCAGGTGTATAAAATCAGGAAGATAAAAATTATCTTTGAATTTCCAGTTTCTGCGTTGCTCTCTGCTCAATACCGGCTTCATCTGAGAAATGAACGCAAGAAATGCTTGATAGTAGGGATATTGGTAGAATTAAAGTTTGAAAGAGGTACTCGGTTTGAAAAATATTATTAATAATGCAAAAAAATAAATAAAAATGGGTTAAGGAAACCGTGTTACAGATAGGACTGCTAAACCCACAATCTTTCCCTGAACACATATCACTTTAACATATTCTAGAGTAGGGAATGAAAAGTGCTATGCTGCAATATATAGAATGTGTAGAAGAAAATCTATTAATTAAATAAAAAGGGACGCCAAAGGACAATTATGATTATTGTATTTACCTACTGCAACATTTTAGCAGCAGAATTCTACATACTACAGGGCAGCTACTTTCATGGAGTACCCATCAGCTATAAATAAATAATATAATAATAATAAAGGACAATCTAGGTTGCAGCAGGCACGAGACAGGTAAAGAATGGAACTAAACATAATGTCGGGCACGCGAAGTGCATAAGGAGCAAGCCTCATGAGGTTTGATGGAGCAGAGGCTGTTGGGTAAGTATTGGTGAGTTTAGGTTAGCAGCAGAGCGCACTGAGGGTTAGGTGCAGGGCAGCACGCGCTATTAGCAGAGCGGGAAGGTCGCGATCAGGGCAAGAGCCCTGATTGGTAGATCGCAGCACGAGATAAGCAGTGGCGGGAAAATGAGGAGTATAAATTTAAAGGCGCCAAATTATTTACCTCAGCTTGTGCCAGACAACTATCAAGGTTGGCCGTTTTTAAATATAACTGAGCTGCTGCTCCCACCCACCCTCCCTTCTTGTCGTGACCTTATTATGGGATATAAGTCACCCTCCTGGGCATCACAGGAGGGTGGATTTGGTTAATATTGGTTTTATGATAAATATTTATGGCTCCTGGCTTTGGTGGGGGCGGAGCCTTGGAATTTATGGTTACTGGCTTTGGTGGGGGGCGGAGCCTTGGAATTTATGGCTCCTGGCTTTGGTGGGGGGCGGAGCATTAGAAAGTTTTAATGGTGGAAAGTTTTAATGGTTAATATTTCGGTTTGGTTTTAAAATTATGGTTTTATGTTTAAAGTAGAATTATGAAATCCGTAATAAAGGTTCACGGCCATACTCCAAGGTGCAATATTGAAGTATTGAATAAACAAGTTGGATAAAAGAAGTTGTCTTGTGTTTATTTATATTATGTATCATTAAGAATGCAACATTCAAACCTCATGCAATTTTTTTTTTTCAAAAAATAATTTCAAAAAAATAAAAATCCCAGGCTGTGCAGCTTCTGCAGTGAGCTTTCAAAACAAATTAGTGAAGCGCCTCTGGTTTATAATTAAGTAGACTCTGAATATTACTTAATTGAAATCCAAATGTATAAAAAAAAAAAAAATAGGCTGAACTAGTTGGTCTGAAAAAACTATCCAACTCAGCAACTTTCCCAGCTTGGCTAATGTTACCTTTCGGATTTAAATTCACTGCAATTCAGAGTTTAGTGAATAAACCCATGTGGGATATTTCTACAGTGCTGCTGCTATTATCCTGTAAGCACTGCTTCCTAGGCACAGCAAGAGCGTTGTGTCAAAATGATCAGTTTTTACAGTAAAAACCAGACAGGACATTATCCAGAAACCTTAAGGAACATTCCAATGTTAAAACCAATATTGGATTTAATGAAGTGCTCCTTTAACCCCATCAGTGCCAGGCAGAACACCCCCTAACAAAAACAATAAACTAAATAATGATAACACCCCCCCCCCCTGGTGAGTTCTCTTGTTGCTTCTCCACTGAGCCCCAGGGAGGCTGTCAGTAGTGACAGTCTCACATTCCAGAGAAAATTGGTCAATGGCCAAATCAAATGCAGCAAGCTGACGTGCTCTAGGGGTTTGGAGTGTTCCTTTAATTATTTACATCAAAAGTGGGGCATACTGAGCAAAACTGATCAATATTAAAATAATAATAGCATTAATAATAATAAATTCTAAAAGACACCCATTTAAACTAACCTTACCATAAAACGTGTGTACCTGGGATTCCCCTTCTGGAACAGATAAATGATCTGGAAGACAAACAATGCATGTGCATCAGGTTCTATTTACAAGCAATCTGATGGTTCATGCTGACAGACTTTATACACAATGCGACTTGCCTGACCCCTTTTCTTAACCCCTTAAGGACCAAACTTCTGGAATAAAAGGGAATCATGACATGTCACACATGTCGTGTCCTTAAGGGGTTAAAGGAGTTAAATTTTTACAGAGAGCATCCCCCTACCCACAGGATGTGCAAGTTATCAGCAGGTTGTGTGTCCACAGACTTGATTTTATTACCAGCGAGGTTTATCTCTGACTCTGGTATTTAAAAATCGATTTTTTTTTTAATAGACTTCAATATGAAAATTGCTATTCTAATTATCAGATATATATTTATCCCTGGTCAAAAATATAAATAAAAATGAACGTCATACGTTCTCCTAGATGTACTGACAACCATTTTATTCCCATCACCATCGATCTATAAAGAAGGGGTAAAGGGGTTAGCCTAATTATGCCTTTGTAGCTTATACAGAAAGGAAGCTCCGACTCCTTTAACATTAAATAATAATGGAGTTAATTTACAAAAGACATCTCTACCATGCAAGAGGTCAAGGTTACAATCTCTAAAGTGCCAAATGGATCAGCTTGAGTGTCCCTCCTTTTGCACAGGTGATTTAATCAATCTGTGAGGCAGCCTGGACCACCTGTGCTAAAGCAGTGATGCATACTCAGGATTCTAGCTGAGTGGAAGGTGGAGGGGGCAGCATTAATTATGTGGTGACCTCCCAGCTGTTATTTTTTGCTTTATACCCAGGAGGTTTTGCGTCAGATCATTAGGCTGCACTGCAATGATCATTAGAATTTAGCCTGATTCTGTTTGCTTGGCAGAACCCTGTGTATCACTGGAATGACTGCACCAATATGTCATTGTAACTTTAAGGTGGAATGTTAGAGTATCAGGCATTCTGAGCCCTCCCATCGAGGACGCTGATTGGTCGGCAGGCAGCTTGTCCATCAGACAGGGGAGCAGAGCTGAATCCAGCAGTCTGCAGCAGCCTGTGTGTGTGTACAGGGAACTCAGTATCTCAGTGCTGTTCGGGACCTCATCCTGGGAGGACCTGGGGGTCACCCTAAAAGCTGGATCTGTTCTTTGTAAACTATGGGATGACTATACCGGTCCTTGTAGATGTGTCAGAGGATTTTACAAGCAGACACGTGTCTGTAGGATATTCCCAACACATGCATGTGGTCTGCCTTGCACTCCTGTGGGGAATGAGTTGATGGATGCAGACTGGGGTTACTGATAACTTTTAAGAAAGCAGAAGAAAAGTGAGTGTATTCACTGAATTCCTGTGGATCAAGAGGGCATTGATTGCTGCTGGCATGGAGTGTACAGGCTTAAGTGTGAACCCCCTCCAAAAACAGCTGCTTTTTATCACTCGCTGAAGACCCCTTGTTTAATTTTAGCTGCAGATCACAGGGACCCTATGATGACTGAGTTTTGTGGAACATCTTGGGGGAAATTAAATGCACTTTCCCATGTCACTCAATGCTACCTGTCCTGCTTTGATGGGCATTGCTAAAGAAAAGCTAATATATGGGATTAATGAAAACTCCACAGCTACTCCTAATGTGGAAGAATTAGGTAAGATCGGACAGACTGTATTCTACTTACAGCCATCAGACACACAAAAGGTCTGTAGAACACAGGACCATTAAATGGCATATTTTAGTTACATTGTTTGTTTTTAATACTCGATTCTCTGTTTTAGATGTCCTCATGCAAACACCTGCTTGGCAGATATTGCTAAGACTCCTTTTATTTAGAGTTCAGGATATCCCTGAGAGCCCTGTTTTTCCTCACCTATTGATTGGAGTTTCAACTGCATTTTTACCTTCAGTTGGCACAATTTGTGTCCATCCTGTGTACCATTATTAATGAATTACAACCCAAAGACACATGTTTAATATGTTGTTAAACAATGCAAACGATCTATGACTTTCACATTTCCAAATTAATTTCCCTTTTTATGTCTGAATATGTGCAGGAAATAAATGACCTAATAGTTGGGGTACACATTGATGACTTGAGATCTTATCGCATTGTTTAAAACCCCTTAAGTGCCAAACTTCTGGAATAAAAGGGAATCATGACATGTCACACATGTCATGTGTCCTTAAGGGGTAAATTTAACTTTGCATTTAATATTGGATCCATTTTATTTACATTCCCTACACCATGCAGTATCTGCATTACATGAAATGTTTGCACTGTGCATGTGGAACTTTGTCGAATATATGAAATATATTTGTGTGCATGTACCTAATTTTGCACTGTATATGCCGTTGTGCAGTTTTATTTATTTTTTTATTTATTTTCAGTTAATCAGTTTAGTAATTCTGACATCTCCCATTTGTGGTAGTTTATTAGCTTTCTCCATCTGTGGTTCCTTTTTTTATGCTCTCCTTGTGAATGATTCTATTTCTGCTGCGGATTGCTGAATTTTAACTTCCTTTCACACAGCTGCTGTGATTTAGGATTGCAACTGGGTACATCACACTATGGAAGTAAATCTGATTTATCTCTCCAGTAGGTCAAATATTCATTTTATCCTACAAGATTCCTACTGGGCCTGTCTCTACTTTTACATTAGATTTAAAAAATGGGTGCGCTTGGAGTGTAAGGAGAGATGTGTGTATTTTTCTTCATAATCACAGCTTGATTCTTACAGTACATTTTATGTACTGTGTTTTTTATAAAAGGTCAAACTATAGAAAGCTTGCCAGCTATCTGGTACATTATTAAAGTTAGTGTTTGTATTTATTTACTCCGTGGGATGTATTTACTAAATAGTGATTATTTAAAAATAATAATAAAAAAATATATATATATATATGTGTGTATATATATATTATAATTTAATTTTCATTCCAAACCATTTTTGGCCCAAATAAGGGAATAACACCTTTTTTTGATTCATCATAGTTGGCTCAATACTTAAACCCCAGGAAGTCTCAAAACCTTGTAACTAGGGTTACCTTTCTGTGTGTCCAGATTTTTTGGGCACTTGTAACTTGTTCGCATAAAAAAAGTCTTGTCCTATTCCTATCCATCACAAATTAATCCAATAACTAATCAATGTAGTCCTTTGGGATTTCTCATTGATTTATTTCCTAAATCACATTGTACATATACAACAGTGCTTTGCATGTACAGCCTATTAGCAAGAAGTGATATTGTACCTATTAAACGTCTTGGCTCTGACAACCCGATCCATAGCCCTTTATTGAAGTTATTTATAGGCTTCTGAGTTTTTGTGTTCTTTTGTTTCCCTGATATCCCTGATACAAAGGTGTGCATAAAAATAACTAAGAATGGTGTGCTTGTTTAAATGGCACCCTTCTTGACCACAGGTGAATAATAAAAGGTTATGTGATTTTATAATGGGGTTGCTAACCTGTAAGGCATCTGAGTTGGATGGAAATACACAGATTGTACCATGTATGTGATAGTGGGTACTTTTGGTGTCTTGCAACATTGGTCCGACATGCCATGTTCCCTGCTCATACAAAACTCAATTATTATAGTTGTGTTGTGGGTGGCCAATATTCCCATAGAAGCGAGCAATCAACAAATGGACATTTTGTTAAAACTACACTTAGTCACTTGAGCAGTAAGAATTATTAATTCTGTGTCTAACATGTACATCTATCAGCATCCAGGTATTCCTGAAAGATTAGGATAGAGTTGTCCAAAACTGTCCGATCAGCATTTTAGAAGTTAAATATTCCATGTGGAATTATGGGAGTTGCAGTTCTACACCAAGTAGGGGCGCTAGAGTTTACCTACCCCTGGGCTATAGTGCATACAGTCATCTCTGCTTGAATATTGGTAACCCAGCAAATGGTTATTGAACTTTGACAAACATACCAAGTGTTCATGTATGGGATTGTCATGGCTGGTATCTAAGGGCATCTTTAGGGACTGATTTGGTAACTGTAGGTTTACAGTGTGTGTATGTGTATATATTCAATATAATCTGCTTTGGAATCGCCAGCTTGCAAACTTTATCATAGCAGTTACATGGGAGCACTATACAATTGTTTAATTTAAATAAAAAGTTTTGTCCATTTAATATGGAACCATTGCCAAGGAAAGGTTCCCATACCAGGTGAAGAAAATACTGATTGTAAATTTAACATTGATTTCATAGAATATGAGTGATCCCACATTCAACTCTCTGTCTGTGTCTTTCACAATCGGAAAGATTAATACATTTGGTGGTATAGTGCCACCTGATCTAGGTGTCTGATTATCTTTAATATCGGTTAGGAAAAAAACGTACAAACCCAAGTTTGTTTGTATTTTTGTTTCTCCTTTTTAAATTTTGGCGTGCACCCACAGAGAGGAACAAATATTGAGTTGGTGCACTTCAGAGGCCATTCAGCAGGCAATGTGTTATTTTTATTTAATTTTTTTTTGACATTATTATTATTATTATTTATTATTACTAGTTAAGATTTGTCAGTCTTCTACACTCATGATGTGCATATACCTAATCTCTCACATGCGCATCCAGTATTCCTTTGCTTGACGTAGTAAGAATGTTTGTTTGTCTTCAACAGCTGTATTGCCAGGGGGCACTTCATCTTGACCTCTATTCCGGTTTTGACCATTCATATGCTTCTGACTACATCAAGAAGAACTGCAATGTGTAATATGTTAGAAATGTTGTTAATATTTGTCTACGATCAGATGTTGGAGGTTTTTTGTGCTTTCACGAATGCTGCCATCTCCTTCTGACTTTTACATAGATTGACGCTTTCAGGATCATTCACTTAAGTCAGAATTCAAAGTGAATTTCAAGTTTCAGGCCAAATTAATCAAACTGTAAGCACAGCTGGCTTAGAGAATGTTTCCAGTTTGGCTACTTTGGCCTTAAAATATTTGAAGTACACTTTGTAATGTCTCTTTAGTAATTAAAGCTTGTTTGTGTTTTCTATAATGGATCTTATTACTGGCTTTAGGCAGACGTACGCGGTCTGTTTTAGTAATTTTCTTCCGTAAAATGACTTCATAAATTTGATGACACATCTGTTTGCCCTGGCCACAGAAGCAGTTGAACAATGAATTAGAGTTGTGGTCACCTGGGAGAATTTTGCTATGATTCGTGGAATGACATATTTTCTATGTCATCAGAGACCTTATGGGGGATTTGATCGATGACATGCGGAATGTAGTTTGTTTTACTAAATCGTAGATCGTAAATGTGTGTCGTAGATCTATTGGGCAGATCAACATTTTTGTTATGAGGAAGAAATCCTGGCCAAACATTTGTTCCATGTGGGAACAAAAAATGGCTCCACACAAGTGGTCTTGCATTTATGTCGACCTAATCAATCTTCATTTAATAGTGCAGTGTTAAAAGAAAATGTTTGTAGAAACTGGTGAGTTTAAATTCCATAATTTTGCTTCTCCATTTCCAGTTTTAGTGTCAAATCCGTCTCTTTGATAGTTTAAAGAAAACCATCCAGGCACACACAGAATTCCAAAGTTGCAGGATTTTATTTTGGCACTCCACTTTGGATGCATCGTGTGTGTGACACGGTTTTGTTTTTTCTCTTGTATGGTTAAAGGATGTGAATTCTCCCTGGTTTGTGAGGCAGGACAGATTTGATCACCTTCTTAAGTGTGTGTGTGTGTGTGTGTGGTCCCTGTTTGCAAGTGTTTATTTTTTATAAAGTTTATCATCTAGACCAGGGGTTCCCAAGCAAGTCCTCAAGTACCACCTACCAGGTTGGATTCAGGAATTGCCCTGTTGTTTCTAAAGTGTTGTTTTTTTTTTTTGTTTTTTTTTCTTTCTAAAAACACCTTGGACACCACTAGGTAATCCCTAAATCTTGGGTTTGGGGTATTTGAGCACTGGGTTGGGAACCACTGATCTAGACTGGTACTGAGTTTTACTGAGTTTTTTTTTTTCCCCTCCCCATCTCCCCCCACCAAAAATGTGTATTCTGATTTATAAAATAACTGTATTTTTTTTTTTAAAATGTATTTTTATAAGCTTCTATGCAAACAGGAAAAGTTTGTGTGTCTGCTAGCTGGGTTGGCCCACCCTGCAGTTTGATTAATTGAACTTAATTAATTGAGTCCACAAAGATAACAGTGAAACACTTGACAAAGCTTGCAAGAGTTACAATAAAATACATTTTATGAGATTATGCAAAACATCCCCAAACCAGATCTCACAGTTTGCCCACATTTGAAGGGGAAGTCTTGCTATGTGACACAAATGATCCTGTTTGGTAACTAACCTAGCACCCTTTGTAAAAGTTTAAAGGGTTCTAACAAGTTTTTTATTTTTTTATTTTTTTTTTAAAGGTGTTTTCAGAAAACGCCTGTTCGCCTGTTTTGGTAAGAGTAACCCTTGCTGTGGTCGTAATTCTCTCACCCTCAAATGGGGGGAAAAAAAGATTAAACCTTTTTGTGTAACAGAGGGAGAGGCCGGTGTGGGGTGGTGTCAGAGGGGGGCAGTGTGTCTCCATTGGGTATCTGGTGTCAATGTGCTGGCTCAGACACCAAAAACTACACACCCTGATTCCAGGCACAATGATTACTTGGAGTAACCCTTTAAATTAATACAATTCTGTTTGTTTTAAACTGCAGCACATGAATGCCTCTATGAAGGCCATTCAGTGGCTAATGTAGTAAATTGGTGAGCATTCACAAAATTATGTGAACAGGAACAAGACATAACAACTAGCTTTTATTCTAGGAGAAAGTGGAGTAATGGAACATTGGAGGAAGGACCACGTGTTAAGAGTTGAGGAGATATTGGCAGCTGTGGTGCCTGTACCTACTTAGATGTTGGATAAAGGAGACATGGATATTTAGAATCTTTGTATAAGATGTAGGTAAAACATATCCATGGTTTCCTGAAGGCCCTGAACCGCACATATAGATGATGAGGTCTTTCTTAGTCTATACATATATTCTTGAAACCGCAAATATCCTGTACTCTGGATTATTACACAGCCAAGGTATGTTAATGCAAGGTAATTACAGTATCTCACAAAAGTGAGTACACCCCTCACATTTTATTCTATCTTTTCGTGTGACGACCCTGAAGAAATTACACTTTGCTGCAATGTAAAGTAGTAAGTGTACAGCCTGTATAACAGTCTACATTTGTTGTGCCCTCAGTAACTCAACACACAGCCATTAATGTCTAAACCATTGGCAACAAAAGTGAGTACACCCAAAAGTGGAAATGTCTAAATTGGGCCCAAAGTGTCAATATTTTGTGTGGCCACTAGTGATGTCCCGAACCGTTCGCTGGCGAACATAGCGTTAGCGTTTGTCATCATTGAGTAAACTTTGACCCTGTACCTCACAGTCAGCAGACACATTCCAGCCAATCAGCAGCAGACCCTCCCTCCCAGACCCTCCCACCTCCATGACGAATAGGGGGCGGACCGAACAACACGCTATGTTTGCTGGCGAACGGTTCCCGGCGAACTGTTCGGGACATCACTAGTGGCCACCATTATTTTCCAGCACTGCCTTAACCCTCATGGGCATGGAGTTCACCAGAGCTTTACAGGTTGCCACTGGAGTCTTCTTCGACTCTTCCATGACGATATCACAGAGCTGGTGGATGTTCGACACCTTGCGGTGCCCCACCTTCCATTTGTGATGCTCAGTAGAGTTTAGGTCTGGAGACATGCTTAGCCAGTCCATCACCTTCAGCTTCTTTAGCAAGGCAGTAGTCATCTTGGAGGTGTTTTTGGGGTCGTTATCATGTTGGAATACTGCCCTGCGGCCCTGTCTCTGAAGGGAGGGGATCATGCTCTGCTTCAGTATGTCACAGTACATGTTGGCATTTATGGTTCCTTTAATGAACTGTAGCTCCCCAGTGCTGGACACACTCATGCAGACCCAGACCATGACACTCTCACCACCATGCTTGTCTTTGTACTCCTCATCTGGTTGCCACCACACACGCTTGACACCATCTGAGCAAAATAAGTTTATCTTGGTCTCATCGGACCACAGGACATGGTTCCAGTAGTCCATGTCCTTAGTCTGCTTGTCTTCAGCAAACTGTTTGAGGGCTTTCTTGTGCATCATCTTTAGAAGAGGCTTCCTTCTGGGGCGACAGCCATGCAGACCAATTTGATGCACTGTGTGGTCTGAGCACTGACAGGCTGACCCTGCTCCCCTTCAACCTCTGCACCAATGCTGGCAGCTCCCATACATCTATTTCCCAAAGGCAACCTCTTGGTATGTCGCTGAGCACATGCACTCAACTTCTTTGGTCAACCATGGCGAGGCCTTTACTGATTGGAACCTGTCCTGTTAAAAGAAACAAAAAAATAAAAACGCTGTATTGTCTTGCCCACCTTGATGCAGCTCAGTTTCAGGGTCTTAGCAATCTTCTTATAGCCTAGGCCATCTTTATGTAGAGCAACAATTCTTTTTTTCAGATCCTCAGAGTTCTTTGCCATGAGGTGCCATGTTGAACTTCCAGTGACCAGTATGAGAGAGTGTGAGGGTGATAACACCAAATTTAACACACCTGCTCCCCATTCACACCTGAGATCTTGTAACACTAACGAGTCACATGACACCGGGGAGGGAAAATGGCTAATTGGGCCCAATTTGGCCATTTCCACTTAAGGGTCTGTACTCTTTTGTTGCCAACGGTTTAGACCTTAATGGCTGTGTGTTATTTTAAGGGGACAGCAAATTTACACTGTTATACAGCCTGTATACTTAACATTGTTGCAGAGTGTCATTTCTGTTGTCACATGAAAAGATATAACAAAATGTGAGGGGTGTACTCACTTTTGTGAGATACTGTATATGGACATGTTGACTCTTTGCTATCTCATCACATTCTTCCTAATGGTTGTAGTAAAAAATAAAGTATTTTAAATTGTTTGTTGCAATGGCAAAGTGTGTGTGTTTACTTTGGGGTTTAACAGATAGTTTTAGCATGTGTTTCATCTCCTCTTCCCTGTATGCTCTCTCTATTCTAACCGCAGGTGAAAAGGATTAAGCTTAAAACAATGATTGACAGGAAACCAAGGTGGAGGCACCCAGGTCTAGGTTGCAGAGATGTGACTTTTTTTTTTTTTTTCACACTTTACAAAAACATATTTTGTTATATATAAGGATAAGTAAACATTTATCTAAAAAAACCAAATACTCCTCCCCTTTAAGACTCCTTATATCGAAGAGTTTTGCATGGTAAGGAATTCCTGCATAGTATGTTTGCTGTTATTAATCAGACGGATATTGATTGTTGTATTTCTGCTTTACTCTTTAACAAGGAAGGTGCCCAAACAAATTAATGTTGACAGTAGAATTGGCAAAATGAATCTATTGACTCTCTCAGCCACTCAGCGCACCTTTTAAGTCGGCTTAATTAGCTGTTCATCATGTCTGATGGGGTTAGGAATCAATGAGTACATTTAGTTGTATGATAAATTAACAATGAAAGCAGATATAGAATACTGGCGTAGTTGGACAAACCATTAATAAATGTAAATGAAATACCGAATGTTCACATTCCAAGAAATGTGTCTTGTGCCATGCAGCCAAATGCAATTGTGTCTTACACTTTTTGTTACTATTTGTTAGAACATCTTGGCTGTGTGATTATTCAGAGTGCGGGTTATACACTGCCCCAAGCACATCTGCATATATTAAGACAGACTACGTCACCCACAAGTGTGGATCAAGGTCCCCTTCAGGGAAGCGTGAGAATTGTGTTTGTTTATTGAGCATCATACAATGTGTAGATCAACACATTTGCTAGCTATGTCATTTAACACACTGTATAGGTACATCTGCATGAACTGGATATTACTGCCATGTTGTGACTGCTTAAAGGTTAAATATGTGTCTTCTGTCTTACTATTGAATTGATGAAATGTGACAGTAAAAGAGAATTTCGGGGGAGGGCTGAAGTGTTGTGGTCTTTAATAAAAAAAATAAAAAATACTTTTGGTTTTTATTTTTTTTTTATTTTTTTCATCAGTAAGTCTTTTATGCGTTTGTTGATGTAAAGGCTGAAAATTCAGATCTTTCTGGAGAAAATAAAACCACTTAGCAAATCATATTAAAGTTGGGGAAAATATTTTTAATATTTGATTATTTAAAGGAACACTCCAATCACCATAGCCACTGCAGGGCTATTTTGCTTGGATTGTTCAAAACCATTTTGCTTTCATTTGACATCAGTTGAAGTGATTCCGGTGAACACTAGGACTCCTTTTCTGTAGGATTTCTAAAAAAAAATCTTTAATTCTTTGCTGATTTGTGCACACACACACAGATTTCTTTTTTTTTTTTTTTTTTTAAGATTTCTTGTTCATAATATATTAACAAATTTCCTTCAGTTCCCCTACCATCTAAGCTGGCTTAATTTTCCAAAACCTCCAGCTCTTTCCACCTTTCATTGCTTTCTTTGTCATCTAAATTGTTATATTGTTTACAACACAGTTTCCTGCACTGCTCGCAATGTAGGCTGTTGTGAGAGCTGTATTTTATCATCAAACCTCCTTGAGTTCCACCTCGGAACACATTCAGCTGGAAGTTGAGGCCTGCTGTTTAGGCCACAATCCCCCAGCCCCATAACTTCCCATTGCAATGCTTGTGGATTCGCAAAACCCACCCTAAAGCCGAGCCATGCTACCGTCACTGGATCCCTAAGCCTGCTGTGCCTTAACGCGTGGGTCTAACATACGGTCCTCGGAGTCATCATGGTATGGGCCTAGTACAATGCCTCCCATACAGAGACCACTCCGAGGCCTGCAGCACATCTTGGGCACTCGGCACCCAACACCTAGTTGCACACTGTCCAACATTGGTACCTCTTTCAAAATACTGGTCCACACTGACTGTATATAGTTTAGTTTGGGGGTTTTATTTTCTTTTTTTTTAACGTTTTTCCTACTGACCGCTCTCCTCTAAAACGCATGACTGGCCTAATTTAGTCCCCTCTTAGGAGAATATTTTGGAGGACTTTATTCTCCTATTGCCTTAATAATTCATGTAATTTGTTTACTTCACCTTCCTGTGGGTTCTGAGTTCTTACACTGGATAATTGACCAGGACTGTAAATGCTAGAACTCTTCTATAGTTGTCTTTCTCTAGAAGATACCATTGCTTGTTTCTGATTTAATTTATTTATTGAAAGGTATCTCCACCTCCTACTGCAATTATACTTCATTTTGGCATTCACGGTCTTGTGAACCACAGTTCTCGGATTTGCCCTGCAATTCGCACTACAGAGTTTTTTTTTTTTTTTGTTTTTTTTGGACACTATTAATCTTATTGTGTCTATCGCCATCCCACATTCCCTTTAACACTCTGCTAATGCCTTGCAACTCCCACTGCACGATCCTTCTAGACAATATCTAAATTGTGTCTATTACTAACACATATCTCCGCTTGTCACCAACTCTGGGTTTCAGGAACTTTATTGAGACCCTTATACAATTCTACTCTTATATTTTGTCTCAAACCTGTCAATTGCCTGTGTGGTTCTACCAGCAAAATTTTTCTCCTGACTAAACATACTTTAGAATCCTACTCCCATTGCTGACATCAACATCTTGAATCCTTTTTTTTTTTTTTTTTTTTTTTTTTTTTATAAAGCATTACACACATTTTTACATACTGTCTTCAGATGCAACAAAATTTAATTTGGATTTAAAAGAAGGAATTTCTGAAGTAACCAACCACTCACTGCTTGTGACCTTCATATTATGACATCTCTACTAGTCTGAGAGATTGTGAAAAATAGCTTCCATCTTGCCACTCCTTAAGACAATGTGTATTTTTTTTTTTTTAACAAAATATACATATTGTGTTTTTTTTTTTTGTTGTTTTTTTTTTTTTTTTTTTTTACAACAAACTGAAGTTTTTCCCAATCAAGAAAAGCATGCCTTTATAATAAACTCTTCTGGGATTGTCCATACCAGACCTCAATCCTATGTAAATAAACAAACAATAGATGGAAATTCTAAATGGCAGAGAACTGGGTTATACCGTTGCAATGTGACTGATATTGGACTACAGAGAAGAGGGTAAAACAATGTCCAACAGCTGAAATGTTGGAATAAGAGCAGCAATTACAAACAACAAATGTATATTTTGTTTTGTCAAGAAGGTAGAAGGTCTCCCCTCCTTTAGCTGATTTTTCAGCCTGGGTGTCAAATGTTTTGCTGTACATTTACAAATTGAATTAGATTGAACAGCTATTGCTCTAGGGTTGGGGTTAATAAAGCTAAAATGGGACTGAGTTATCATCTGAAATATAGAAGCAATCTATAACCACTACTATAACAAGAAAATTTCTCTCTCACATTTTTGCTAATGTTCTATTTTAAAATGGACAGTTGTCTGTGTGCGTGGGGTGCGGAGGGGGGAGTAAAGGATGTTGTACCCTCACCCCCCATGTATCTAGTTATTTTGCCAGTGTCAGGTGATTTAACTTCATGTCACCTTTTTGTCATTTTTTGAATATTTTGTTTTGTTTTTTTTTTTTGCTTAGTTTGCAGCACTCAACATCAGCACAACAACATGGTAGTGTAGGCCTGGAGCAATACCTTTTTAAACTGGTCTAGTACAAAGAACAAAAATTCTATTTGGTTTCGAGCAAAAATAATAAGATAACCTCTAAATAATAAATGCATGTATATCTATATATTTACTGCCTAAATACAACTGCGACATATACAGTTGGAGATGTATATTGCATACGCTGCTACGAGCTGTAAAATAATACAGGATAATTCTTATTTGCCAACCAAACTGTGAGATCTAGGGAATTGAAAACACAGTTGCAACATTTAGGCAAAAAGTTCTGATTTGGGAAACTTTAATTTAAGCTGAATGTCAGTTTTGTTTTACATTTACTGCAATTAAGCACTTGGTTAATAACTCCAGCAATAATAATAATAATAATAATAATTTTTTTTTTTTTTTTTTTGGTGAAATACCGTGTTCAGCATTACTTATTAAATGATTTTTTTTCCCAATATGTGCAATTATTTTGCACATTTTCGATCATTCGATGTTTTGTGAACAGGCTTCTCAGTGTTTCAATAAAAGAACGTGATTGGTTATTGCATAAACGAGCAGGATGTTAGCTGTAAACACGATTGGACTGTGTTCTCTTTTTAAGTGTGGTAGAAGGTTAAAGGATATTGTAATTACAGTGATTATCATTGCAAACAGAGGGACTAAAATAAATTGATCTCTCACTTGTTCCAGAATGATTACCATTCTGTATACTGTTCTCTCTTTCTGCATTTCTTCATGATAAATCACATGAAAACACTTTAACATGCTCCTGGTGGTCCTGATTTGTAAATGTATCACTAGAGGGAGCCCTTAGTATAGTATGGAAACCAACTGTGTTGGACAAGAAAATGTCAAAACATTTCTTCCACAATTTTATTTATTTTTTACTATATTAAATTATTTATATTATTGACTAGCAGAATGTTTGTTTGTATCTTGTTCAAATCTAATTAAACTGTGGAGTGTACACATTTAATACACAAGGACTGCAAGCCAGTCTAGAGCTTTGAAACAAGACCCTACAAACATTTAACTAACCGACTTTATTGTTCCACTCTGTGTATATAATAATGCTGGCATTACTTCTATAGAGTGCTATTGTTTTGGTGCAAAGGCATCAAACCATCTGTGCAGATCTCTTGTGGTTCTCGCACTTCTGAAATACATGAAAATGTATCATTTTAAAGTTCAAGGGGGAGATTTATCAAGGCAAAACAGATGCTGCTATAGGTGTAAAGGGCTAAACCAGCTGCGGTTACAACATTCTTACCGGTTTCTTTCTGACCACTTCTTGTACAGCACTTATACCCAGAATAGTACCTGTTTGATTTATTTATTTACTTATTTTTGGCTTTATAAACTTTCTCTAATTTCTTAGGATTATTTATGTCGCGAATTGTAGAAGAAGCCGTCGGTAGTGCTCCTTTTTGTGTTTTCACTTTTATATTTTCAGGAGAGCCGAGGTGCACTGTGGGTATGTGATAACGGAATGTTTTGATATATTGGACACCTGGCATTATTTCATGTGTTACGGGGATAGGATTTTAATCTTGATGCTTGAGGGTACACAGTCTGTGTGTAGGTACTAGCCTAGAAGACAAAATGAAAGCGAGAGAGATGGATTATATCTACAGAACAGTCATGATTGATTACAATAGGGAATGCTGTATGAGAGGTAATTGACTAGGAGGGATTACAGTAATCAAGGGTGTACATGAGTGAGTGATTGAATTGGTTTTGTAGTTGAATCCTGTGATGTTTATTGAGCTTTTCACATCCAAGGAAGAGGGTATTCCTAGTCATTACACCTTCTGGGTGTTGGAAATTCTCCATGATGGCATACTGCTATCGAGAGATTTCAGACTGTTGTTTAACCCCTTAAGGACACATGACATGTGTGACACGTCATGATTCCCTTTTATTCCAGAAGTTTGGTCCTTAAGGGGTTAAGGAGAAAGCTGTTTGGGATACAGTGAACTTGTAACCAGAACGCTCTGTCTGAGATGTGTTAAGGCCAGTTTAAATTTACTAAACCATACTGAATGAAGTTCTAGAATGTTGGCTTACAATATGACAGTGTGTGTATATAAGACCCTTAAGTACAGCTATTTGCACCCAATTTGGAAATCCGATGATAACCGATTGTTGCAAAATTAATTCTACTTTGATAGTATTTTTTTTTTTTTTTATGTGGAAGTAATGTGGCTTGTCTGCTTCTTTTACATTTTAACCCCCATGGTTTCAGCATAAACAAAATGATGGTGTAGCTTAGAGTGGGGCATGTCTCATTTTGTGATGACCTCATGAGTTTTGTTCTCAGTTGCAAAGGCTGTGATGTGGGCATTCACAGAAAGTTGTTAAACGTAGAGATGTGGCATTTAGTACTGGACGACAAATTTTAAATGAGGAAGGAAGTAGTTTATCACTTTAGACATCAGGTCCCAGGTGGAAGATACATTTTATAGTATATGGCATCTTCTTGTGTGGCGGAATTTTAAAGATTTTAGCCAGATTTTGATGGTGGACCAATATGGGCAGCTTTTATCTGTCAATATTCCATTCCTTTTCTGTATATTTTCTAATAAACATTTCAAACATTTTATTTATTTATTTTTCTCTGTGTCCTCACTTTATCCCTATACATATCAAACCCCCTTTCAATGTAATCCGTACCCTGAACTAAACTGGAGCACATCTGGAGAAAGTCTGCTTCATCATATACTAATTTATCTTTCATAAAGATAATTGGTGTTCTATTTTTCTCGGCAAACCTGGTCTAGTCATTTGTCACTCTGACTTTTTAGGTCATCAATCTATGATAAATGATCACACAGTATCCTGCTTTTATATGGAATAACCTATGAAGCAAAATGTCACATTGCCATTAACCTGTATTATATTTTCCCTGATTAAATCTGTATGCATCTAAATTTAATATTTAGTTATGAAGTAGTAATTAGTAAATCCATATTTCATGCAGCGTGCCACTCACCTAGAAAACTAGACTTTTTAATAAAAAAAAAAAAAACTTTATTTTTTATTTTATTTTTTTAAAATCAGACTTTAGGCCTAATGACACCGTGATCAGCATCCTGATATACGGAGATTGTCATTTATTAAGTAATACAATTCTTTTGTAAATGACCAAGTATTTGCTACAGAAATGAAGCCTTAGTTACAATAAAACTCACATAGGGAATCACCTTTACATTTGAGAAAATATATCCAAGATAAGTTGGTTAAAGACAAAACAAAAGTGGTTTCATGTAATTCAGCACCACGGACAGTGCTAACAGATGTTTTTTTTTTTCTGCATTATGCCTAGCATCCACAGATATTCAGATTTTCAGCACCATGGACAGTTCTCACAGTTTATATTCTGCATACCAGTAAGTGTTTCTGACCAGTGTTCACAATTTAAGGATCAACATATTCTGCATTACAATATAGAATTATTCAGCGCACACTTTTTAAATTTATATATATATATATATATGTGTGTGTTTTTAATTTTTTTTTTAATATGACTCATTTTGCTTGCAAGTCTACAAGCAGAGTGCAGTCTCTTCTTAAAGACAGTCCTGTTTTGGCATAGCATTTGATTGTGTCGCTGGAACAGTGGCCATCCTCTCCAAACCTCCATAACTATCTAGTACAGGGAGAGGCAACCTTTGGCACCCAAGAAGTTGTCGACTACATCTCCCTTGATGCTTTGTTAGCATTATGGGAGATGTAGTCCAAAACATTCAGAGTGCAGAAGGTTGCCTACCCCTTATCTAGTAAATAGTTCTGTCACTCCACTCACAATTACAGTAATATTAATATACAGTTGCAAGAAAAAGTATGTGAACCCTTTGGAATTATATGGATTTCTGCACAAATTGGTCATAAAATGTGATCTGATCATCATCTAAGTCACAACAATAGACAATCACAATCTGCTTAAACTAATAACACACAAAGAATGAAATGTTGCCATGTTTTTATTGAACGCACCATGTAAACATTCACAGTGCAGGTGGAAAAAGTATGTGAACCCTTGGATTTAATAACTGGTTGAACCTCCTTTGGCAGCAATAACTTCAAGCAAACGTTTCCTGTAGTTGCAGATCAGACGTGCACAATGGTCAGGAGTAATTCTTGGCCATTCCTCTTTACAGAACTGTTTCAGTTCAGCAATATTCTTGGGATGTCTGGTGTGAATAGCTTTCTTGATGTCATGCCACAGCATCTCAATCGGGTTGAGGTCAGGACTCTGACTGGGCCACTTCAGAAGGCGTATTTTCTTCTGTTTAAGTCATTCTGTTGTTGATTTACTTCTATGCTTTGGGTCATTGTCCTGTTGCAACACCCATCTTCTGTTGAGCTTCAGCTGGTAGACAGATGGCCTTAAGTTCTCCTGCAAAATGTCTTGATAAACTTGGGAATTAATTTTTCCTTTGATGATCGCAATCAGTCCAGGCCCTGATGCAGCAAAGCAGCCCCAAACCATGTTGCCCCCACCACCATACTTCACAGTTGGGATGAGGTTTTGATGTTGGTGCGCTGTGCCTCTTTTTCCCCACACATAGTGTTGTGTGTCTCTTCCAAACAACTCAACTTTGGTTTCATCTGTCCACAGAATATTTTGCCAGTACTGCTGTGGAACATCCATGTGCTCTTGTGCAAACTGTAAACGTGCAGCAATGTTTTGTTTGGACAGCAGTGGCTTCCTCTGTGGTATCCTCCCATGAAATCCATTCTTGTTTTACGTATTGTAGACAGGGTTGTTAGCATTTGTAAGTGACTTTTGTAAGCCTTTAGCGGACACTCTAGGATTCTTCTTCACCTCATTGAGCAGTCTGCGCTGTGCTCTTGCAGTCATCTTTACAGGACGGCCACTCCTAGGGAGAGTAGCAGCAGTGCTGAACTTTCTCCATTTATAGACAATTTGTCTTACCGTGTACTGATGAACAGCAAGGCTTTTGGAGATACTTTTATAACCCTTTCCAGCTTTATGCTAGTCAACAATTCTTAATCGTAGGTCTTCTGAGAGCTCTTTTGTGCGAGGCATCATTCACATCAGGCGATGCTTCTTGTGAAAAGCAAACCCAGAACTGGTGTGTGTTTTTTTTTTTTTTATAGGGCAGGGCAGCTGTAACCAATACCCCCAATATCATGTCATTGATTGGACTCCAGTTGGCTGACTTCTCACTCCAATTAGCTCTTGGAGATGTCATTAGTCTAGGGGTTCACATACTTTTTCCACCTGCACATGGTGTGTTCAATAAAAACATGGCAACATTTCATTCTTTGTGTGTTATTAGTTTAAGCAGACTGTGATTGTTTATTGTTGTGACTTAGATGATGATCAGATCACATTTTATGACCAATTTGTGCAGAAATCCATATCATTCCAAAGGATTGACATACTTTTTCTTGCAACTGTATATATATATTTTTTTTGTGTTAACAAGTCTAGGCTACCACCATATCACATGGAGTGGCCAAATAAAGAACAGTGTAATATGGACTGGAGGAACTATTCATTTGGTGCAGTCTTTACCATTTCTTGCTATCTAGTTTGCAGTAGTGAAAGGTGGAGGGAATCTGGTAAATGATGCTACCTTGGAGTGTGAGTTTAGGGTATCCTCTCATACTAAAAGTGTGCTTATAGCTGGTAAGTGCTGTGTGGTCACCAAATATACATAACTTGTAGGATGATATGATACCAGTTATAAGTAATGGTGCACATAAAATATTAGAGCATTCTAAATAAAGGTACGGTCTGGTTTTGCAGTTGAGTATCTCATTTTGTTTTGTCCAAATTCTTGTCATCATGTAATATGCATTAGTGTAAACGAGTTTGATATTCATAATTTTGTTCTAAAAGTAGCCTTTTCAGAGCAGCAAGTTTCTCTCCCATCCTGTTCCTCTTTGGTCCTAGAGTCTCCCAAGATGACTATTTATTTACATTACGATCAAAAACCTGTTGGAAATAATTGCAGCAGGAGGTACAATGTTGGTTTTCTCTAATCATAACTCTCTACGAGACAGGCCTTTAAAAGTGCTTTGTATAAAGCTGGGCACTTACTCCACCAATAGTGGGTCAGAGAGGGGAAGCCAGTAATCTGTGTGAGAATCCAATAGGTAGTGGAAGTTGAAAGAGTGACGAGAGGCGAAGAACTCAGTCAATACAAATGAAACTTTTGTGATATCCAAGTCCAACAATGAACTGGCTTTGTTGAATATCCTTCCACGGTTTTGTTCATGCAATGTGAGCAACAAATCTATTTTGAAACAGAAGGTGCCATTTTGTCCACACTGCTTCTTATATGCTTTGGCAATGAACGAGGGTTTCTTTATAAAGTGGCGATTCCTATTTATACTTTGCAGAACTAGGAGTATTCACTTTTCTGTTAAACAAATTCTACACCGCATGCTCTTAGAGAATGGGAGAATGGTTCAGTCCTCTCGATCTTTTTGGTGCAGAGATAAACCTAGCTTTGTGCTCTTGAAGGCATCAGAAATGACTTGTTACTAAGAGAAATGTATACCGCATTGTATTAACCTGTTGTGACGTATTCAAGATTTCTAGCCTCGGAAATACATTTTTATATGTAGGAATGCAGTTTCATCTATGGAGAGCTCAGATTTATTGAAAAGTCAGTAACTGGGAACATGTCACAAATACTCCCACATTATCTCTTCTCCCCACTCCAAATCAATTTTTCTCAGCAGTCTGGGAGACCATGCTTAGAATGCCACACACCTTCCTATTTCTTCCAATGTACAGGAATGCCAAGTTCTCTTAAAAGGGCACCATAACCACTACAGTTCATAGTACTAGTTATGGTACAAATATTTTCTGCAGACCATTGTGGAACAAACCTTAGGCTCTCCTAGGGCATACATCCTGAATCATTATTTTATACCCTTAATAAGGCAGTGCACATCTACATTAGCCTGATTAGTTTGAGTGGCAAGTATAGGTTGAGAGTGCTGGGAGTGAATAAGCCCACTTTAACAAAAACTGAGGTAAAACACAGACACTTGTGAAAAACAAACAACAACAAAAAACAAACAAAACAAAAACAAACAAACAAAAAAAAACAAATAATGGTTCATACAGTAGCTATTTAAAGGTGCAGCAAACAGCAAACCGTTTTGTAGGGAGGAGAGATTTTCTGGTCACTAAAATAGAAATTTAGTTATATACAAAGATCTCAAATGAACCACTTATCGTATAGAGCCTGCCCCGGTAAAAAAAACGAAACACCCACAGACTCCACATACAACTGTGGGATTTTATTTAAAAAAAAAAAAAAAAAAAGTTTTTATGTTTTAGAGCAGCAAGTCATATTCAGTAGGAAAACACTGAATTAAGGTTTCTTGGTTGAAAATCTATTTTGGGTAAATGCCAGGTTTGGTCGTTATAGCAACATCTGTCCATCAGGCAGCAAAATCCAGTAGAAGGACACGATGTCTTCTGGATTATTAAACTAATATTATGCTCATTCCAAGTTATTCCTGTCTAAATAGTAATTATTCTGTGTAACCATGAGGAGGCAATGGGGAATTATCTCAGACAATTGCACTGATTACTGTGAAAATTAAGGTTTGGAAATTGTTGGTTAAGAATGAAAATAAACCTTTTTTTCCCTTCATCTCACATTGCAAATAAATATTAATTTATACTGATAAACCTTGATAGCCTGAAAACCCATCTTAAAGAACCACCTAAGTCATTAGTCATGGGCCTGTTTTTAATCTTTGTCCCTGTCATTTGTCGGTCACTGTCATTTTACTCCCTTCAAGTTAAAACGTTGACGTTATAGAGGTGATTCCAATGCACTGACAGTGTAAAACTGTTACGTGATGTTTGATGTTGATCATCTTCTACTGCAAAAGAATTCAGTACTTTCCTATGGGGAAGCTTAGATGAGCATGTGGCTCTCTGCACATCAGGTCCCAATTGGATTTGAACATCACTGGAGCAAGCCATGCCTCCTTGAATGTCACGGGAGGAGAGTCCCCATGCTTGAAAGGTTAGCAAAACCTTCCTTTTTTATTTATTATGTGTGTGTGTGTGTGTGTGTGTGTGTGTGTGTGTGTGTGTATATATATATATGTATGTGTGTGTGTATATATTTTTTTTACATATACACACGAGAAAAATATCATTACAGACTAAACCAAAAAATGTCTAAAGCAAATTACTCAAATCGATAAAATAGAGGAGGTGACTGCAACATTTTGGATTCCTAACTCTATTGTGTTCTTATCCCTATCTAGTTTAATTTCCCGCCCCCCTGTTTACCATTAAATTAGCTTTTTATTTGAATTTTATTTTTTTGCCAAGCCCCTGTATATTATATATAGACATTTGTTAAAAAAATAAAACAAATCATCATGAATGCGCCGAACTATCTAGTCTCATTACCCAAGTGCCCGATGTATAAATTGGATGTTCTGTCACTCTGTTTCCTATGTGTGATGAATACAAAACACATATAACCTAGAGAGCCCTGGGTTCCTTTTATTTAATGATTTATTTTATTGGGACTGGAAAGTTCCATTTAATAGTACAAATAGAAATGCTGGACGGTTTTAGAGTAAGCCAGCTGACTGCCAATTTTGTTTTGCCTTTCAGCTCATATACATTAAGCCCTAGGCTAGGTATATGCTTGGAGTGGATTTGTTCCCAAAATTGCTTATTTATCATTAAAACATTCAAGTTTTATTTGAAATGGAACAAATAGATTATTTAAAAACAAATAATTGTATTTTGCAACTGTGCTTAGAACCCTTACTGTCTGACGCTCACTGAGCTACACATAGTAATTAACAGGGATTAATCTTTTGAATACAAGGCCTCTTCTCCCACGATGCTAGACTGTTAGAGATTAAGTGTCCTTGCTGGAAACGTTTTAGAGCGATGATTACACAAAATGTATGGTATTACTACTTACCGGAACACTTCAGCCTGCTAAAGGGCTCTAGGTTTGAAGAGTGTGTCCTCTTTTTCATTTTGCAAAAAGTGCAGATTTCAATAGAAATTGGCACTTTTATAAATTGTAATACCTCCCCTGGTTGTCAATCAGACAACCAGTCCTGTTACTTCCTGGTTCTGTAGCTCTGTGGATCTAAACTCAAGAGGCAGTAATTGCTCAGAGCACTAACCTTGTCAACACTTCTTGGGGAAAAAAACCCACAAAAAAAAATAAAAAAATAGAACCAACTGTACATGGCGCTAAATAACTTACTCTTTCACCTTAAAATTGTTTTAGCAACACCTTATTAGTGTATTAGCTCTCCAACACTCAATTCTAAAAAAAAAAAAAAAAAAGTGTGCTGTGCCTTTTAAGATTGTGCTCACAAAAAAATCTTGTGTATTGCAATCAACCCCAGCAAGTAATATGAATCAATGCTACAAAGTGCTTGTGCTCAGAATAGAAGTGTAGTTCCTCGTGTGGGAAAACAATATTTTGTGCAAACACACTGCAAGATATATGTGCAAATATTATTGCACCATTCCACATCAAAGTGCATTATAAACTGTGTATGTCAATGCTTAAAACCAATGTGCAAGATACATTTTGCTATTTTACTCACAAAATTAGTTCATAGAGAGTTGATTTTGTTGAATTTTAGGTTGACAAAACCAAAAAGCAAAATAGTGTAATATTGCAAACACAATTACATGCTTAAAAAGAGGTAGTTTATCGCACTCGCAAACAAAGAGCAGGTCAAGAGACTGCTCAGGCTACTTGCGCTTTTTTCACTGTATGTCAATGCACCCAGGAATAACTTCCTTGATAGATTAGATGGACGGCCAAGAATAAAGAATTAACTTTTATTCCATTCTAATAAAAACAGCAGGCACTAAAAAGTGGGTTCTTCTTATCACCGGCAGTACAATACACACAAGAGACATACGGTTCCCAGATGCTGGCACTTGTGGTGTTCTGAAATCTCTGTGACTGTTCAGGGAGGCAGAGTCCACAACGTCCTGTGTCACAACGTGATGACGCGTTTCACCGCAATTGGCTTCATCAGATCACATGTATCGGCCAGTGTCCATCTATTTTATATCCGCCTATATATATGGGTGTGTATTAGTCCAAATAGGTGCTATTAGAAGAAGTCCACATGTAAATTAGTCCCTGTCTGTCTCTAGATCAGCTATTCTGTTACACAAAATTTAAAGAGACATAAACAGAAAAAAAATCACTTGAAATTAAAATACACCTAAAGATCAGGTAAATCTATACAATCACATGAATCACCTTAACCAAATACTGCTCACTATTTTCACCTCAAATGTCCCATTTTTAAAGGGACATACATTATAAAATGTATATAGAATCTGTAAAATCACTGTTCACAATTTTAACATCAAATGTCCTATTTTAAAGGGACATACATCAGAAAATACATATAAATATACACAAAGATTCATGTACATTGATGTATCTAGAGGAGTGTTAAGTTTAGTAACACCCACAATTTAATTTAACCTCACATGAAAAATAAACCCTTCAAATATATATAAAACATTTTTTTTTTTTTTATAAAAATGAAAAGATTTTAAAGAGATCAAACTCAATATTTAGACCGAAAGGTTCTAACGTATTAAGTTTATACACCCTCCTCATTTCCCATCTCCTGAATATAGTTGCCACCTCTCCACGTTGTGGACTCCGCCTCCCGGAACAATCAAAGAGATTTCGGAACACCACAAGTGCCGGCATCTGGGAACCGTGTGTATTGTACTGCCGGTGATGAGGAGGACCCACATTTTAGTGCCTGCTGTTTTTATTAGAATGGAATAAAGTTAATTCTTTATTCTTGGCCGTCCATCTAATCTATCAAGGAAGTTATTCCTGGGTGCACTGATATACAGTGAAAAAAGCGCAATTAGCCTGAGCAGTCTCTTTACCTGCTCTCTATTTGTGAGTGTGACTATCTACCTCTTTTTAACCATATAATTGTGTTTGCAATATTACACTACTTTGCTTTTATGTTTTTTTTTTTTGTTTGTTTTTTTTTTCATGTGAAAAAAATCAACTCTCTATGAACAAAATTTCATAAGCGGCGAGACTTCTGTTCTGTAGCGTTACGGAACAGGATAGGAAGCTGGTTTATGTGACCAAGTTCTGGGAGGTTCCCGGCGTGTATTACAGTAGAGTGTCCCTTTTAAGGAAGGAGCCAATTCTGGGCTTTTTATCAGATGTAGCCAGTACCCCCAAACATCTGGTTACTGTAACAAATCTTCTTACTTCCATGCATGCTAGGGTTCCCAACTTTTCAGGGGATTTTGTCTTCTTTATAAATGTGTATATATATATATTTCTTTTCCATTTTTTTTATTCTTATTATTCTTAATTGCAGAATGACTTAAATTACTGACCGATTTATTATACTCCAAACTTCAATTTTAAGTATTCACTACACCATGCATTAATTCACATTTTTTAAGAAAACCTATTCCTTATGTTTTTGATCACATTCCCAGTTACTATTTTTACAGATATGATCTATTCCCTGTGCAAGAACAGAGGGTGATGGTCTTTAAGTATATCACTACTGAATTTAACAAATACAGACACAAACCTCGATAAAAATGCATTATTTTGCTTGACTGGTGCAATAATTCATGGACCAACACAGACACATTCATGCGCACACATACTATTGACTTTACTCTCGGCAGTCACCACCTGTTTTTCTCTGTGTGAGTGACCAAGCTGTAATAGGAAGGAACAGGTGATGTGATCTATTGTATGCCTGCCCCTTCATTCAATAAATATGATCGTTGTGTAGCTCGGTATGAGCTGGTCTGTGATTCTAAACCATAACACAGGCTGCCTTACACTGTACTCTCAACGAGGGCCCATTTATTTTAAATGTAGTGTAAGGATGTATCTGACTATATAAAAAGCAGTGTTATGTTTAACGCCAGTGCTGCTTGTCTCACAATATGTCATACTATTGGCAAATCTTTTATTATAAGCACTGCTGAGACCTTCATTGTTCTACAGAAATGTTACCCTGTCTGCCAAACTGGATCTGAGGAGACGAGGTGAACAGGCATCATAGCTTTACCTGTGGAGTGTTTCATCATGACAAGGCATTGGGCAAGTTTATATCAGTATGGACCTTGTGAGTTCCCTATTAAGAGGGAGTTAACTGTTCCATATTTATCAAGGTAAAAGCAGGTGCTGTTCTGGGAGCAAAGTGCTAAATGAGTTATCTGTCTCTGTAAGCCGACAGAATTATTTTTTTTTTTTTTTAAACACTATGCTTTCTGGGCCAGAATAGAATAGTTTTGGTTTAATAAATCTGTCCCTGCAACTTCTACTTGTTTGCACTGAGAGATCTGACTACCGTTCATGTATTTTGGAAGAAAGAACTGTCTGTTTTAGTGGGACAGAATCCATAGTTAATGAGGTAAAAATGCATAGCCCAGAGTACTTTGCCGCTTCCAGTGCTGCTCGGAGAGCAGAGAAAGTCTGCGCTTTCTAAATGTTCATTTTAGGACAGAGTAGTGTGCTAGAATTCAGCTGCAAAAGATGTGAAGTGTTTAAATCTTTCTCGCTCACTGTCACTAGATGAGGAGAGACAGCAGATTGAGGTTAATTAGTGTCTCTGCCGATTATGCCAATAGCATAAAGAGCTACTAGGCAACATTAGAGAAATACAGGGCCACTATCAAGCTGTTTCAACAAAGCAGAGTTGGCAAAAATAAGGAGATTTTTTTTAAAATGTATTTTTATAAACAATACTTTGTTCTAGCTGCAGTTATCTAAAGATGATATCGTTGCATGTGTATGGATGTGCTTTCCTTCCCTTTAAAAAAAGAAAAAAATTAAAAAAAAAAAAATATTTTTGTATCTTTGCATGTTCTATATAAGACCATCTGATCTGGCTGGATAAGGGGGGAAATTAAATGTCCCTTTCACTTACTAGATGTAAAACATAACCTACAAATTTTATGTCACTACCTGAGAGGAATGACAAACTGATATGTCTTCCTTTCCCTATTCATATATATATTTGAAATGCTATTCACTATACCAAGTCATTTTGCACCACAGCCAATTGGCTAGCAAATGTTGAGATCCTGGGAAGTTGCCTACGGCCTATGGCTTCTTGGACTACCTTATTTAAAGCTACTTAAAAAAGTAATAAAAAATTAAATATATATATATTTTTTTCGCCATATGCAAGTAAATACATTTATATCAGTCACTAATTTGCTTTTGTGCATTTTGAGTTGTGTTCACACTTCATACATACATTTTGGATTCTCTTTTCATTAAATCGATAGTGGTTGTGATATTTACCAGAGAGTTTTGCATTTTAGGACACACTGCCTAATTCGAAAACATTTGCAAATTAATAAATCCAGGTCAGCCGTTCAAGCCAAAAATTTTTTTTGTAATGTTGTTATTTTTAATTTGTTTACAACCTCTTACACTGTTGTGTGTTTTTTTTTTTTTTACAATATTGATGTTTTATACATGTACCTTTTTCTGAGCATCTAAACTTGTTATGGCACCATTTTCACTTGTTAGTATGTTTTGTTTTGTGATGTTTTGTCTTATGTTTTTTCCCCCCATTCTTTAAAGGTGTGAGGAGGAAGAAATAACATCACTTATAACAATGTATTTGGCAAACCGCAGCTTTATTTATTATTTTGTTTTGTTTCCTTATGTGATTTTCACTTCAGCAAGTAGTCTTCTAGCTGCAGTTGCTGTCTTGACAACCACAAAGTGATAATCTGTATTGTACAATTAAACTCCAGGTCTACACTATTATCATTATTAAATAAACTCTAAAAAAAAAAAAAAAAAAAAATCAACAAGAAAGTAACAAAGTACATAAAGCTACAAATATCTTTAGAAAAATATTCCCATTGTACCTGGAGTAGGTTGCTCAGGTGAAACATATCCTTAATACAGTGGTGACACATATGTAATGTTAAATCTGGACACCGTACATAGCCAAGTGAGCAGTTCTGGGTGATTCAATTTCATAATTGGATAACTGCATGAAGACTAAACATAATGATAGGACTTTTTTTCTTGTTAAAGGACCACTATAGTGCCAGGAAAATAAAACTCGCGCCCCCACCCTCATGGTCCCCCTCACGCCAGGAGGAAGGGCTTAATCCCTTACCTTTTTTCCAGTGCCTGGCTCACTCTTCGCTGGGGACTCTCCTCCTCCTTCTTCTGCCGTCATCGGCTGAATGCGCATGCGTGGCAAGAGCCGCGCGCGCATTCAGCCAGTCCATAGGAAAGCATTCTCAATGAAAATCACAGTGAGAAGCGCGGAAGCGCCTCTAGCGGCTGTCAATGACCAGCCACTAGAGGCTGGATTAACCCATTTGTAAAAATAGCAGTTTTTTTTCATATCCAGCTACAAAACAGAGATTAAAATGTCTTATGATCCCATATTTTATCTTCTCTTCCGTATGGATTTTTTAATGTATTGATCATTGACGGAACACTACAGAATGCTGTAACGGTTATGGAGCCAGGAGTGCACCATTGGTTAACCATTTGAATCCTTACCTGGGGTCTGCCAGGCATGGGTCCCTGCATCTCTGCAGCTGAAAATTCCAAATGCGGAACGGAGCCAAGAGGTGCAAAGCTTAGCTCAATGGCAAAAAACGATCAGCTGACTCTTTCGGAATTGGCTCTGCTGGATCTCCAAGCTCTCACTTCCAGCTATGGGCAGGGGGTGTCACCAAGGGGACCCCAGAGAATAAATCCAGCTGTAAGCAGAAGGCTTTACGATTTAAACTTGGGAACATTGTGCTGTAGTGGCTATGGTGCTTGCAGTGTTCCTTGAAATAAAGTATATTTCAGTTCATGTTCCACATCCACCAGTTTAGAATCATTGGGGATTCATCTCTCATTCTCACTTAAACGCCTGATTTACTTGATCTTTTTAACTACAGCTGGTAATACATGCCTGGTATGTCTAGGGCTGAAAGGCGTGATAGACCTTTAACAGTTGTATAAACTCTGAGGTGAGTCAGAAGTCAGGATGCATCAACATGTCTGTGAGGTGCCTAAGGTTACACTAATCTCACCATTCCTAACATTAAGCATCTTACAGGTTTTGGGAAGAGAGGTTCTCGCCTTTTTTAAAGGCAAAAAGAATGCACAATAATAAAAAAAAAAATGTAAATGTGACAAAAGTACTTCTATACTTTGGTACCTTGTCCTGGGGTCAGTTTTACAACAGTCTTTTCAAGATTCAGAGATACGCTGGGTAAGGTAAAATTGGTCTTTTTATTGTGCCTCCAAGATTTAACAGGGTACAGCAAAGTATAACAAAACAAACCCATGCTCTTCTGAGCACATTCTTGGAAAAATAGTAAACTGACTGGATTGGATGGCTTGTCCATTTCCCAACAATATCTCCCTTTATGTTTCAGCTTCTTTTAGCTGCGTGCCTGACACCCAATAGGAAGTCTGATCTCCTTCTTGGCAGGGGAGTAACTGCACCTGCAATTAATTATTTTTCAGGTGAGTTAAATCAGTGTTGGAACTCTGGAACTGGATTCCTCACCCAAAGTCTCCTGGCAATCTCCAAAATGTGGAGTAGAGCACTGGCCCACCCTACTTTCCAACTGTTCCACCCCAGGGCCCAAACACACACTAATCTAAAGAGCAAAATCTGTTTTAACATAACACATTTCCATGGGGCTGATCTTCTGCATTACACAAAATAGAAACCTTGCAAAATTTGGGGAGATGTATAGATGCCATCCAGGACAATTCCTTGCTTTCGGTCACTTAACATAAAACATCTTGAGGACTGTGGCTTCCTCCTCAAATTACTACATAGCTGGTAGCCAAGCATGCCCATGTGTGTCTAAAAGAGATTGCAAATAGTGAAAGAATGCTTGATTACATAACTGATGTCCTATAATGGCAAGGCCACTTTAATATGTTATTGAAATGCTTTTCAAGTGATATTTTTTTTTTTTTTTTAAAGATTTATCCAAAAAATGTTAAATCATTTTAAAAAGCGTATCCAAAAATATTAAAGGGACTCTCCAGTGCCAGGAAAACAAACAGTTTTCCTGGCACTGCAGGTCCATTCTCCATTCCACCCCCCCTCCTTCCCAAGTTGCTGGAGGGGTTAAAACCCCTTCAGTGACTTACCTGTATCCTGCGCCGATGTCCCACGGCGCTGGTTCAGGGTCCGCCCACGCTCCTCCCCCGCCGACTTCATCCGGCGGGGGAGACCTAATGCGCATGTGCAGCAATGCAGCGCACGCGCATTAGACCTCCCCATAGGAAAGCATTGAAAAATGCTTTTAATGCTTTCCTATGGGGATTTCAGCGACGCAGGAGGTCCTCACATAGCGTTAGGACGTCCAGCGACACTATAGCACATGGAATGTGTGCTATAAACATGGAAGTGCCATCTACTGGCTGTCTAGTAGACAGCAACTAGAGGAGGAGTTAACCCTGCAAGGTAAATATTGCAGTTTATGAAAACTGCAATAATTACACTTGCAGGGTTAAGGGTAGTGGGAGTTGGCACCCAGACCACTCCAATGGATAGAAGTGGTCTGTGTGCCTGGAGTGTCCCTTTAAATCAGGGCCTAGGTGTGAATTCAAAAGAAGGGGTCCCTTAATATAGGCAGAATGTCTAAACACCTAGTAATTAATATAAGATATTAAAGATCAATAAACTTGTGTTCTCTGAAATCCACAGATCTTTGCGAAGGACCAGGATAAGCCTTAGGAAAAATGGTTACTAATATTTCATGATTTTATTTTTGTTATGTACACCCGTATTTAAGAAAGGTAGTCTAGGATCCAAACCTGAAACCTTGAAAAATAGGGGTGTTTGTGTGTGTGTGTGTGTGTGTGTGTGTGTGTATATATATAATATAATATAAAAAAACTATTATAAAATTACTTAAATGCAAGAAGTAAAAGATTGACAAAAAATATTGCGGGAATGATGTTTCAGAAGAACGGGGCTCAGAATTCAACTTGGTAAAATATACGAGCATCGGGGTCTGGAAAAGTCCAGATGTAGCCCTCAAGTAAAAAATGTGGAGTGTGGTCCAAAAGTTCCCAATATACGCTGCTGGTGGTTATGATTAAATTAAGATCATTGGAAACCCATTCAGAAATGTAGTAGAGAAAATTTAATAGAATCCGTTTTTATGATATTTACCGCCACAATCTTGCAAGAACAGGGTAAAGATTATGTTGTGTTTGTGGTTTTTTTTTGTTTGTTTTATGCGTAGAGAGCATATTTTGTATAATTTTTTTTTATTTTTTTTAAACTAGATAACCTATATCAAAGAACAAAGAAATTGCCTAATAAAAAGTAGAGGTTGGCGTTGTGAAATATGTTTTTAGATGACATTTCCGATACAAGTTTCAAGTTATTAAATAAATAAAAGGTGAACTGTCAAATAAACAAAACAGATACTCAGAGCTGCAAATGCTGACTTTGAGCAAATCACCTTCAGTAGAATTGACCCCATTGTGTCTGAAGCAGGTGGCTGGGCTGACGCATATCTTGAATGTTGTGGTGGTGATGAATCTGTGATGTTGGATTTGGGCACTGTAAATGGCCCTGTGAGCTATTCCAGGTGCTCTCATTTCATAATTGGATGACTGCCTGAAGACTAAACATGAATATTCTATTCCACTAATGACAATTCTTCTGTTTGTAGAAATCACCTCGCTTTTTCTTATCCGTCTCAAAACTTAACAGAAATTCTACAATGCAGTATGACCTTTTTATTTAGCATTTTTTTTTCTCTCTAAAGAATCACATGTAACAAAACTATGCACGTACATGATATCAGTCTTGAATCAGAACTGGCGAAGCAGCAATTTCCTACTTTTGACATATCCTCTTTGTTAACAATGTCCGTTGCTTTTTCGTTACGAAGATGAAATATCTTTGTAACGTACTTTTAACACCATATACTTGTAATAAAACTTTAACACCAAGTGGACAAAGGACAGCTGAAAGCTAAGCCAAATAATGATATTGTCCTTCACTCTAGACATTCACCTCTCCTGTGCTCAAGTGTTGATAGAATAGTTAATAATATATATAGGTGTGTGTGTGTGTGTGTGTGTGTGTATGTGTGTATATATATATATATATATATATATATATTCCCAGGTCCCAGCCCTCAATGTTCCCGGTCTCTTTCGTGCTCCGGTGCAAAAATTTCTGACCAATGTATAATATCCAAGTAGAGAGCACTCTGGAGTCTTGTCATATATCAAAATAAATGCTGCTTTATTGTGCAGAATACAAAATGTCGACGTTTCAGTCAATATAGACTTTTTTCAAGACCCTTGAAAGGTCTTGAAAAAAGTCTATATTGACTGAAACGTCGACCTTTTGTATTTTCTGCACAATAAAGCAGCATTTAGTTTGATATATGACAAGACTCCAGAGTGCTCTCTACTTGGATATTGTGTGTATGTGTGTGTGTGTGTGTATATATATATATATATATATATATATATATATATATACACAGTTAGGTCATAATTTGAGTTACTTAAATATGGGCTTACAGTGCAGTGTCGCAGCTTTAATTTGAGGGTATTCACATCCAATGTGGATGAAGGGATTTAGGAATTACAGCTCTTTAATATGTAGCTTCCTTTTCTTCAAGGGAGCAAAAATAATTGGAAATGTCCAATTGACTCATTTTGACTCAATTGACTCAATAATTGACTCAAAAGCTGCTTCATGGACAGGTGTGGGCTCTCAATGTGAAACAGGCTATCTTTGGGCAGCAAAAAAAAAAAAATTAATCAGAGAAAACACATATACAGGAACATTAGAAGAGGCCAAGTCAACCGTTTATTACATTCTGAACAAAAAAAGAACACACTTGTGAGCTCTGCAACACAAAAAGGCCTGTATATCCACGGAAAACAGTGGTGTATGATTGTAGGATCCTTTCCATGTTAAAGAAAAAACCCCTTCACAACATCCAGCCAAGTGAAGAACACTCTCCAGGAGGTAGGCATATCATTATCCAAGTCTACCATAAAGAAGAGACTTCACAAGAACAAGAAACTCCTGTAAAAGGGACTTCACCTACAGAACAAGAATTAGAACAATAAATACATTAAATTCCTTGCTTGGAGTAACAGATACATTTAAAACTATATTTTATTTATAGTATAATTTTAGTGGAGTAGAATATACATTACAATGTAGTAGAATGTGTTCATATTATTATTGCCACACTGCTTAATAAAAATACTAACTGTTTAATCACACTTGTGCTCCATAATGGGTTTTAATCACATCAGAACAATATTAAAGATCATTTATTCTACTCAAAAGCTTTGCCTCTCAAGTAAGAATTCATAGGGAGAAGGCAACAGACGATCTACAGTAGAATAGTGGTCATTACCTGGGCGATCAAAATATTGGACCTATGACTTCGTGGTGACAGTATCCAGTCAATAGTCGTTTTTGTACAGCTTTTATTAACAAAAATATAAAATAAAAAAAGTAAAGGTTTTCATGGCATCCCTTCATTTTGTATAAAAACTTCATTGATCAATGACCTTTTTAATGCATCGCTTCAGTTACAGCTTCACAGTGTTTAACCTGGGAAAAGCAAAAATGACTCGCTCCCTCTAAATTGGCTATAAAACTCTCCTTAGCCATTTTACACTTTTACGGTAAAGTGTTATGGGAAGCAATTTCCTCTGAATATCCCGCTGGGGTTTTATTACACTCCGAACACATTGTATTTTAATACTATTGAATGTAGATGTCAAATCTTCATATAATTGGGTCTTTAGTTTTAATTGTATGTAGTGCTGCCTTGTTCATACTTGGTGCATGTGTATGCGTGTGTGTATTTATATCAATGTAATGCAGGTATACGTATTATCATATTAAAACTAAAATGAACCCTACCTTTTAATTTAAATTAATCAACGAGGAGAACGGAGAGGAGAGTAAAAAGTAATTTTATCCACGCCACTTGAAAGATATTCTAGGCTAGTCTCATCACCGCAATTATCCTCAAACATTTTGTTCAATTATGCTTTTTGTTACGGTTTTGTAAAGATGGTCTGGCTGGATTTGATACTTTCTGGAAAGGTGAAAATATGATGTATCTTAATTTTCTCATTAATCACGGCTTTAGTGTTCCATCGGTGGAGTACAGAACAACATTTAAGGGAAGTTGGAGTTCTGGAAGGTTTTTTTTTTTTTTCTTATTAAAGAAGGTCATGTAGTTTAGCATGTAACTCCTTTTCCTCCTCTGTCTTGGTTGGCTGACACTTGAATACAATATTTTCAATACTACAACTTCATTAAAAGCTCTGTGAGTCAAAGCCGTATAATATGCACATGGATAAGGCCTCCGATGAGATTTAGCTTACTTGTGTGTCTTCAAAGCTCTGTCTTGCAAAGCAAACCCACAGATGAAATAAATGCTTGTAGATACAAGAATGTGAACCCATACATTTGGTTTAGTCTTTTTGGCCTCATTGGTGAGCTGAGGATGAGATTTTTGCTGGCACAATGAGCAGGGGACTTTATCTGGATTAGGTTTTTAGACTTAGAGTTACCTTAAGAATATTTAAATAGAACAGAATTCAAGGGAAACTGAGAAACTCTAATCTTTTGGACTGAAAAAGTGTATTCTATGACCATGAATCTGTTTTCTCTATTGTTCTTGACATAGGTATAATATTTGTTTGAAATTTAGAAGCTAGTAAAATCAGAAGGGATTCACAAAAAGGTGATGCTGCAAATTAACCCTGGATTCAGATTTTACATTCTAAATGTGTACTTGAAAGTCCAGTTGGAAGTTTTAACTGGTTGCTATTGTGCCTGGTAAATGCTCTATAATTTAAATTTTGTATACAAATGTTTTGTTTCCAGAGTCTATTTTAAAAAAAAAAAAAATAAAAAAAAATTTTTACTGTTTACTCTCCTCGAACATGTTTTACATGTGCTGAGAAAATCCTCAAATTTGCCTCTGAATTGTGTTTTGTCATTAGCCACATTGCAGTTTTTGGAGAAATACTGGATTTTGTAATTTGATGCCACATTCAGACATCTATTGGATTAAATAAAGTTTGCTGCCATGACCACAATAATGCAGGGATCAAATCCAATCTCTACTCCATGCAAACTTTAATATGTAATACAATGTAGTGGGATTCAAGGTATATACATGTTATATGCACAAGATGCTATCCTGTAAGACATATTAGGTTACCTGTCGGCTGGCAAAATTACACCATAACTTTCTCAGGCTCTCAAATTCCCTTAATGGGACAGAAACTGGATTAAAACAATAAATCCTTTAAATTTTGAGTCTCCACTAATGTTTCTGGCAATTACACCTGTAGTCCTATACAATGGATGTTATTTTATTGGCAGCAACATGTAAAGTGCCTTGATACATTTTGATAATGCTTTTTTGTCTATTGCAACATGGGTGGTGGTATTATTATTATTATTATTATTATTATTATTATTACTGGTATTTATATAGCGCCAGCATATTCCGTAACGCTTTACAATATTACCAAAGGGGTAGAAAGTTTGTTGCTGATACAGCGCCTCTATCTGTTGATGGAAGTATGGCGTAAATGTGCTCTAATATTCTAAATCCACTTGGTAACATACAGGCGCATGCTACAATCTGCAGTATGAAGTCATATTTTAAGTATCTACTTTCTGGTGTTTTTAAATCCAGGCCTGTATTTTTATTTCCCAATTTCTAACACGGTCTCTTTTCGTTTATGTATTTTAGGATCTTGTTAAGTCGGTGAAAGATGAATCCCTCTGTGTGTTTGGCTCTCTTGATCTGTTCCTCTGTAAGTGCTGATGTAAAGCTGGTATCAAAAAGAAATTCTGGTAAGACACCGTGATTCATCTATTGTCATGTTTTCCTGATTCTCCATGATTTTGTTCCACTTCATTACTAGAAATGTAATTGGACATTCTATAGGTAGATGTGGTCTGCCAGTGTGTGGGCAGGTTTGCACAATCTGCCCATGTTGAATCCACACGCAAAACTATATCGTGGATGTGCGATAATTTTTTTGTTTTTTTAACATATTATAACACCTTTCCCATATCATGTTTGTGTATTGCATTTTTAAATTCTTGTTAAATTGTTCTTGTTGCTATGCTTACAGTGAATCATTTTGTCTTCCATGGTGGTGGGGGTTGTTATTTTATTCAAGAGTATAACCTTTATTATATTGCACTGCAGTGATGTAGAAATTCAGCATTAAATATTTTGGGAAGGTGGTGGTGTTTTTTATTTTGTTGTGTGTGTGTGTGTGTGTGTGTTTTTTTCTTTTTTCTTTTTTTTGATACAGAGCTATATTAAATCAGTATTTGGTAAGATCGACCCTTGTTTTGAAGGGCTTCGATACATGTTTATTCCAAATTATACACATAGAAGAAGTGTTCTAGAAAGTTGTCCCTTTCCATGCGTCACACTGTGCTTTTTAAAAAAAAAAAAATAATAATAAATATCTCTACCCCCTTCCATCTAGCTCTTGTTCCTTGTGATTGTTAAACCTGAGTATTGATTAGGTTTATTCTCTCTCTTCTGTAGCAGAAAGTAGAAGGATGGCAATTTCTTGGTTCCAGCTAAGTCACCAGTATTTCAGCTTTTCTCCCCCAGTGCGAGTGGAGCGTTGGAGTGCACAGGGCTACATAATAAAACACCCAAGAAGCTTTGCTTGAACTTGTCTATTGATTGGAATTATATTGATGCATGGTTATTTTTACACTCAAGAGATAGGAACATTTCAACAGAGATTTTTCGCATCATGTAAGCTAAAGTCACGCAGCGTACATAGATAGGTTCACGGGGCTTTAGACCCACTTGCTGAATGCTTCCTGACAGCCGACCTATATTACAGTGCCTTTCAACCTTTAAAACCTGCTGACCTGTATAAAAGGTGCTTTCTTTTCTTTCTCTTGAAATATACGATTTTCTTTATTTCTTTTACTTTTTTTTAGCTATTGTAAAATAATTGCAGTATTGATTACTTTTTAACTAGTTGACAGTGAAAACGATGCATGGAAACATGGTATCCCTTCACTGTTTTTTTTTGTTTAAAAAAATAAATAAAAATTAAATGTGGTTCCAAAATGTGATTTGTCTCAGTGTAATTTCTAATATAAATGCAATGTATATGTGCAAAACCATCTCTGGGACAAACGAGACACTTTCTCTGAAGGCATCTGTTACTTATTGTTTAATAATTCAGCTTTGTGTTGGCCCTGCAGGAATCGGCAACATCCTATCATTAGTGTTTGCACTTTGTAACGTGAGAGTTTTTGCTGGAGGGCTCAAACCTGAACCTGGCCACTGGGCTGTCCACGTAACAAGCTATTAACTTGTGAGTTCTGTGCAGTTTTACCCTGCAAGCCACCACAAGGGTTCATGTCATTTGGCAACAAGCTAACCGGATAGAGGAGCCAAGCACTATTGTGGTTATTTACTAAATGGGGAATAAAGCTGATTTCCTAAAAAAGGAATTTCAAATCTAGGTCACAATAGCTGAAATGGGGAAAAAAAACCCTCTTATTTATGGATAATTTCGCCTAAAACAAGCTATTCCCTTGACCGTTAACTGCATATTCTAAAATCTAGCTAATTTATTTTTTACCTGTATGATTACTTTGGAGATGCAGTAATTAAAATACCTTAAAAGCAAGAACTGGGTATAATGGGAATGTGTCTGCTCGTCAAGCAGTAGTTGGGTACTGACAGCATTGGTGTATGCCCTAGCCAATCAGAAGTATGTGGGTGGCATTTTTTAGAAATACTTTCATTTTTACATGGGACAATTAGAAGGGATTTAGTCAGCGTCACCTACTTTACATGTTAAACTAAAGTTCTTTTAACTGCTCTATGCTGTGGTGCTGTAAATCGTGGTACTAGGAGACTGAAGGATCTCTTGTATTCATGATGAATCAAGACTTTTATAGCTTTGTGTAAAAAGTGTTATCGAGGGGCAATGACCTCCGTGCTTTTAAGTGTAATTGCAAGTTAGGCGGTGTTCATTTATTATTGATTTCCTTTGTAAGCTTTGGTGCTTTTTACTGATTGGTTTAAGGGCAAGACAGTTGGAAAAAGTAGACCCCCTTACAGGTGTTGCAAAACTACGTCTATTTTGATACAAGGAAAACCTAAAAGGTGACAAAGTATCATGGTAGTGGCAGTTCTATGGTCTTCCATTTTAGTTGTGTTCAATAAATATATTTTTAATATTACTAGAAAGCCTTTGCTTGGCTTACTTGTTGCTGCTGTTTCTGTATTCGATCTAATGTGAATACAATGACATTTGTGTTTTTAATTCTTTCACTTGTACAATGTTTCAGTTTTGGAAAAGCTGTACGTAACCATGAAAATACATATATCTATGCTTGGCTATCCACATATACAACAGCTCTGGTAACAACACAGCTGTGTAGGAGACCTGTGGTTCTCACCCAGCATCCTTTGCAGTCTGTCCTTGCTTGCATTGCGGCGTCCATTTTGAAATGATGTCACGATAACTGTTCAGTCGCACATTTTATTACATTTTGTTACATGTCATGCAAACGTGGGAAAGAGCTTTATTAGCACAATTATCATTGACGTGCGTGTATAGTGAGAAGAGAACTAATTATGTATCTTGTGGGTATTGAATTGTGATTTTCTTGAGATTGTGATGTTTTTATGTTTTACTTCCAATTATCCTAAAAGCATTGGGTTTTTTGTTGATTGTAATTGCTTGTCACATCTCTGAATGAGTGCTATAGCTCATTCTTTTATCTGATGCAATGTTTAACATTGTTTTGTTAAGATCAGTAAATAGTCGCAGGTTGCTTAACTCGTCTCCATAGGCCTATCATCCCTTTATTTGTGTAGAGAAAATTTCTGCTAAAGGCTTCATTATGTCCCAGTCACCAGTGCTGCGTCTAAATGGCAAATAATTATTTTGAATTATAGCTTTCCAGTTACGGGACAATGCTGATTTCTATACAGACTTGAATGGCAAACAACTGTTGGCTTTTATTTGGCTTTTAATAGGTGTATCATTATTTTGTATATATAGTATTTTCCCACTTACATGCAAAAAATACAAATATCTGAAATAAAAAAATCAGTTACATAGACAGTTATACTGCAGGGAAAGAAGAAAAAACAAACAAAAAACAGCATGTAATAAGCCTTCCAATTTATAATGCAGCAATGGCCTAATGCTAAGCCAGCCCCTATTATAGTCAAGATTGGTCATCTTTGGTTCATTCAGGTCATCCCCAAATTCTGTGATTCCTCTTCTGTCCACGCGAAAAAAATAAAAATTCTGTGCTTGGGCACAAAAACCACAAGGCGGCTTCATTGTTCCTGTGTTTCCCCTTATTTGTTCTCTTGACGTAGGTGTCTTTATCTTTATACTCAACTGATTGAGACTTTATGTATCTGAGATTTTGCAATCCGCTATTAAGTTGGTTCCCTCTTCTCTTGCCTTATTGTCCATTCATGGTGATTTAGAGAGACTTCCTACCAGAGGACCTAACAAATGTATTGTGTAGCCTTGTGCAAACTCTGACGGAGAGCATCAACGTTCTCTTAACAGTAGGGTTGCAACATCTAGATCTAGAACATTATGTGTAAAATTTGACCAATCTCTGTTTTATGGCAATCCTATGTATGGGAAATCAATTAGTCTACACATATTGTTTAGAAGAAGAAGAAAATACATAAGCATATTTTTTTTCTTACAAAAATATTGAGATTTCTTTCTAGATTCCAAGTTTCATTCCTTCCACTGTAAAGTCCAAGCCTAAAGACGGTATCCACCTCTGTGTCAAAGGCTGTGAAAGGGACAACGTGGTCTCCCCTTCATGTATTTACTGGACTTTGAATACACATAGATAACATTTTACAGTCTGTGTTATGAAGGTTTAATTGATCCAAGAAGCAGTTTGGCTGTTGAGCATGGCATTCAGTCATTTTATTATTTCTAACCCCTTCCGGCTCCATCAATTCTTCACTAGAATAAAGATGACCGGTAGTTCTAATGAGCTTACAAGAATACATTAAAACTGGGACAGGGCCACAAAGCTAAACAGATACAATCTGCCTACATTGTATTCAGCAGAACAACCTCTCGTGAAAATCAAAAGTATTCAAGTAAAGCTATGGTGGCTACTTATTAATTTGTTTGGCAAAATTGCACTTCTGCATGCTGTTTTGGTATGTCTTGTTCTTGTTGGGTGTGTTTTTTTATGTTTTTATTTTTTTTAATATCAATGATCCAATATTTATGTGTAATTTGAAGTAGCTGTAAAAATAACCAAAGTATAAACAGCACAATGTATTTGTAAAGTAACAAAAAAACATTTAATGGATCAAATGGACCCAAATATATTTATCTTTACTAACCGTTGAGATAATTTTCATATAATCTTCTGATTTTATTCATTGATTTAGTTTTATTGAATTGTGGACACCAATTGCTTTAACATTATTCTCATAGCCAAATGATTGCTTCCCCGTGACACTTTGGTGGATCAATATTAAATTAAAGTAAAAAGCCCTGATTTTAGTTAAAATGTTTTAATAATCAGTTTTTCTTACCAAAAAACACAAAAATGGTCAAATCTACAATTTTGCTCTTCTGAAAATGGTGAGCTTATGAAGTACACTTTTTGCAGTTTGATCTACACACATGTATTTTTATAATCATATATTTAGCAGCACTTCCTTCTGCAGCTAATTCAATTTAACACAGTGATATCACTATTATCATATGTGTAATATAACTGCTGGTGCATTACAAATTTTGTTTTTTCTTTGTAATTATATGCATATTTTAAGTGCAGTGCTTGGTTGGAACACTTGTCGGGTTGTCAACAATTCCAGTGTCACTCCTTTTCAAAGGGGACCTTTTAGAGAAATATAACAGATTCCTTGTTTTAAAGGCATGTTCATGTTTTAACATGAATATTGATTCATTTACAAACACACTGCTAAAATACCAGTGAAAAATCTTTAAAATTGATCCATTTTCTGTTGTTGTAATTGGATTTTGGAAGTCTAGGCACTGGAAAAAGAAATCTGTAATCGGACCATGTGCAATGAAAATACCTTTAAAAAGGTTAAGGAACACATATTATTAAATGTATCCTCCTAAATGCATTTCGATTTACAGATTACCATGGCATATCTGGTCCCAGATCAACATGCCAATTAATAGAAAAAAAAGATCTTGGGTGCTTGATAATTATGTTCCCGATTCTGGGTCAAGAGGTGCCACATAAATTATGACTAAGTTGTACATGGTAAATATCAACTAAGAACATGCTCCACTTCACAAATTGAGACCAAAGAAGGCCATTAGTGTTTTATTGAGCAGAGTTTGAAGAGCACTTATTGATGATAATCTTCTGCTAAAAGAGTTGTCAAGAGAAGATTGCCGAAACATCTTGCAGACAAAGTAATTTGGAATAGTGGAATGAACGTCTAAAGAAACTGATCGAACTCCAGATTTAAGATTCCATTTTTATTTCACGTTTTAAATGAATATCTCTCAAATAACCTTTTCAAAGATTTAAAATGAGCTTGGATGAGTTGAATATTTTTTTAATTATCACTTGGCAAGGAAGCACATGTTAAAATGAAATTCATTATTTGAAATATAGGGTGGGTGAATTTCCATAATCTTAGCAGGTCTCTTGGGGGGCAGTTTAATGTAGTATTGCCCTGTTCCCTTTCAGTGCAATATGCAGCACATTTATAATGTGCACTCCACCTCAATAACTCCTTGGCTCTCAACTGTTCTATCGTTCTATATTTTGTAAACGTGAGGGGTTGGGAGATGGACCTTGGGGTGCTTCTTTCACCAATGAGTATTACTCATGAAATTCGACTGGTTAACCTCTGCTAGCTATATGCCTAGGTTCAGTGTTTTCTAAGTGTATATATCTCTATATGTTCATATTTTTTATTTTTTTTTATTTTTTTTAAATGTACTCCGCTGTAATTCACTCAACCTTATCATAATTCCTTCAGGTGACACTTGGAGATATCAAATCTCATACACGATTAAATGTATTAATCCTTGATGAGTTCCACCAATAATAGACCATTATTGGGGTTGCATCTTTCTAAATAAGTAGGTTTATGGGGTTGTTCAGTAAACTGAGGATTATTGAGAATTAACAAAATATTGTAAGTTTTTAGGTCGAAATAGCTGAATTCAAACCATTCTCAAACTCCGTTATTTTTCTAGCACGGCTTTTTCTTTTATAACGTTTACAATGCTCTTGTTATTCCCCACGACTCTCAGTTTAGTGTCCAATTGCTATTTTCCAAGTGGTGGAGATACCGGGGCTCTAAATGTTGAAGGAGTGTGTTGTGGTCGTGACTTAAATATGAATATTAATCTCTTAATACATAATAATTAAGCAATACGAAACAACATTAATATTTTATAGTTCATGGTATTATGGTCGAATATGTGGATAGAAAATACACAAAACCTTGTAATATTAAATGTATATTTAATATAACTATAATAAATAAACAGATGCTAGCAGAATGTCAATTTACCACAATAATTATAAAATACAAAACTACAAGATATTACTTACAAATGGTTGCTAAATGTTATACAAAAGGCTTTTACAATTGCTAAATGTTACAATGAATTCATATTACTTACAAGGCCCCAGCCCTTTGGCTGGGGTTAAGTCAAAGCTGGTACTACATCTTAGGTTCAGTCAGGTACAGGCAAAGAGACAGAGTTTCTCCTACATCTGGTTTTTATTCAGTGTAAGTAGGCTGGCCTGTGATGTAACTGCCAGAAGCACATGTCTTCCTACACACTGCCCCTAGTGGTGCCTCCAAAGCATTACACTAAATATGCTTTCTTTATGATGTAAAGTCATTAATTAATAGATACCATTAAAGAGTGTTAAGTGCATACCCTTTCACAGTTCTGGTATCAGATGAAGTGCCACCTTGGAAGTCTTAGTAAACCATTAGTGTTTTGGATTCATGCCAAATGTTGATAGAGTATAATTTTATATACTTTGTGTTTTGACTTTGCGTGTACTGTATAGGGATTTGATAATGAGTTCTACATTTCCCCCCCCTCTGCTTTGCTTAGTAAATATTACATCCAAACGAAATGTATTAAATGTGTTTGCTACTATTCTGTGCATTGTCTTAGGTAATATAAATCACCAGAACGGGAAATCCTAGTAATGGCTGTAAATCAATAGGAAAACTGTATGTGGAACCAACAAAGACAGAACCATACTTTATTTTTACAATATATCTGTTTCAATGGGTGCTCCATAGAGGCAGGCGATCTGTATGTGTAAGACCTGGTATTATGGCCTTTTTGAACAATGTCATATGTTCTTCTTTAAAAGGAGTAGAACATGATCTATTAAACCATATTTAATGAAAAATCCCTCATTCGTCTAAGCTAATAGGCCTTCGAGGATATACTATTATAAAATCAATTGCACAGTAGAAAGGAGGTATGAGAATGTCAGTCATGGTCTCTGAGCAATAATTCAGTGAGCGGCCAACCATTTCAATGCTGGAAGAGATTTGCTGCCTTGCCTTGTAATCCATTTGAAGTCTTCTATTTATTTGAGGTGCTTGTTTGTATCTGCCAGAAAATGCCCTTAAGGAGATCTGAATGATCAAGTTCTCCTTTTGTTATGTTGAGTACTTTACAACTCGCTGCTTGAACCTGCACATTATTAATAATTATGGGAAATATTTGCTTTGTTGGACAGAGAACTTGAACGTATCCAGATGCTTTCTGCATTTTTTTTTTCTCACCATGGATTGACTACTCTGGAATTCTGACTTCCAATAAGCTTAATTCCTGTATGTGTTAGACGCACGTTATTGTTCTTTGTGTGTCGTGACTGCTTGATACAGGTGGAATACATATTGATATTTGTTGGCCGAACCTGCAATAGTTCCTGAGTCGCCTCTTTTGCCTCTTTCGGACCAACACACACTTCAAAAGAGACCTGTTTAAAAGGCATTCATACTTTTTTATTTGTTTCTTTATCTTTATTTTTATCTTCATTAGCAACTCAAAAATGGTAACATTTGTTTCAATCCTTTATTAGAAAGATACGCACACCTCTAGCCGAAGTATGTTATTAGGTTTTAATTAACTGCCAGATGGAAATTCCCATTTTAATGCCGACGTAAAAATCAATAAAAAAAAAAAAAAGAAATAAAAAACTGATTACATTCAACCATTTAGAGCTCTAAAGTCAATTTGTTTGGAACACAAATAGGAAACCATTGACCATTTTGTACGCTATAGATCACATTTCTTTCATCTTGTATTTATATCTATCCGTGTGTGTGTATCTAAATAATATAATTTTACATGGTCTATCTTATTTAAATGGGCAGATCATGATTTTGAAAGCATGGATAGTGATGTCACCTATGCAATTATTCTCCATAAAGAACAGTCCTGCCCCTAAAGTAAAGTCTTTTGCCTTTAGCCCTACACTACCCAAATACACTACACTAAGCATTAACCTCTACAATACAATAACACTTAAACTAAAACGAAGTAAAAACTCTTTTTAACCAACTTTAAAAAAAATATCATAATATAACATTCACATTCATCTCTGGGGTTTCATAACCTTTTATAAACCATTTGAGCCTTTCTGCCCCCAGCATCATTATTCCATTGGGAGGAGAGGTGGGGAGGTTGGGGGGGGGGGGAGGGGTTGACTTTATGTGCCTAAGAATCCTTATTTTTTTATTTTATGTCCATTGAAATTATTTGACAACTGGAGAGATGGTACTATACTTGCTACAATAAGCTGTAGTTATTGTGTTCATGTCATTTAAAGAACAGTCTTAATTTTGTATTCCTGAAACAAATGTATTATTATTCCTGAAATATAATCTGGCCTCTTTTTATAAACCAATGGTAAACCCCACCTTAAATACCGTATTTAGTCAAATCTAATGCGCACCTTTTTTGGAAAATAAAGTTTCCAAAATTTGAATGTGCATTACATTCGATGGCACATTACATTCGGGCAAAATTCTAAATTTTCTCACAAATTTGCATTCCGGCGAATTCACACAGGCAAATTAAAACAGGCAAAAACCATTTTTCAGCTTCCAGGTTTAAAAAAATTGAGGTGAGTGCATTTGATTTGAATGCGCATTAGATTCGAGTAAATATGGTATGTGGTGCAATTTTGGGTACCAGTTTTAAAGAAGGGCATATTCTTTTTTTTTTTTTTTTTTTTTTAATTCTTTATTTTTGCAGTGCATATCAAGTGAACAGACACATATGAGGTACCCCAACGGCAATCCTCATGCGTTATTGAGACATATGTAACAATGGGGTAGACGAGTATACATGCACTTTTTTTTTTTTGTTTAAACAAGTAGTAGTATTCACAAACAATAATCAACAGCTATAGCCAGCATGAACTGTGGTGTGTAGGTTATCAAGCCTAAGACATTGTGTTTTTTCAGGCAGTTACGTACTGGAAGTCATATTAAATTGCAAGGTCTATAGCTTAACAGAGACTATCATTCACTTCCTATACCTCCAGGAGAAGCTTCATTTACTGAGCTGTGTTGATCAGTAGGCAGTCAACATATGCTTACTCAACTTATGTGTAGCATTTATCTAATCAAGGCCCTTTGCATAAGAAGACTAATGGGCTGTGAGCCCGGCAGGGAACAGCTAGATAAGTGACTTAAAGAAAAACAAAAAGGAATTATATGGAAAGTGAACTAAAAAGCTAACTAAAGAGCATATATACAAGCTTGTACATATATGGGTAACCTGAGTGGGGTCACCTAGCCTAAAAAGTAGTCGGGTGAGGTACTCCTCATGTAGTCGGGCCTTTTCCCCTCGGGAACAGTAGGCATAGTATCAGATCAGTATGCCCGCTTATTGCAAATCTCCCCATTCACCCTATACCAGAGGACGGCAGGCTTTCGGCATACATCTGAGAACGGTCATATAACAGCATTACTCGCCGTGCCCCAACAGCTTTAGCAAAGTTATGAGTTACACAGAATGACATAGTGGTTGCGAAGTCAGAGCAGTGTGTTATACAAGGGGACAGTCAAGTTATGCTTAGGTTATTGACTTAAACAAGCTCGATAAATATGAACAGCTTGCAGGCGTCGTGGCGCTCAAGAATAGCTGGCACATTTTATATTATGAAAAACAATAAAAATCATAGGGTAAAACAAGTTACATGAGTAAAGCGTATATGTCAGCTATGCATATTGACATGTACTCATTATCTAGATTAGGCATAGAAATTTAAACAGGACCACCCTGTCAATTGTGCAGGGTAGTTAACTAGGTTCAGGCATAGGCATTCATTTGAGGTTCATAAGTATATTAACATGCTAATCAGTACTACTGGATTTAGTAGTGCTATTACCACTGGGTGCCCCTGGTGTTAGATGGTATAGAGGCTACCGCTGGCCTTTCCCTGCAGTAATCTATCGACTTTGTGATATTCGAGTCCATGGCTGCAGGGAAGAGTTGCTCTGTGCTGAGATGTACTCATCCGATGCCTGTAGACGGAGCTGCAGCAACACCTGTGTGCAGCGTTCTGCTGGGCTGTGGTGGGGGACAGCTGCTGTTTCGCGCTGCTTCTTCAGGGTGTGCACCCTTACCGGCCGCAGACACGGAGTCTCCGGAGTTCCCATCCCCCTGCTGCAGGCTTTTCCAAGCCGACTCTCTCTGGCGGCGCGGTCTGCTCCCATATGGGTTGCCTTTAATGGGTTGCCGCGTGGATGCGCGTCGGCGGAGCCGCAAGGTAGGCCCACCACGGAGCCCTGTTGGCTTTGGCCTTTTGTAGCTCCGCTTCACTGCTGGAGTTGCCCGCGGGGTAGGCCTTAGAGAGGCCTCCCGGTTGCACGGACCTCCAGGCGAAGGAGTTGCCGCTCGGGCGTTGATTTTCTCCCAGAATCGGGCACAGATGCTGTCGAATTTCAGCAGTAGGAGGTCAACTCGATTAGTCAGGCACGGGTGTGCAGGCTTTGGGGCGTGTAGCGTGGCAGAGGCCATGTTGGAGAGTAGGCCTGTAGCTTCAGGTATGTGCCGTGTAGTAATGGATTGAGTGATCAGTCCTCTTGGCACGGTAGTGGGGACCGGGATAACCCCCGCCGGTCCAGAGGGGGGGAAGCAGGCTCAATTAAGACACAGAATGGCTCCGACAGAGGATCGGCCGCCTCCTCTGCCTGGTACTCCCGTGCAGGCCCCAATTTAGTCCGGCGCAGTCCACGACAGCCTGGACCCAGAGATTCGAACCAAGATGTCAGCTTAGTGTTCTACAGGAGTATTAGGGTTCATTCTGCCAGATGCTGCAGGATTTAGCCGGATAAACAGTGCTTTTTTAGGCCTACGCTGAGGAGCTCCAGCCATGTGCGTCTTGCTCGGTTGGCTGTCAGGCCCCGCCCCCAAAGAAGGGCATATTCAATAAAGGGAATGGAAGAGAACACAGATTAAGGAACAGCGGCCACACACAAAACCTAGTTTAACATTTATGAGGCTACTTAAGATCACCTATCTTGGCAAACAAATATGGGAATTCATTAACACCATATGGCCATATTGTGTTAAGCCCACAATTACGTCACAGTACCCCAATATTGGTGGGTCCTATACTAATTTTAACATGGGAGATTAAAATGCTAACTGCAATACTTACTGCTTAAGCTCTCTTAAATTTATGATTTTCTGTGGTCACCTCTAAAGGGGCTCCCACAGTGGATGGGTGGGGTTCTCAAACCAATAGGTATATGGTTAGGATTCCAAATATACATACGAAAAAAAGAATTGGGGGCACACTTTATGGAAGTCATTAGTTATGAAAGAAAGGTTAGAAACCTACATTTCTTTAGAAATAAAGGCTTCTCAGAGGGGATATAATGTCTCTATACAGATATATACAGGGTGAGTATAAACTTGTATAATTCTGCTAATGAACAGGTTAGCACATACAACTAACAAGAGGTCACCCATTGCGAAAAGAAGAAAGGTGTTTTAGCTTAGAGCAGAAAAAGGGTTCTTTACAGTAAGCATAATAGAAATGTGGAATTCTCTACTTAAAGCGGTTTTGAATTTCAAAAAAGGCAATTTTTTTTTTGTTTAGTTTTTTTGCTAAAATGGAATATGATTAATATAAACATATTGTTAATCCAAGGAAGAAAATCTGACATGTAGTGAATAATAATAATATATATTTCCCCTTTTTGTGGCATATTTGTGATTCGCTACAACTGGATTTCTATTGCCTTCTTTTTCATAAAAGGCATAAAGACATTTTCTAAATTACCATGTAATCTGTGGTATAGTTTGGAGTATTACTTTGTGATCAATGCATATAAATTGTTGGCCATCTTTAGCCCTCTTGTGTCAGAACCACAATCCAAGTGCATTTTCGGGATGGCCAGAGTATGTGCATGATGTCAGGATTTGTGTGTGCACTCTAACTTTTAATTACTTGCATGGGTTTTGGCCAAATGAGACGTGCTTTTAAGCACCATAACCAATACAGTGTGTTGTAGTCGTTATGATGCCAGGAGTGCCCTGGTGCCACTCCAATGTAAGCAGTCAAACCATTTTAGAATGGTATGACTTCTTACTAGGGGTCTGTAGGGTAGAGGGCACTTCTACATGCCTTTACTACATCCAACAGGAGAGCCCGGACCTCTCTGTCTGAGCAGGAGGTGAAAGTAGCACTCTATGGATCCCAGGTAAGACCATTGTAAAGTAGTTTTAAATACTTACCAGGGAGGGGCGGCATCGGGACACTGCTGACACCATAGCCATTACAGCACACTGTAGTGGTTATGGTTTTTAGAACATTACTTTAAAGATGGGATAGCCCATCAAGCAAAGGAAAGCTATGAGATGCACTGAAAACATATATTATGCTTTACAAAATGATATACAAGAACTCTAGTACATATTCTATTTTATTTTAAATATTAAAACTAGGCATGTTTTCATATTAAGATTACTTTAATGTTCTGCTGGCTGCTCTAACATTAAAGAGTAGTGAGTTGCCTTATATGTTTGATTTCTGAAGAACAACCTTGAAATTACCCGCTGTCACGAGAAATAATATTTAATGCGTTTCAGGTTTCAAGAAACTTCCTTCCAAAATATTTCCTGTGTCTTTCAAGCTTTACCTTGGTCAGTTTAGAGACTTTCTGATAGCTTAGCATCTTTTATTTTAGGCTTTCTCAATTCCTGTCCCCAGTCATTTCATCGTATGATGTTCAGGAGCCCACAGTGTTCTGCCAGCTCACACAAAGCAGTTATAGAGCTGTCTGTGGCCTTCTTTTCCTTTTTCATTCTCTTATTAACCTTGGCCTTCAGAATATTGCATTGTATCTTATCACAAAGCTGCTATCACGTCCTTCATTTGCCTTTGTATGAGATGCTGGGCTGCATTATGCTTTGAATACATAGAGTTCCTTTTGCCTTTTCTTGGTGTCAGCCTGTAAATTCAGCCCTAGGTTAACAAAGAGACTCTGTTGAATATTTTTTCTTTTACTTAGTAAGTAAAAATTATCCAGGAAAGATGAAAATACTCTTCAATGTATCCTCTTTAGTACCTGCCCCTTCTATGGGACGTTGTGGAGAGATTTGCTATGCAGAGAGTTGGGACTGTTCTGACAACCTTTTCCTTTCCGTATTATTTGCTGGAACATGTTTTTGAAAACCACACTAAAATGAGAAAAAAAGAGCACATAATGGCACTGTAGCACAAAAAGAAAAGGCCTATGTTTTATACTATTATGGTAGTATGATTTTGTGTGTGTGTATGTATTTAACCTGAAGATTTTTTTTGGTGAATTTCCAAATTCCAAACCAAAATGTACCCGAATCGGCGATTCGCTTTCCCTGCAAGTTGATGGTACTTGCATCAGTCCATCCTTACAAGCTTGTTGTCTTGTTGTTTTCTTTGATCCTGGCATCACCTTTGCTCCTCATATCCAGAATGTTGCTAAAACCTGTCGATTCAACCTTAAAAAGGGGCAGCCGACCCCCTGTCCAGGCCTGAAACTCATTGACTTCTGAGCCCTCTTTTCTCCCCCCCCTTCTGGACCAGTGGGGGTTATCCCAGTCCCCACTGGCATACATATGGGGCACACAATCAGATGGCCACTGCACAACAGCCTGCTGCTCCACAAACCACTCCACAGCCGCTTACCTGTGGTGACACATTTCTGCAGGCCTTTGACAGAGTATGTGCCCAATTCTGGGCATCACTAAATGGCAGAGTACTCACCAGGGTAACGTCTCCCAGATTCAACCTGAAAACCGGCAACACATGGTGGGAACCCACCTATATGGCCACCACAAGATGTCGAGGAGGGGGGAGTCCAAAGCGACCAAAGCTGCCGGCATATAACCACCTAAGCCAGATGGTAAAGAGGAGAAGGCTGGGGACGCAGAGGACACAGGCTCGCAGCACACCAAACATAACTGCCCACCGTCGTGCCCCTGCAGGGCATTACGGAGGAGGCAGATTCCGCAGGCGCTGTCTGAGAGTTCACGCTCAGCAAGACCAAACGCGTGCATCAACCTGGCATCAAAGTCCTATGAAATTGGCAAACCTTGATTGGCCTTAAAATGGCACAAAACAAGATCGCATCAATGCTCGGAGCTGGTGGGGCTCTCTTCCATGATCTTGTAGACTCTCACTTTCCATTGCCAACAACATCCCTTCCCTAGCTATCGGTTGAGCAGCACCCAGACACGACCGCAAGATAACTCTGTAGGCCTATCGTACAATGCTCATATCACTCCTTTACAGTGAGTATCCACTGGCAATTTAACTCGGTTAGTTTATGGATCTCTTAATGAGCCATTACTATACTCTAGCACTACATGTTATTCTATAGGTCGAATGCCCATTATATTCACACTGGTTTTCTGCCTAACCCCTACTTATCCAGTGATATTCCCTATTGAAATTATTTAACGAGAGTAACATTTCCACCAATATCTAGACACGTTTGTTAGGCATGTCAACACTATACTATGTAATACCAATGCCTAGATGAGCTCTTCGGTCATATACATCAACGGAATATTCACCATCAGACATAACGGCCTAGCTTAAATCTAGCTTGTTTTCTATTCCCTAAAAAAAAAAAGTGCTGTTTCTGCAAATGTCATACCAATGTTTTTCTGTGTTTCACACACTGACTGCTTACTAATGTTGTGTCGACATTGTGATCATACCTGTATTCATAAGCACAACAAAAATTAAGAATTCTTTAAAAAAAAAAAAAAAAGCGCCTAGTTGGTCTCCTCAGAAGCCGAACTGCCCCGCTATAATTGGCAATGAACGGTGCCGCCAGGCTGATCTTTCTTACCCCTCTGTCGATCCTTACACTGGCTTCCTGTATCCTATAGGTGCCAGTTCAAAATCCTAACCCTTGCCTATAAAGCTCTAACCAACTCTAGCCCCTCTTACATTTCTTCACTGAGTCAGAGATATGCCCCTTTTCGGTCTCTGCGCTCTTCCGATGACCTTCTACTCGCACCTTTACTGCTAACTCACGCTTTCAGGACTTCTCGTGGGTGGCTCCCTTCCTTTGGAAGAGCCTGACTACCCCCATCAGACTTTCCCCTAGTCTTCAATTGTTTAAAAAGTCCCTCAAAACCAATCTGTTCAGAAATGCTTATGGACTCCCTGAGTAACTTATCCATATCTGTCTCTTGCTTTCCTAAAGAGCCACACTCCACTCTCTCCACCAGTTATGCTACCTTTCCACCTTGTTTGGTGGCTGTCACCCTTGCTGCCCTGTTGTGTATTTGTACCCCACATCCTCTAGACTGTAAGCTCATGTAGCAGGGCCCTCATCTACCTATTGTTCCTGCGTCACTGTGTACTTGTCTTATTTATTGCAAATTTACCCCATTTTCATAATCTTCTAAAGCGCTGCGGAATTAGTTGGCGCTATATAAATGCCAATAATAATAATCTGTTTTGTTTGATGCAAAATTCCGTTGCTGTGCCCGCTGAAAGAAGCCACTGCCACTTAACTCTTACTTTGAATCAGTAATTTAGTTTGAGAGTTGTTTTTTTTTTTTTTTTTTTTTTGTCAAAGGGATACTATAGGCATCTTTTTCGTACATTTTCAGACTGCCTGAAATTTTGTGGTTGAAATGAAAATTTTCAGTCCAAAACATAAATTATGTATGTATTACAAATATAACCAACACACAGTCTTTCCATATCACAACAGCACTTATTTGGCAAGTTTAGATTTAAAAGCCTTGGTTTTTTAATTTTGCAGATAATTAGCAACAATAAACACAAAGACAGCAAAACAAAACTTTTCTCCTTATGGCTTACTAAACGATGTAAAGCAGAGCCAACTGAAGTTTGACTGGCACACTTATAGATCTCTAAACTCCAAACTGAAACCACAAACCCTACAGACTAGGAACCTTTAGACAACTCCCCATGAACATAATTCTCTGTTTAGCAGTCCCATCATCCACAATACCGCATACTCTTTCACAATTTCAAAAATCCTGAATGTAATTTGAGTCTGTTGTACAATATATCTGTGTTGCATCCATATTTGTCCTGTTATCGCTGGAGCCATCTTCACCTCCAGAAGACATCTCAAACTATATGCTGTAATCATTTCTGTACGGATCTTGGTTTTCACACACTTTCGGCCATGACGAATGTGCCTGGCCTGACTACCATCAGCTGTGTACCAGCCAAGTACGACTAATGCTGTGTTGAAGGCAAGTGCTTTTCCAGACTTTGTTTCCTTTATAGCAGTGTGTTTTATTTGAGACCGTGTAGTTATTATAGTTAAACTTCTCTTCCAATGCTACTGAATAATCTAGAAGATGTTGTTACTGGTTGCATAGCTTATTGCTTACATACATCGATGCACACTAACATGCATACAGGTGCATACACTGACACTCCTACGCAAATTAACACACATCCGTAGACACATACTAACAGACACTTTCACTAACCTATATAAACTGACATCTACATACAGTTTTAACATGGTTCAACCATGTCCTCCATGCGGACTGGAGTTGGGGAAGCACAGGAGCTGCAGGTACCTAAAATGTTACATTCTTGAACCGTCTCACTGAATTAGAATATAGAGGGCTCCTTGGGCAATGAAACGAAGATCATGTACATCTCTGTCCCAATTGTAATTGTGACAAGTATATGATGATGGCTCACACATCCAAAAGGCCCAGGCAAAACCCCTGTCCCAGGGACAAACCAGTAAGATAGTCCACAAGATCATTTTAACCGTTATCATTTTTGCTTTTAAAAATCTGTGTATTGCTCTGAATATTATATATATAAAAAAACAAAAAAAAACAAGAAGTGCACTGTGTAAAAATAAATTGTATTTCACATCTTCTGAATATCATTATAAAACCAGATGGAAAGAAAGGGTAGGTCAGTAACAAGCATGGAGTACAAAACTAAATCAGGTTGATAAATAAATTTTTGCATGTGTGTCTGTTTTTAGTGGGAATGGGTCAGTCCCCTATCTGTCATCTTGGGCACAGTAGCTTGTAGCATAGTTCAATTTGGTTTTGTAACCTATATTAAAAATATTCTGCCCTGCCACATATCCATATCGGGAGGTGCATGAATAATGAATATGTTTTGTTCGAACTTCATATTCAAGCTAAGCGTTCCCATGTTTAAAATTTGTGCATATTTATAATAAAAGTTATAAAAATTAAAGAGGTTAACATGCTAATTTAATTACAGGTTGATGTGTCCTCTGTCCCCATGAGACACACATACCACAGACTGAAAACTTTTTTCGATTTGTCATTGGCATTTTAAAGACTAATCTCTACAAGGCTTATCAGTCAAGTTGCCCTAATTATGAGTTGTGTATGATCTTCTTTTAATTCTTGTTAAAATGCAGCCACATTTTAGATCAATTTTTTTTTTTTTCCGTAAGGGTAAAAAAAAAAGCATTACTTAAGAGAATATTGAAGTATAGTTATCCCTTCTACAAGGTGGTTCATTCTTCTTATAACTAAATAGTACTTTGCACTCGTTCAGAAAGCTGAAAGCACTGACAGAGCTGCACATTTTCTTTCTTCTTTTTTCATGTGGATTCCTGTGTTACCTTACCTCTTTCTTCAATCTTTTATTTAGTTTTTTTTTGGTGTTCAAAAACTAGATCCGGATCTCGGGAGCCCTAATGTGAATAGACTGTTCTGTTATAATCATGAGTGCGATTGTCAATCAGACAGAAATACAGTTAGCTAGCATTTATTAATGGGTTCATGTGGCGATAAATAAATTACTCTGAGGACAGGAATACATTTATTATCCTTCGTGACAAGTAGGAAAGTGATCGTGGTGAAGTACCATTGAAGCAGGAGGGTTTCAGTGATCGCTTGGTGTTCTGATTGTTTTCACACTGCCGTATTGTGGAGTGTGTGAAAGGTAACCAGCTGTATCTTAAATCCTGGAAATGATGGCGAGCTATTAGATGTGCTTTGCCAAGAGTGTACGAAGCAGGGACATGAATTCCTACAGAAAATGTATGTAGAAGTTGGTTATCATCGCATAGCTTTTGAAACAATTCAATTTTAACAAGGAGATGCAAAAAGATCAGTGGAAAGTCCTTTTTTGAATCATTATAGAATGCCATATTTTAGAGAAATTGCATGTATAGATCTTAAAAGGTAAGGTCAGGTAGCCTTCCCCAATGATAACATATCATTTTTCCTTAAGAAAAATTGCATGGTTTAATATACATTCCCTAACGGGCATATATTTTTGTTATGTAAGGCTGCTCCCCCACCCCCAGTTCTTCTTCTTCTTACGTTAATACATTTTGTTTTTGTATTGTTTGTTTTGGTTTTATTTGAAAATTTTTTTTTTCCAATTTAATTTAAGATAAATGTTATTTGAAATGACTCTTTGACTGCTCTATTATATTTGCCCTGCTAATTAAATCTCTGGTCTGTGTTGAAATGCAAATGTACAGTGAATATTAATGGGATTCTATAGTGCCAGGAAAATAAATCAGTTTTCCTGGCACTAGAGGTTCCCACAGTGCCCTCCTTCCTCGCGCCCCCTCCCACGCAGCTGAAGGTGTTAAAATCACTAAAGTCACTTACCTGAATCCAGCACAGAGGGAAATCACTCGTGCAGTTTCTGAAAATAATTACCATTGTAGGGTTAAGGGACATGGGGCATTGCACCCAGACCACCTCAACGAGCTGAAGTGGTCTGGGTGCCTACAGTGTCCCTTTAATAAACCGCATTGGCATTAAATCTCTCCTGTCCTTAAAAATTAAGAATTAAAAGATCAAAATTTGCAGATTTATTTTAAAAAGTTAGCATTTTCACATCTCCATAGATATTGAATAGAACAGGCGCGAGCTTTTTGCATACTTTGAATTGTTAGCCAAGTCCTAGCTTTGCGATTTTTGAAATTTTCTTTTCCCATCTTACAACTTATTGTGACTCAGACAGAGTAGAAAGCTCGGCAACACTTATTTGGAATAATTTGAATGTGTGTTCAGATATTCAGATCGTGGATGTGATCTAGCTTAGCATCATACAGTATTGAGCTGCTGCTTGTAAATTCTCTTGTTTATTCTGTGGATAGATAACCCATTTTGATAGGGAAGTAAAGGAAAACCTCTAAACAAATAAATAATAAAAAAATATTAAATTCTTCAGCTGCCAAAGATCTCAGTTAAAGGATTACATTGGGCATCGATGCCAGGAGTAATTCCTCAGTAAGTGGGTAATTGTTTTGCAATGGTTTGCACCGCTTGCCTAAGGCCCACTGGATGAGTCTTCTCTAATGCCAGCACCAGCTAAACAACATCTGGTCTCTGCAGAAACTGTATGCTAGTACAACTGGTCATTCATTGGTTGAGAGCTTCACCTGAGCTCTCTCGGCCAATGAATGTGCATCTGAGGAATATGCACAGAATTCACATTACCCACCTTGAAACATTATTAAAGGCTGCCAGAGGTCGATTAACAGCTTGGGCAGTGATGTAACATGTCTGTTTGTGCAATGTTTTATATTGCCATGCTGCACATACTGGGTCCTTGAACCATAACCACTTCAAAATACCTGGAGTAACCTTTTGAAATCTAGTTAATTTCTTAACTAGGAATATATATATATATATATATATATATATATATATATATATCTCTACATACGTGTCTACACTGTTGGGGTTTTCCTTGAGAAGTGGTATTATGGTTTAAAACTTCCCTTATATAGGATATTCTTTAAAATGACGGGTTTTGTCTTCTAGGTTTCCTTGTTAATGAACCTTTCCCACTCTCTGTTTAAATCGCTAAATAACTATGATCCGGGTTCATGTTATGTGTGCACTCAGTCCTGTCTCTGGTAATAGGAAATCAATCAATTTTGAGAGTTTCAAATTGAGTAATCACTTGTCACTCTGTGGAAAGAAAAAAATAGACTTTTATTTATTTTTATTTGAATTTGGTTATGTTCAAGCTCACTAAACCGATTTGGGTCTCAAGTTATGTTTACCATATGGTTCCCATCATTTATACATGAATGCTCTTGCTTGTTTGTGTTTTTTTTTTTTAAATGTTTTTTTTCCTTTTTTGGAATTTGCGATAACCTTCACGGTAAGCGCTCACTAACCATCTGCCAAGTCTTCCAACGCTGTGTTAATGTAGATTTGTGCAGTTGTAATTCCAGGGTTATTAACCTTTTGAGTGTTGGGTATTTACGCAAATGCCGTGCCTTCCAGTAATTTGGTCACACCTGTAGCACTCAAGGGGTTAAATGGAATTAGCCAGCGGAATGCCCTTGTGCATAGCTCTGAAGACTGGACTTGCTTAGCACGCGTTCCTTACTCGGAACCCTTTGATTGGTGAACTGTTCGTAGAACCCGTATATTCAGCACTTTCCTCTTGACATCTACTAATGCAACACTGTAAATATTTCCTCATGACCGCACACTTTACATAATCAATAACCTATTTGGGAAGATGCCATTACATTGTTTGACACAAGATGGACACAATGCATTTAATCTTGTCATTTTATGAAAATGCTGGCTGCTAAAATGAGATTACATTATTACCATTGAAACAATGGACTTCTTAAATAGCCATTATCCTGAAACTGTAAACAGTGCGTACTGCTGAATGGGGAAGGTAGTAACTGATTTCTAAGCATTGTGTGTTTTATGTAATGGATTTGTTTATAGCCTGCAGGCGTAGTGAAATAATTTTTTGTGTGTGTATTGAAAACACAGCTGGCCATGTAATATCTTAAATGAAAGTGGTTAAATAATTAGTGATAATTTGTTAACGGCTAAGTGGTTAAAAGAGCAGTAAAGCATGTATATATTTATAAAAGAAAAAAGTATTAGTGCTTTTTGAGTGATATTGTGTATTTTTAAAAGTATATACACAGGATATACGTAGCTGCTAAATCACCGTAATATTAGATGAAAAAATAAAATATTAGAGTCTATACCTTAGGTTTCAATATCCTCTTTTTTGTATTATTAGCCTTTCTGTGTGTACCTTTAAATAAAACCTAAATAAATACACAACATAGTGCAAACTATATAGTAAAAGTGAATAGATGTAGGACAAATGCCAAATGGCAACTTACACTTTTCTGAGCTAACAAATTTAGCTCAGATTCTTGCACTTTGGGGTCCGTTAAGGCGACCCTTTCCATTCTTTTTTATCCAGTGGTCCAGTCCTAGATAGGCATAGAAGGTGGCATATAGTGTAATAAAGTTTTACATTTTAATAGTCAAATAAGTATAGTGAATTGGTACTCACAAACCCAGAGCCAGAAATTAGGCTCACTTCACTTCGTGGCTAAAAGTCCAAGATAAAAAGTCTCTTTGCTCACTTCTTTTCCTCCAGAGCGCGTTTCACCAACAGCTTCTTCAGCTGGAAAAGTTAAAACACTCTTAGCACCGTACCCAGTTTTGGACAGTAATTTTAGTATGCGAGCCCTGGTACATTGCATTATCATGGCTTATTGTACATTTAATATTGGTTTCTACTGTGCAAGCATTACTGACATTTGTATAGATTCATTTATTAAAACAAAAAAAAGAGAATCTGTGGAAAAATACTTTCATTAGGAGTTTATTTTTTATTTTTTTTTGATGGGCAATTTAGAACACAGTTAGATAAATGGTAAGGTATACCGCAAGCTCTAAATTAAAACGGCAAATTAATCGATAATTCCAGAAAAAAAAAACGTGAACTACTAATAAGAATAAGAAATTAAGCAGAATTCCTCATTATGAATGTCCTTGGCTTCTATTTTAATAATAATGGGAAAAAAATAGGGTCATGTCTTCGATTGAAATACCTTGTTGCTGAGCAACACATTTAAGTATTTCAAGTGTAGTAAAATTACTTTATATGAAGAACTAATTCATTAAAATGCAATAAAATTTGCAAGTAATAGATGGAAGCACTCTGAAGATTTATTTATGGAATTAGCAAACGAATGGTAATACGCATGTATACAAAACAATGTTCAAAGCAAGTGCTATATTACACCTTGATTGCCTCCTCTTGTTGATTGAACGAAAAGCAAAAATATTAAAATGCTTTATGTAAAATAGGACAAAAGGTCTAGGTATTTGAGTGCTGATTGGGTCTCCAATCTGGAAGCCATTGTTTTTATGTTTTATTAAAGGGACACTATAGTCACCTGAACAACTTTAGCTTAATGAAGCAGTTCTGGTGTATAGAACATGCCCCTGCAGCCTCACTGCTCAATCCTCTGCCATTTAGGAGTTAAATCCCTTTGTTTATGAACCCTAGTCACACCTCCCTGCATGTGACTTGCACAGCCTCCCATAAACACTTCCTGTAAAGAGAGCCCTATTTAGGCTTTCTTTATTGCAAGTTCTGTTTAATTACGATTTTCTTATCCCCTGCTATGTTAATAGCTTGCTAGACCCTACAAGAGCCTCCTGTATGTGAATAAAGTTTGATTTAGAGATTGAGATACAATTATTTAAGGTAAATTACATCTGTTTGAAAGTGAAACCAGTTTTTGGTTTTTTTTCATGCAGGCTCTGTCAATCATAGCCAGGGAAGGTGTGGCTAGGGCTGCAAAAACAGAAACAAAGTGATTTGCATAATCCTAAATGACAGTGAATTGAGCAGTGAAATTGCAGGGGAATGATCTATACACTAAAACTGCTTTATTTAGCTAAAGTAATTTAGGTGACTATAGTGTTCCTTTAAGAGTTTTAACACAATTCTTACACTCATTCAAAATCTTGATTTGTTTATATGTACAAAAGCAATCTCTGGTAAATGACGGAGAGGGGAATCCTTAACCTTTTTTACAAGAAATTCCATCGCTCGTGGTTTGTGGGAAATCTGCCTTCGTTAAGGAAACATCCGCCAAATACACCATAAACCAAGCTGGTTCTTACAAAGTCCTACTACAATGTGATGCTCCTCTTCTAACCAGATATAGTCTATAGGGCTATAGAAGATCATGTGAATATGGACTGTCATCCGAATTTCATTCTGTTTCTCCATATAGAATCCCCCACATAAATCGAAACAAAATAGATTTTTACTTGTAAAAGGATGAGAATTGAGCAGGGAGACACCAAAACTGCTTCATTAAGTTATTTTGAAGCCTATCGTATAGTCCCTCTAAGTCAAACACTATTCTCTAACCGGAGAAACTATTTTACATTTAAATAAAAACAGCCGAGCTAGCAAACTGGCAATACATTTAAACAAAACATTGCAGTTCTCTTGTCAATTATCCACATTTCACAGAATACTGAATAACCCTGTTATAATGTGATCCTAGTGAAAGAAATAAAACCTACATAGATGGATATATCCTGGCTTTAAGATGAACACCGCGTTATAGAATATGGCTGTTAATTATTTTTAATTATTATAGTCAGTATATGAAAACCAGCTGAAATTGTAATGAAAATTAACAGACAAGCCAACCAATATAAAATAAAGTGAGGGATGTCGAGGTGGAAAAAGTGGTTGAGTGGTTGTGTCAGAAAATGCATGTCCTCAGTCACATCCTAGGTGTGTGATACAAGTAAAAATCTATTTTGTTTTGGTTTATGTGGCCATAGGCCCTTTCATGAAGAAGAAAAAAATAAAACTTGAATATTCAGTAAAACATGCTTTTGAGTCTCTGCATGCAATCCTTATTTTTAAACATACCAAAAAAGAAGGAATTATTGGGAGGAATTGTTATGCCATCCAGGGGCGTGTTAGCCGCGAGGCAAACAAGGCATTTGCCTTGGGCGGCATTTTCCAGGGGGCGGCAAAAAAAGCCGCCCCCAAATGCCCAAGGCAAATGTCTTGTTAGCCTTGCGGCTAACAGACATGCCGGCGGGCTGCTGGGCGATCGGGCGGCACTGCCTGGCGGGCGGCCGGCCGGCCGGCGAGGGAGCACTTCCCCTGAGCTGTCTGCTCAGCTCCCTCGCCAGCCGCAGAGTGAGGCTGGGAGGCGGAGCCGGAATATGACGTCATATTCCGGCTCCCAGCCTCACTCTGAGGCGCGCGAGGGAGCTGAGCAGACAGCTCAGGGGAAGTGCTCCCTCGCCGGCCGGCCGGCCGCCCGCCAGGCAGTGCCGCCCGATCGCCCAGCAGCCACTGGACCACCAGGGAGGAAGAGACACCCCCCTCCCCAGCATTCCCAAAGGTAAGGAGGCTGGGGGGGGGGGGGTGTTAAATAAAAAAAAAAATGTGTTAAAAATAAATTTAAAAAAGAAGTGTTAAAAAAAAATTCAAAAAGATGTGTTAAAAATAAATTAAAAAAAAATAAAAATGTGTTAAAAATAAATTAAAAAAAAAATGTGTTAATGTGGGTGGGTGAGTGTGTGTGTGTGTCTGTTAGTGTGTGTGTATGTTAGTTTGTGTTTCTGTTAGCGAGTGTGTGTGTGTGTGTATTTAGAATGCGGGGCGGGGGGAAAGGTTGGGTGGGGGTGGCGCGGGGGGAGGGGGGGCGCCTGAGTTTTGTCCTGCCTAGGGCAGCACAAAACCAGGATACACCACTGATGCCATCATAGCCCAAAATGATCTGTTTTTAATTCTTGGGGTTATTTTTGGCCTAAAATTCCTTGGTTTTCATTTTCTATCCATTCAGATTAGTGAAGTACCCTCTACACCTCATGTACCTTCATGAGTTCCAAAACTGAGAAGGGGAAGCCTTTCGATTTTGCAAGAGCCTGTTAAACTATAGGTTCTGTGCATCACAAACTAGCCCGAATAATGTTCCAAGGGTGATAGAGAGGTTTATGCAATTTCAGAAAGATGCCTTGCAATTTTTGTTACTATGGCAACGACCTTAGGATAAGCAAACACAGCCGGGAGCTCTGTAAGGTAGCCTATTGATGAGTGAACAACTACAGAGTTTAGGCAAAATTTGATAAAGAACGAAAAATGTTTCTGCCCTTTGCTTTCAAGAAAACATTGGTTATTTTGAGACATTTTGCTGAAGTAGCAAAAAATTAATCTAAGCCCGGAGCAATCTATTCATCCATCTCAAATATTTTTTTTATTTTTTTTTTCTGTGCTTTTTGTCCATCTGTTAACTACTTATTGATGTACTGGGCCTACAGCACAGCCATTTTCTTTTAGTGGTCAAATTATCTGCCCCAGTGGTCTACACACAGTACAAATTAAGAGGAAAAAAATGCCAATAGCTGAGCACTAAATTAGAAGAACAATTAAGTGCTGGAATACGTTTATGTGAAGTGACAATATTTTATGCCTTTTATGGGTTCAATGTGACATATTTCTTTCCGATAATTAGGCATGATTCTCCAGGTAAAATAACGAGCTTTCACTTGAAATAGGTCAGTGCACCAAGTTCTAAAAGCACATAATCTTCCATCTAGTGTATCAAATGGTAGTACAAAAGTTACCGATGAAAATGAGATGTATTAAGAGACTGCGTTTGATGTAAAAGGATGTAGAATATAGATTTATGTTAAGAAATTGAGTTTTTATGTTCTGTGAATGTAAGGTCATTGTTTAATGAGCTGTTCCCTAATTAAACTTGGGCAGATCTCGATGAGTCAGTTCCGTATTAAGACACACTTGAAGCCAGTGTTTAGTGAACTTTATCTTAGTACACTCTGCTCTTCAGAGGGCATTGGCCAGTGTTTTCCTCACCAGCGTTCTGTGTAAACGAATTCTCATGCGCTCATTGCCTTATGTATCCCTTTCCCTTTAGGACACATGACATGTGTGACATGTCATGATTCCCTTTTATTCCAGAAGTTTGGTCCTTAAGGGGTTAATAACCAGTCCAAAATCAAACAAAAAGGAAATTGAGGAGAGGAATGGGATCACCATTTAGATAATATACCCCTATTCATGTTTAATGCTTAGTCTATTCATTAAGACAACTCTTTGAATGTACTAAAATAGGCCGTGTCTGCCATAGATATCAATCTCTATAATGATTTCGATGTTATTTGCTCTATTCTTGTCTTTATACACTGTTAAATTATATTATGGCAAGCTATACCTTATAGACTAAGCAGTCAGCATATACACTGCAGGACTAGGTCTCTGTCTGAGAGTATAAGCTGATCACCTGCATTGTTGGGCTTAGCTCTGATCGAGAGCTTCTGTTAATACAAGGGAGGTAGTGGAGGGAGGGTGGTGCCAGTGCACTCCTGACAACAAGACCAATACTTGAGTTGTAGTGGTTATGGAACTTGTACTATTCCCTTAACCCCTTAAGGACACATGAAATGTGTGACATGTCATGATTCCCTTTTATTCCAGAAGCTTGGTCCTTAAGGGGTTAACATCTCCACCCATCCTAATGTCCCTCTTGTCTTGACGACAGAGCTATATGTTGATCTCCCTTCCCCTCTTGGAGTTTTGGTTCATATTGGAATTGTAAAGCATTTTCTGAAGAAAAGGATATTGTTCTACTTTATGATCTGTCTAAATCAATGATTGCTCTACCTACTGATGCTTTTGCTCCCTATGGCCTTTCCATTAATTCAAAAACTAATCTAGGACAAGCTCCCTCTGGACAAAGCTTACACTAAGCTAGACTAAACCTTAATGATTATCGGATTTCCACTGTAACACTAGGAGTACTCTGACCTCGCCATCATTTAAATATGCCCCCCAGTGCTTTACTAACTGCATATATTTACTAATCATTTACCTGGCAAATGATAAACCTGGCTATACAAATTTGAAAGATCTAGTTCTTGTTATAATGTAAAAAACATTCTAGAAATATTTTTAAGACGAGACCAAGTCCATTTTTCTTATGTTGCTGGGACTCCATTCCTTTTGCCGATCTCTTGCAAGAAACAGCACTGAGAGATCCGATCCAGTTAGCGTTTAACTAGTCAACCCTAACCCTGGAATAAAACTGCTGTTTAACTTATCTGGGAGCACCATATTATCAACTTCATACTCCGTGAGTGCTGGAAGTAGGGTGCTGACCAGGAGGCTGTATGTGAGCCTGACATGCTTACATGCCCCTTTACTTGTCAGATGCATTGTGGGCAGGGGAGGCACCCATTATAGGCATAGTCTGCTATTTTTAGTGTAGTTGGTGACGCTAATTGCATCACTGGCGATGCCCCAGTCCCATTTCCTGTTGTTGCAAAGTTGGGAGGTATGCATTATTACTCAGTGTGGAAATCTGTATGGCAGGAAGTGGCATTGTTATACATATCATGCTTTGCTAATAATATGAAAGTTACTCCCATCACTCTCATCACTTTCCCACAAAGTGCATGGTAGCAAACTCTTTATTATTTCCAGTTCATTACCGGCAGTAATAGCACAAGTAAAATTGTTATCGATGCATTAGAAGGTCTTAAAACATCAAGTAACAGGCAGAACATGGAAAATATGGCATCTATGGAAGTCCTGGCCTTTCTTATGAGCAATAAGATGCCATTGACCTCTATTCCACATCACGTGGTTTGTTTTTATTTGTTTAGTTTTGTAATATTGTACCCTATTGTATCAATGCAATGTTTTTTTGGACCCAGGACATACTTGAAAACGAGAGAAATCTCAATGCATCCTTCCTGGTAAAATATTTTATAAATAAAAAAAAAAAAATTCAATCGTGTGAGAAGATCACCAATAGTCAAATCTTCTTAATAATCCCAGTTTTCTGATATTGCACATAATCGTTTTAATTTGCTATACAGAATCAGAGAAGGCACCGAGTTGTGTATTGAAATTTCTCCGTGTTTTTGCAGTTTGAGAATTCCCTGGTAAGCCCCTAGCACTCCATGCAGTCAGTATATTTTAATGGTTACTGAAACAACTCTGCTAAATGTATTCTTGAAATGTCCCTGCATGCCCTGCAAGGCTAATTTCGCCATCCTTAATGGTTGTTTATGTAACAATATGATGTTTTAATACTTGGTACACATTTAGAATTCACTTGGCAGTTTCTTATTAGAAATAATGCTTACGAACAGCGAACAGATGTAATCATTACTTATTTAGTACTAAATGCATATCTTAATGTTAATGTCATAACACATAAAGCAGTACAACAGAATGTAACATTTCAAATGGGAGTTTAGTGAGGAATACATGTCTTGGGCAAAAATATAACAAAAGTAATTAAGACTTTTCTTCCTTAGAAGTGGATAGTTAAGCCCAAGTTTCCTCTGCATTGTCTCATTTAACAATCAGTTTAAGACACTTCTGCATTATCCTCATTTATTGAGGAATTCAGACGTAAATAAGCATATTTAGGTATGAAATATAATTTCTGTACCTGGTACCCCCAGTTTGTGTCGGCTAAGGTCACCCTTTTGTGTTCTAAAAAAAAAGAAAAAAGTTATGTTTTAAGGACTCAATACTACGGTCTGTGAGTCCCACTAAAAATAACACATTTTAGGTCTTCCTTTTCTATATAAGCTAAAATGTTGATCATATATACAGACCTTGATGTGAATTCACTACCAGGGTAAGCTAATCCTTTTTATTTTATTTTTTTAACTTGTGAGCAATATGGGCCAAAAAAATGACACGTGGATGGGATTTTGGATTCCAAAGCTGTAAGCCAAGAACAGCTGTGCTAGAGTCTTTAAAGCAATGGTAATATACCATTTTCTGCCAAACCCTGCATTCTTGGTATGCAACCACCAGTCTTCATTCCATGATTCAATCTTCTTCAGTTGGGGAAGTGAGTAAAATGCAGAGACACTGAGTATACGATTAAATTAATATAGTGCCTTAATAGTCATCAAGTTAAGGAACATGTGTTTTTCTCGAGCAATCACAATGGAAACCAATCAAATTTGGCAACATTTAACACTTTGCACTCAAGATAGGACCTGATTTGCCTAAATAAATCTTCTCTATAGACCTGGAAAAAACTCAAAACAAGGTCTGGCTAGTAAGCACACCAAGGACACACAATGATCTACCAAATTAGTCCACTCCTTAAAGCATTTCAGAGTAGGACCTTTCTCAAGAGTAAATAAGTCGTCAGACTCCCGGATAGAAACCAAATCAGTTCTGATTTAAAAAAATGTTTTTATTTTATTTTATTTTTGTTTGTTTATTTTTTCATTTTGCAATAAAACGGGTTGCAAGTGTATCACACTAAATCATTATGCTTCCACCCTGGAATCCTTGCTCTTATTACCCTTGAATTGTTTGTGTTGTCTATTCTACCGAATTTGGATGTGGTATTGTGTGCTACATGGCGATGAGTGCAGTAATGTGTGAAATGCATTTTTTTTTCATGTAAAATGTTTTGTTTACATTTCTATACTATGATCATTTGTCCCTTTCTATATATACTTTTCTTTTGTATCATCTTCCATTTAGTTTAAATACTTTTTATTGTGGCACTATTGTCAGATGATATATTGTCCGTATCTGCTGTCTAGTGCTCACTGTTCAGGTTATCTTTGGTGTGACAGCTCTGTATCTTCAATGTCAGATACCAAGTTCTTGAGACGCTAGATTTACAGATTCTATTAGCTTCTATTGAGCAACTCTCCGTCTCGTCCCATGAAAACATGCTACAAGCAGCACTTTTATTATTTCCCGGATAGTACTAGATTTTGCACTCAAGAGCCGAGAAAAGAAGCTGAATAATTGTAACTAGACTAGACACAATAAAAACGGATGGGAAATTCTTTTCTAAAGAAATATAAATTATGGAGGACTGAATTGGCTATGTGTTCTCTTCCCTGTTCATATTGTACATTCATCATATGTGTCAACAAAATAGCTAGAAGTGGTAAGTGTCATTCAGCACTTTTACTGCTGTTTCTAATTTAAACCTGCTTTTACAATTCTTTATAATTGTGTATTTATTTATGCTTTTTCTGTATTTTTTTTCATTTTACTAATTTAACTACATTTTAAAATCGCAATTTACTGTATTGTGAAAGCAAAAAGGAAAAGTAGGATTCAGCTGTGTGTGTATGTAGGCACACACACTCACACACACACACACACACACACTCTCTCACACACACACACACTCACTATATAAATTGTTCTTGTAGTATTCATGAAATGTGTGTGTGTATATATGTATATATAAAATAAAATAAATCAAATTTCATGAATACTACAAGAACAATTTACAATTTATTGGTAGAGCATCTATATGGCAAAATCCTGTGTTGTTTCTCAATGCACACAAAAAAAAAACCTAGAAATTCCAGTTGTCCTGAAATATTTTTGAGATGGTTCTCTGCCAATCATTTGTGTGATAATTTTCACCAGATTTGATAGGTTTTGTGTATTTTGAACTTACTGTATAGTGTATTCAAAAACATGAATCTTTATACATACAGCCTTAAAGGTGATCCACTTCAGGGAGTTTAGTGATCCACTTTAGGTACAAATGATTTTTTAAATTTATTTTTTCTTACTTACCGTGACTGTTGCTTCTCATCTGTCTGAGATTATCATTACTGAAGCATTGGGGGGCTGGTGCACATGTGTGGTAGTAATCACTACACTAGTCGTCATCTCTTTATGGGGAGCGTTCAGCGTCTCCACTCCACTCCAGTGTGAAGACACAGAATCCTTGCAGGACTATCAGTGAGTGCCTGTCTCAAAAAAGGCAATGTTTACACTGCTGCAAGGTTGGAATTTTTGGACCACAACCACCACATTAAGCTGCAGTGGTTCTGGTGCTCGGTGTCCCTTTTAGTTTGAATTAAAATATAACATCACAATCTGGGAACATGGGACCTTGAATACATGTTTTGTTATGTGAATATGCTTTCCCAACATAGTCTTGATTAGCTAAATGTGTTTATAGAGTACATGACAGAAAAAACATTTTTGCAATGTGTATTTTCTAGGTCTAATTCCTTCCCATGACCATATGTTGTACTGTATCTTTTTTCTTTTTTTTTTTTTATAGCCCCAAGAAATCTACCAAAACACGTTTACCCATTTGCTTAATAGTAAACACATGTCTAAGATCTTGTTTCCCAGTTTTCAAACAATCGTTTCTGTTGCTTATTTGCCTTCTCGGCAAGAAAGCACAGTTTGCTTTCTTATTGGACATTGTCCTTTACTCCACTTAATATTCCAAAACGATAAATGTTTTACCTTAATTTAAGTGTACACAACCAGGCCCGGACTGGCCATCGGGCACACCGGGCAAATGCCCGGTGGGCCGCGGTGGCCATGGGCCGAGGCCGGCAGGTGGAGGTCCCAGGATCTCCCCTGCCGGTCTATGCAGGGCCGGCACTATCCGAGCGCCGGCCCCGCTGTTTTCAATGATGGGCCGGTGGGGAGATCAAAGATCTCCCTCACTGGCCCCCTTGGAAAGACATGCGGCACATGTGGCTGGGGAGGGAGGGCGAGAACCCGGCGGAGCTCTATCTTGCAGCTCCGCCGGGTTCCTCTCGCGAGAGCCGGCGCGTTGCCATGGCAACGACCGGATCTCGCGAGAGTGAACTCTAGCCTCGCAGGCTAGAGTTCACTCACCCACTGGACCGCCAGGGAAGATACCAGCGTGCCGGTCCCCCCCCCCACTCTCACTCACCAGCGTGCCGGTCCCCCCCGCCTCCCAGGCTACAGGTAAGAAGGGAGGGGGGGGACATAATGCTACATTTTATTTTACCCCCCCAACACTCAATCCCTTCTAACATTCACACACATCACACACAGCACTATCACTCCCATCACACACAGGACTCTCACTCCATCACTCTCACTCCCATCACACACAGCACTCTCACTCCCATCACACACAGCACTCTCACTCCCATCACTATCACTCCCATCACACACAGCACTCTCACTCCCATCACACACAGCACTCTCACTCCCATCACTCTCACTCCCATCACACACAGCACTCTCACTCCCATCACACACAGCACTATCACTCCCATCACACACAGCACTCTCACTCCCATCACTCACTCCCATCACACACAGCACTCTCACTCCCATCTCTCTCACTCCCATCACACACAATCCCTTCTAACATTCACACACATCACACACAGCACTATCACTCCCATCACACACAGGACTCTCACTCCCATCACTCTCACTCCCATCACACACAGCACTATCACACACAGCACTATCACTCCCATCACACACAGCACTCTCACTCCCATCACTCTCACTCCCATCACACACAGCACTCTCACTCCCATCACTCACTCCCATCACACACAGCACTCTCACTCCCATCTCTCTCACTCCCATCACACACAGCACTCTCACACCCATCACAGCACTTTCACACTCAGCACTCTCACACACAGCACATTCAGCACTATCACAAAACACATCACACACACAGCACTCTCACACACATCACACTCAGCACTATCACAAAACACATCACACACAGCACTATCACACACATCACACACAGCACTCTCACACATCATCCACATCACTATCACACTCGGCACTCTCACACACAGCACCCTCACACACAGCACTCACACACATCACCCTCAGCACTCTCACACACATCACCCTCAGCACTCACACACATCATCCACAGCACTATCACACTCAGGACTCACACACATCACACTCAGCACTCTCACGAAACACATCATACACAGCACCCTCACACACATCATACACAGCATCCATCATACACACATACTGCACCCCTCACATAGACACAGAACCTCCCCAACACACTGCACCACACACATACACAATACTTCCAAACATATATATATATATATATATATATATATTAAATATATATAAATATATATATACACACACACACACACACTACATTCCTGACATACACACTCTGGATCCCCTATACACACACTAGATTCCTTGTAAGCAAACACATACTACACCCCTAAACACACACTCTCTACAAACACTACATCACATATACACACATACACACACACACACACACACACACACTATAGCCTGTATGCACACACTTGCTACATCCCCTATACACACATTCTCTACAGCCCCTAGCCACATATGCATTACATAACACGACTAAAACCGACCTTATTACACAATACCACACCACAATCAGCTCACTCTATACACACACACACACACACACACAATCCCACAAGCAGGCTCCAAACACAGCACAATACTCTTTCCTGGCATTTTTGTCTCCTGGTATCCATTTATAGAGACACCAGAGACAAGTTGCAAGGAAACACAGTGCAAGCATGTTATTACATTTGCTTGCACTGTGCAGAACAAATACAGGGCTTTTTTCTCATGCTAGAGCTCTTTAGCAGAGCTCTGCGCATGGTCTGCCCTGGCCTGCACTTTGAGAAGGGGGCGTGTTTGTCGTTAGTGACGACAAAACACACCCTCTCTGCCCCGCCCCTTCTTAGTGGGCCGCTGTGATAAAAAAATGCCTGGGCCGAATTTTTATCCCAGTCCGGCCCTGTACACAACCTCCTGTCGAATTTCTAATGGGATCTGAAAATAAATGGCAAATATATACGTGAATATACAAGAAACTGATTAATCGAACATAACTCATAATTTCCAGTGGAAATGGTTTTTAGTAAATATTTTTTGTGTGTATAAATGGTTCAATTTCCCTGACCTTGCCACCAAAACCTGTTTTCCACCCTTACATGCAGTTAACATGCAGGACACCTGCCAAATTCCGTTATTAATACCAGATATTCACGAATCATTTCATGCATATTCGTCCTCACTTGGCTGATTTTTCTGACCAAGTGACTTTTATATTTTTACTTTTCAATTTTAATAAAGTTAATTGCCAATTTGTTACATAAAAAAAATTTAATTGGTGGAATGGAAATTTTTTTTTTAAAGAAAGCAATCATGACTGAGGCACCTTCATAAAAATGTCAAATCATAGCAGACAACATACAGCAACTTATTATAACACAATGACCTATTTAAAAAAAGGGGTGGGGAAGACCATAATTAACAGAAAATATCTTGCCTGCCTGCAGAATTAGCAATATGCAAATCTACCCAAATATGCAAATTAACCTGCATATTGCTGTTGCTACCAACAGAGGGCACTACACAGGCTTCATAGCCAAATCCACCTAGTTGGTAGCAATCCTCAGCAGTACAGAAGAGCAGGCAAAACAACTAACAGTATACACACACATTATAAACAATTACGTCACACACACACTCTGCACCTATCATGGGTACAGGGTGACTAAAACACAAGAAAAGTCCAGCAAACTACATAAATAGTCTGTCTGAAGGTCCAGGTGATGACTACCGTCACAGCAACAATTGGAATAGGTAGTATTGAGGATGGGGTGGAAGGGGGCTACTGAGCTCAGATATCACAGACAGATGAATTTATGAAAGTAGTGATGGTAGCAAGAGAAAATATTTTAAATGTCTAATGATGGGTTCAGATGTTGCCAAGGTCTGTGTAGTTTGTTGGTATGACTAAATTAAGATTAATAAACCTTCTGGGGGAAAATATAAATAATTCACAATTGTTTGTTTTTATCCCTCCCCCCCTTTCCCTCCCCACAACCAAATTGTAGACTTGCAATTATTAAAATAAATATCTTTCAGAAGATCAGTTAAAATAAGTGCTTCTCTTTCTGTCTGTCCTGTCCTTGCTCTTTGCCTCGTTGATATGCGGTGTCTGAGATCCTGTGGATGGACAGTGCAGTTGATGCCCTTAAGACATGCCATGCAAAGTACAAACTGTAGGGCATAGGAGGAGGCCAGATGGTGATCTGAAAGTTTAATAAAGTGTAATTATTTTTTAATTAGAGTAAGCATTTCTTAGTCCACAAATAGATGTGAAAACAAAGTAATATGTTGTTGGTTAACTGTTGATGTGCTTTCAAATTGACCTAAGAAATTTAATTCAAATACTATTACTATTCATCAGAATTTTTCTTTTGCTTGTGTATTTTTGCTGTTTTTTTAATTCACATCAAATTATTCAACAGAAATAACCAAAGCCATGTTAAAAAATGCTTGATCTAGTTAATTGTACATGACTATAGTGTCCCTTTAAGTCCTGCAAGTTGCTGGTTGGGACCTCCATGGATGGGATTTGTTGTTCCAGCACATCCCACAGATGCTCAATCAGATTGAGATCTGAGGAGTTTGGAGGTCAAGGCAGCACTTTGAGCTCTGTCACGTTATTCAAGCCATTCCTGAACAATTTTGTGGTGTGGACAGGTGCATTACCCTCCTGAAAACAAAACAAAAAAATACAGGCCTTTAAAAAATAAATAAATAAAATAAAATCTCTTTGGGTAGAAATTCTACATCTATTTTTTGTACTTATGGTAAAAAGACCTTTCTTCCATTCTCAGTGCATAACCTTTTGTGTGTTGTATATGCAGGCAAATGAACAGGATTAGCAGTTTGTATTGACCTTGTATATATCAGATGCCTTTCTTCATACCTGTTTTTCATCCACCGTATCTATTTTTATAGCTTGTCTATACAACTTTTATAATTATGCAATATACTTTTTTAAAACTGGTATCAAAGGCAATTATTATCGCTATTAATCACATCTACCCCAAATTAAGCGACTCCAACTGGACCCCCAGATAGCCTCCAGTGCCATGGGTCAGAAAACTAAAAAGCAGAAGGCGGATAAGCAGAGAGCGGGTATGAGCATCGGCAATATGTGGCGGCAGGCACATGGCGCCTCACTGCCCAAGATGGCCTCCTACATGGAAAAAAGCACCAACTTCTCTGATGACCAGGCCTTGGAGCCACTTGCCTGCCCCACGGGAGCCGACTCTGGCTCAGACACACACCACCTCCAAACCAACGCCAACGCCGGTAACAAAAGCCGATATGCAGGAGCTGCTTGCGGGCCTCTGGAGAGACATCCACACAGATATGGCCAAGTTCCGCAAAGATCTACAAGGCCTGACAGTCTGCATGGGCCCCCACATAACTACCCCAATATCCCGAGAATATTCCCCACTGAGAACGAAACGTAGCACCCCTTCAAACCAAATCCATGGGGTCAGCAAGCGACAACCCCTCTCCTTCTCGGGGCCGAGTGTAATCACCCCACTATTGCGACCAAAATGTGGTATACAGCCTAATACTCAGTGGGCTACAGCACGTCATTACGACTTAACAGACCACCTAACTGTAACTTCTAAGGAAACTCCAGTAAACAAACACGGAGTGATTAGAATTGCCCTCATGCACGCCTACTTTAACCCCTTAAGGACCAAACTTCTGGAATAAAAGGGAATCATGACATGTCACACATGTCATGTGTCCTTAAGGGGTTAAAAGGTGCTATAGCATACCTACATTTATTGTACTTGTTCTGTTGACTCATGTTTGCAGTTATGTGTGCATAACTGCTCGTTGTTATCTATGTGCACCGAAAAATAAAGAATTAAAAAAACAAAACAAAAAATAACAATGCCCACAATTGCACCGCATATTCAAGGTGGGGGTCTTACCGTTGATCTATGAAGAGGCAAACTTTTTTAGATTTTGATTATGCAAATAAATTCCCCTTTTTATACATGACTGCACATTAGTAGCCTTTACAATGGCAAACCGACATTGAATACTGTTGCCATGTTTATCTATAATTGTTCCCAAGTCCTTTTCAGTTGATGTTCTCTCTAACTCAACCCCATTCAATGGATAAGTGGCTTGTAAATTCCTTGTTCCAAAATGCAAGACTTTGCATTTATCTGTATTAATTCCTATCTGCCACCAGCCTTCACAATCCCCTATATATCCAAATCTCTCTGTAGAGAAGTTATTTCATGTTCAGACTGTATTATCATGTAGTTGTGTGTCATCTGCAAACACCAACACCTGACTTTCACTGCTCAACGCAAGATCATTTATAAACATATTAAAAAAAAAAAGTAAGGCACTCCACCTATGACCTTAGTCAAAATGTTTCATTTACAACTACTCTCTGCATTCTATCTTTAACCCAATGTTCTATCCAAGAACAAGATTTGCCATCTATACCAACTGACTGCAGCTTTAATAGTAACATTTTGTGTGCAACTTTAGCAAATCCCTTTGCAATATCCAACTAGATCAAATCCACTGTTTTACATTTCTACTAACTTCTTCATAAAACACAATTAAGTTGGTTTTAGAATTGTTTTATAAACAAAAACAGGTTGGAGAGCCAAAAGAAACCATTCATTTCAAAACTTCTTGCCAAATCTCCCTTTTTGTGTATTTTTTTTTTTTTTTTGAGTTTAGAGCAGTTCTAAACTGGCTTTTCCCTCTAGGTAATGCTGAATTACGGACTGAGTAGAGCGTCTTAGGATAGATAGTCCACCACCTTCAAGTCAATCGGACTGCATCCCATTTTTGAGGCTAAGACACTGCAGGTTATAACTCCAGATGAATTCAAATTTCTGTTAACCCAGAAGAATCCAACAATTGCCACATTTTATTTTTTACCTAAAGTACACAAAGGTACCCGTCCACCACCAGGGAGACCCATAATATCTGTGAACAATTGTTTAACTGGAACGCCTTAGCCAGTATATGGAGAAAATTTTACATCCAATTGTACTAATGTTACCCTCATATCTACAGGACACCAAAACTACCTTGCAACTTTTAAAAGATATGACAGTCCCTCCATATACCATGCTGGCCAGTCTGGATGTGGTTACTCTGTACACGAACATACCCCATCATATGGGCCTTAGAGCGTGCAAATATTTTTTGGAGAATACCTCTTATAGTGATCCTCAAAATGAGTTTTTTTTATCAATGCCCTTGACTTTATACTGACCCATAATTATTTCACCTTTAACGGTCAGTACTACTTGCAAACCTCTGGGACCGCACAACTTGCGCACCCACATACGCCAACCTATTTCTGGGATGGTGGGAGCAGCACGTCGTCACGTCAGCCAAATTTGACCGGTATCGCGGTTATATTTTGAGCTGGCATAGATACATTGACAACGTGTTGCTCCTCTGGACAGGTCCCATCCAAATTTTTGAGGAGTTTGTACAGACCCTCAATGATAATGAGATTAACTTAAAGCTCACCCATGTGATTGATGAACACGAACTGGTGTTCCTAGACCTTAAAATCATACTTACAGAAGATTGCACCATTCAAACTGAACTGTTTCGCAAATCCACCTCGACCAACAGTCTTCTTAACTGGGGAAGCCATCACCCCTTCATATTAAAAGCATCCATACCATTCAGCCAATACCTACGGGCGAGAAGAAATTGCTCCGAAGACTCCACATATGACAGAGAATGTAAACTGTTAAGGTCCAGATTTAAAGAGCTAGGATATCTGAACCATGTTCTCAAGCAGGCATTCCAAAGAGCCGGTGGTATAGATAGACATCTGAGCCTTACTACGACTAAACCAAAAGTGGATTCCAAGACACCTAGGTGTATTGCCACTTTTGATCAAGCCAGGAGGACAATGTCAAACATACTCCACAACAACTGGCCCATTCTGCTTCACAATCCCTTTCTCAAAGACATCCTACCAAACTATCCTCCCCTTACAGCACGGAGACCTACCAACCTACAGGACCTTTTGGTCCATAGCCATTTGCCATCACCATCTTCACCCAGCAATTGGTTATCCAGTACCAAAGGGACGTATAGGTGTGGCCACTGCAAGGCATGCCAGTATATTACACCCTCAAAGATCGTTCAGTCTACACAGTCTAAGATTACCATAACCACTAATGCTTTGGTCAATTGTAGCACCACCCATGTCGTGTACTTAATAACATGTAGTTGTGGCACACAATACATTGGTAAGACATTCCAACAGTTCCGTAGGAGGATTTTACAACACATTAACTCGATTGACAATACCATCAATCCTACCCCAGTGGCCAGACACATTAATAACTTTCATGACGGCAAACCTGAAAATCTTAAATTCCAGGCAATAGAAAGATTATTGCCCAACCCAAGAAAAGGAAACTTTAATAGAACATTGTTACAAAAGGAATCCAAATGGATCTATCTCTTTAAAACTTTGGTTCCATCGGGACTGAATGAGGAATTTAATTATACTGCATTCATTCACAGATGATAAGCACTGTATAACATCTTAGTTATTCTTAATTGACAAGCACTTTTGGACATTTTTTAGTTAAATAACTATCTACTAATACACACCTTTAAATGATATGTCTCTCCTTTGTGACCGACCACCAACCACTATAACATATTGACAATTTCTATCATTCATAATTACACACACCACTCATTTTTCACTACTGATCTATTATGCCATCATTTTTAAAAAATTTGGCAACAATCATGAAGAATCTTCCTTATTTAGGTATTTGCGATTCATCCTAGGGTAATTACCATATTTATCACCATGTATTATCATGATGTGTTAACCTCTATTGTGTATTACCCCTACACCATTAGGATGGACGATTTCCCTCATCTAATCAGTATATTATTGGGTGTTACTGTGTGTATACAAGTGTTGAACTTCACGGGGTATCTTATGGTTAGCGCGGTCTGACTTGCATTGATCGCGCTCAGCCACAGTACGTTCAACAACTGCAAATGACATCATGCATTCGGTTGGTCCAATAAGGACTTTAGGCTGGCTATTTAAACTCACCTCGTTCTGGGAGCCGGTTCCCCCTGATGAGCCTGTGTTTGGTGAAACGCGCGTCGGGGCTCGACATTTGGTCCGGTGTTACATACCTCATATGAATTTTCATGCTATCTTACACGTTGACTCTGCAGTCATCTCTGCTACACCTAGGACCGCTGAACTTAGACTATTAGATCTCATTCAGCATCCGAGTTTGCTAACCATTATTTGCACAGCTAGGTGCCCACGAAGGCACAGATTAGAACTAGGAGTTAGCAACAGCATAATTTTATCAACAGCCTAGGTGCCCATGAAGGCACAGTTTACCAAGTACTATTATAGCTCTACTATAAGCTAGGTGCCCTTGAAGGCACAGATTAGGACATCAGCACAGATCAGATTGTGGTTTTTAGTACGTAAACTGGCTATTATTTAAACCTTTATTATTTTTATGGCGTCTACTAGTAGGGTGCTGACCTACGGCTATATCCTCCATTAAACCAATTGGGACCCAGGAGTACTTTATATTTCAAAGCAGGGCTTCCCTCAGGGGGATACTGGCTATGATTTTTATGTCTTTTAGGGCACAGACTCACACCATAAGCAACCACCCCCTATGTTTCTACTACCCTTCAGTTGATTACACGAATCCCTGATTCAGAAGGGGCACTTTTGGCACATTGTAGCCATTCTGTGTACTTTTCTGATACTTTTGTTACACTGCACTCATACCTTACGATCTCGCCAGTCAGTTAATCTGTGGCAATAGTATTGTGTGCACTGTATTATTTTTGGGGTGGGGACTTATCTACTAAACGTTTCTGTGGGTCTTGCCCTATCATTGTCTATCTACGTTCTGTTCACTGTCTTCCCACTTGTATATATTTTTCACACAGTTTGTCTAGTTGCAGCCACCGTGTCTGCCCCAGGTATCCATTATTGGGACAGTAGTGACTAGCAACTTTGTTAGTAATTGTGTGTGTGCTTAGTCACACCTATTAAAATATTACTCATTTATTTATTATTTTTCATTTTCGCTTGTTTATTATTTAGGGACAGTTCCTCCTCTCTCCTTTTGCATTTATCTACTTAGGGTTACCCCCTGTGCTGTCCCTTAACCTCTCTATCCATTACTATAGGGCCAACCCTTTATTCCATTTCTAAAATATGCAGTTTGCATTTGCAAAGGCCTTAAAGGATTTCTCCAATGATCATGACCACTTCAGTCATTTGAAGTGGTCATAGTGGTATGATATTGCATGTACAAAGTTTGCTCCTGAAACACTGCAAATACAGAGAAATCTGCTCTTGTGTGCCTGGGGGCTAGTTATATCCATGGCACATGTGAATGTCAATTCTGTGCATATTTTTTTTCCCCTTCAAATCGAAGATCCTCCCTCCAGTTGCGGGATAAGATTGCACGCATGCTCTGAGACATAACACAGGCTTCTCTATTTCTTTAAGAGACGTATGTGGTTGGAATGGGCGATGTCGCTGCTTACTTTAGGCAGTGGAGTCAATTTGGCACTGGAAGCTTCACTTGGCGTTGGATGACAGTTTTTTAATACTTTTAGTGGAAGGGGGGAGCTATTGGCAATGCCCGATAGGCCATTCTAAGTCTCTGCAATCCTATTGTAAACCAGAGTGGAAAAAAAGTGGACACATGCCCTATCACCTTAAGAATTTATGCACGCCTTATCACCTTAAGAATTTACGTGGGTTTTGTACTCTGCTTGAAATAAAATGAGATCTGCCTTTTTGGTGTTTGGATGCAGTATCTTGTCTTTTTGCATGATCCTTTCCTCCTTAAGGGATAGCCATTACTCTTCAAAGCCCATCTTTCATGAGCTGTTCTATACCATAATGTGTCATTCTACATTTATACTTTAGTTTAATGGCTCTCATAAATAACTCCAAGAGATGAAGGGATAATAGTGTGCATAGTATACTTTTTCTATTACTTTTGGCTGCAGATCTACTTTTTAAAAAATGTATTTATTAAATTTTTCACCTGTCTCGTTTTCAAAATGTTCTCACCAGCTGCTTTGACCTTGTTTCTGTTTTGTGACTGTCTTTAATCCCTACCTCTTCCCAACCGATGCCTGCTGCTGTTCCTCTGAATGCCATTGACTGCGCACAGCGTTTCCACTGTGCTGTGCCTGATGTTGCCTTCTTAGATCTGTTTCAAACGGTGTCCATTTTTATCACGTCTTTGTGAAAGGTTACGTGTTGTTACCTGCGAGCAGAAATGTCAATTTACCTCCACCCCTTGTTTTATTGCAAGATTCTTCTGTTAATAAAAAAAAAGACAAACTGTGTGTGTATAGAAGTGTATGCGTGTGATTGAAGATATTTTGTGTATATTACATCTAAATAGTATGAGAACCAGTGAATTAATCTGTGGAATACCACAATATTGTGTTAAGTATTGCTTGCCAATTAGAGCACACTCAGAAATTGCAAATTAGTAGCTTGGTTTAGTTTTGTTTTGGAAAATAATCTTCTTGTGTTACATTCAAATAATGCTTTATAATTCTAAACACATTTTTATCCTCCCTTATTTTAGAATACAGTACTCTAAAAGAAATCTAATATAACCCAAATTATATAATTATGGAGTGAACCTTTGGGGGGCATTTAAAACAGTTTATTGACAAAAATAAATACCGGTAGATTACTTCTAATTGAATTATAATTATTCTTTTCTGTTAATGAGAGCTAGGTTTTATGTATTGATGCCGCATTTCCCATGATGCCTTTTAAGCAGGCTCATCTTGGGAGATGTAGTTCCCAACATATTGAGTGCTACTGTTGGCTACCACTGTCTAATACAAAGAAGGAACTTTTAAAATTCAGCTAATGAGTAAAATGTGTTGGAATAATAAACTATACTACATTTAAATGTGCGAACAGACGATGAATGAAATTGACCAATACATTAAATCACTTGCAATGTGAAATCAACCCTTGAATTAATTAACGGAATCAGAAGGCAAATTATACGATTTCTTTATCATATTTTTTTTCCCAAGAAATGTTCTCCTTTACAAATGAATGCAGTTTAAACCCTTTGTTTCATTTTAAACAATGATTTGTATTAATCTTTCATTTTTATTAAACATGCAGATACTGAATATTTTAATGAATTTGACTTTATTTCCGTCTTCTTTTGAGTTTTGTACAAAAAAAACTCGGCTGTTGACTTTAAAGCAAAGGCCATTTAAATGCTCGCAATCTGTAGGTTTTATTGAAAAATACCAAAAAGGCCCGTTACCTAAAAATATTATAATCTAGTGAAAATATTATAGTTTTCAAAGTCGAAAACTTCCACTTGTCCCCTTGCCAGTGGCCAGTAAAGCTTTGGTGATGTTAAGTAGAAATTCACCCCTGGATACGGTCATGGACCCTCTAGGCTTGCAGTGGTCTGGCTAGTAGAGTAGGACCTAAAATTTTGAGCGCTGTTTTAGTGCAACACAACTTGAGGAAATCTAGATGAAGGTACAGTGTAAAGATATGACAGATTTTAATTATGGAGACAGACCTGTTTTAAACTGCTTAACAAAACATTATGCAAACAATGCCCGTGACAACATACAGTGAGGGCCGGAATAATTCCAGTGTAGTTACAAAGCTCAATATCATACAAAAATAGATTTGACATATAACAAACTATAGACATTTGTTTAAATGCTGTGCGATAATGCTGTAAACCTTTCTGACCGAGACACTTTTAATATACGTGCATTTGTTCCACCTCATTTTAGTGAATCCGTAATCAGGTTATTATATTGCATTTTTCTCGAATATGCAAGGCTTCCCATTATCCTATTGATTTTCTGCTGACAAATATTTATAGCATTTATAAGCCACTGAGACGTATTTATGAGTCTATCTTATTGGCTTTGGAATCAGCCACGATGGTGATCTGTAGAAGTCAATATCAAATACTCTGTAGCACGATTACTAGGAGTCGTGGCTCCTGGGGTTTTAGCTGGCATTATGTCATGCAGTTAACCCCCAAATCACTTCAACAAGCGTAGACTGTTCCTTTAATCACACTTATCTTTGTATTGCACACGGGGATAGTCTGCATCACACTCACAAATAACGTTGCTGTATAATCTATGACATTTATTAATCTGTGTGCAAGGTATATGAGTCTATATATGCTGTGAGTCTGTAATAAATGTACACCCCGTGAATAAGAGCTACAAGCTTGGGGTAAATTATAGTGATGGAAAACAGACAAGATTCAGTTAACCGTCTATTTCAAGAGAATGGGCCACAGTTTAGAGACCGAAAAAAAACCTTCACTTTTGTAATATTGTATAAATAAATAAATACAGGTAGTATTACAAATATTTAAATGGTTGCAAGGTCAAAAACAATAGTTACTGCAAACAATCTGTATAATCTGAATAAAACCAAATATTTACTAAGAAATCACAATTTAATAGCAATAATAATAAAAACATTTTTTTTTTTAACTACTAAAAGGGTGTTAATTCATCTCACCCACTTGTACCCTCACCAATTCGGGACAGCTCCCAGAATAGATCTTTGGAAGGGGATGCTAGTGGGGGGAAAAAAATCAAGGCAATATCCCCATATAATAAAGGTTAATTTATACTATGACTCCACCCTATTCCACCGCAAGCATATTTATTGAGCTGTTTAAAATAAATGTAAGAATATATAAATAATGCAAAACTTAAGAGGTGGGTTTATAATCCTAGTGTTAAAACCATTTTCTTATGACACTAACCTATTTTATAATATAATTTAGAACCGATGTAAATTTAAGTTCATGTTTGTTATTGAACAGTTTTTATTTAATTACATTTTTTTTATGTAGTGACCTTTGCTTTTTTTTATCAGCAGACCTGTGGGTATTGTTTATTTATTGGATTTCCTTTTGCAAGGTTTATAAAAGGCTTATGACACATTCTCTTGTAGATCTAATATACTCACCAGGAGGGTGCTCATTGGTATAGTCTGCTATTTGTGTTATTTTTTTAGTGTTTTCAAAAGTTGTGGAAAATATTGAACGTGATCGTGATGCAACCCACGTATTTTGTTGTGCCCTAGTATCCCATAATACGAAAATGTGTGAGCCAACAGAAACAATAAAAGATTACCATACATTCACAAACCGGACTTTACATAGGACACGAGGTCATGTGTTTAGACTAGAAGAAAGAAGATTTCGTCTAAGGCAAAGGAAAGGTTTTTTTACTGTAAGAACAATCAGGATGTGGAATTCTCTGCCTGAAGAAGTGGTTTTATCAGAGTCCATACAGATGTTCAAACAGCTACTAGATGCATACTTGCAAAAACAGAATATTCAAAGATATAATCTTTCAATGTAGGGTAATAACTGCTTGATCCAAGGATAAATCTGACTGCCATTCTGGGGTCAAGAAGGAATTTTTTTCCTAGCTTGTTGCAAAATTGGAAGTGCTTCAAACTGGTTTTTTTTTTTGCCTTCTTTTGGATCAACAGCAAAAAACATGTGAGGAAGGCTGAACTTGATGGACGCAAGTCTCTTTTCAGCTATGTAACTATGTAAGTCTCATCCAAAGCTTAGCATCTCAATAAGAGCATCTTCTTGCTGAACGCTGGTCTTATAAGGCAAAAATTTGTGACATTTTAATGATACATTATTGCATTTGGCGCATATATTGCAATTTCTCCTGATGATAATTCTATCACACTGTTGAACTAGTGTATATAGATTTTTATTTAGTTTATTTTTTGTTGGTGTTAAAATGGAGGACGGAGATAGAAATTTGTAATATGATCTTCATTTCAATACTAGTGATTCCTTGTAGAACTTCTTCCTTATACACACTTCAATAGAAACAGCTTTATTTCTACATGCTCCCCCATTAGGCACACTTATCCGTGACATGGTTTTGCCTTGGTCCTTGTAATGATGATCTTTTTGTTAATTGTAGGACGTCCAATGTGCTGCATTATTGTGTATATTTTCAGAACAAGGATAAATACTTAATGAAGTTTACAATCTGCTGTATAGGGGTATATGTGTAACCCCCAAAGCATAACAAAATCTCATTTTCTGTACTAACCAACTAGATGTTTCTCGTCTTGAATAAATGTGTTTTTTCTAAAACAAAATAATAATAAAATAAATAATTGCTGAGCAAACACCATAAACTATTCTGTACTGGGGTTAAATGTTCAAACCATTTCAAATTGGAGAACTGAATTTGTATGTAAACCATATTTGTTTTTCTGATTTTTATTGGCTCTTTAAGTATCATTTTATAAAATCCAACGTTTCACAAACAACGTAGCTTCAAAACGTTGAAAGCTCAACTGTACCTGACCTGTGCTGGAAATAAATGCAGGGCTTGTTAATGGGTTAAATGTTTATAGTAAATATTCAGGTCAATGAGTATGTCTGCAATTATCTTACTGTATTACCCACTAACTTAAGGGACTGTGATAAATGATGTTCTTAGTTTCCTCACTGATCTACTCCTTAAATACCGTATTTATCGGCGTATAACACGCACTTTTTCTCCCTGAAAATAGGGAGAAAATCATGGGTGCGTGTTATACACCGATATTCCACATTTACTTACCTGTCTTGAAGCGTGGGCCGGCTTCACAGCGCGCACCGCGGTACTGGAACTTTAATTTCAGGTTCCGGTTTCCGGCGGGACTGAAAGGAAGTGTGCACACTATTGTGTGCACACTTCCTTTCAGTCCCGCCGGAAACCGGAACCTGAAATTTAAGTTCCAGTACCGCGGTGCGCGCTGTGAAGCCGGCCCACGCTTCAAGACAGGTAAGTAAATATGGGACAGAGGGAAAGTGCACTAGGGGACACTATGGGAGGGGGGGGGACACTATGGGAGGGGCACTATGGGAGGGGGGACACACTATGGGGGTGGAGAATACTATGGGAGGGGGGGAGAATACTATGGAAGGGGGGGGAACACTATGGGATGAGGGGGGAACACTATGGGAGGGGGGAGAATACTATGGGAGGGGGGAGAATACTATGGGAGGGGGGAGAATACTATGGAAGGGGGGGAACACTATAGGATGAGGGGGGAGAATACTATGGGAGGGGGGGAGAATACTATGGGGGGGGGAGAATACTATGGGAGGGGGGGGAGAATACTATGGGAGGGGGGGAGAATACTATGGAAAGGGGGGGGAAAATACTATGGAAAGTGGGGGGAACACTATGGGAGGGGTGGAAATTTCCTGGAATTTCCTTCTGAAAATGAGGTGCGTGTTATACGCCGGCGCGTGTTATACGCCGATAAATACGGTAATTCTATAGAACTTTCCGATGCTTATACAAGAGGAGTGACTGGAGGCCTGTTAATGTAACTTTTGCGTCGTACTAGTTACACACTTGCCAATAAATTAAATGTTTGAGGGGGAATAATTGACAGGTGGATTTTCAGAAAGCGTTAAATAATTACACCAATAATTGGCATACCCGCTGCAGCTAATTAAAGTGGAACGGTCAGTTTTTTTTTGATTTTACATTGTTGAATAAAACATCGGAAATCACCCATAACTTGTGTTCACCTTTTTTTTCCCCACAGTTTTCTTTTAAATGTTAGATCATTTATTAAGCAAATTACAACACAATCCATTTCAGACAAATCAAAGCCAGGGCACACCTTGAATATGAGGAGGAAATAATACATTGCAGATGTGGTCACCCAACCACTTTTGGACTTAATTCTCAGCAGATGCTTGAGCCTAAACAAATGTAGAAACTGAATAGTCCTAAGTAAAGTAAGGACATGATATTCTTGCAGGAAGGTAGTTCGAATATAACCACACAGTTATGGAATGTGTGGAGCTCACCATGTGACCAAACATCTGCACAACTCGCAGCATCTACACATGATGGAGCAATGTGCAACTTCAATTACAGCTTCTTCTCCTGGGTATTATTTTATTACTCTGCAATCTGCATTCTTTATTAAACAAAAAATTGTGCTCCATAAATCAACTTTTCTGTCACTTTGTCCCAATTTGCAGTGTTTCCATTTTTCTCCAAAAGTTCTGCTGTTCTTGATGTCCTGGCTTAGGTTCCTAGGAATTATAGTACAGAGCTACTTGCTTTTTACAACGTAAAGTGGTTAATTGAACTAAAATCCCCAGAAACCTTTCGCGTTGATAAAACATCACTTTTGGGAAAATTCAAAGCAGTGCTACAATAGGTTAAGGGAGACGAGTCACTTCCTGGTTTAGTGAAAACTCACTTCAGAGCCTGTGGATTTTCAGCAAATCCAGTAATGTTTAAATGTGAATATCTTTAATTATTAATGGATTTTTTTTTTTACATATTTGCATGTTTGTAATGCATTAAGTATGTAATGCATTAAACATGAGTCTACTCCATCCTTGAGTGTCCCTTTCTTATATGCAATACAAAAGTTAATTGCTTGGTACATCCCATTGCAGTCTTTAACAAAAACACAGGCAATAAGGAGATGCATTAAATGGCTTTCTGAATTCATCTACAACCTAAGTTTATCTTACACCCGATCAGTTTACAACTTACTTTTCCGGGAAGACTGATGTTGGAGGCAATCAAATATCCTTTTCCTTTTCCACTCTGCTACACCACAAACATATCCTCTGCTGCTCTAAGCTCTTCTCACAATTGCTAGGAAGTTTAATGCAGGTATTTTTTTCTGTAGGCCAGTTCTCTTACCATCCCTATTCCTTTTCCTCCAATCTTGTTTAATCCTCATCTACCATTCCTTATCTGGCATTTTATTATTATTATTACTAGTATTTATATAGCGCCAGCGCTTTACATTAAGCACCAACCATTGAAGCGGATATTGTGGTGGAATCTCGGTAAAAATAAATTTAGTAGGCCGAGATTACCACGTGGCATGTGTACGTGCATATGCTGACGTATCGATCAGTTGGTTGCACGAGGCAAGATACGATCAGTAGTGTACGGAGCATGTGCAAGAATACAGGATGTAGTATTCCCCTCCTCCATTATGCTGGACAAGCCATGCGGTCAAGCAGGAAGTTAATTCTTGTTTGTATTGATTGGTCAAGAGAATGTGCGGGTGGAGCTTAATATGGGAGGAGTTATGTGCCTATATAAGGAGCCTGCACTATTGTCCGGGGCTCAGAACTTGCTGTATTTTGGTGACATTAGTCCCTCTGAGTCCCGATCGGTGATCCAATAAAGAATCTCTTCCTTCCTGAAGAAACCTGTGTCCATCTCTCTGTGCTTGGCTTCCGTCAGTTTCTCCGGTATCATTTGGTGCATTGGCCGGGAAGCTCATCGTTCAACGGTAGCTGAGAGGCAGAGGCGTGAGACGGTCTATCTTTGCCCACGTTCTCTACGGCTGCACCCCTGAACTTCTGCGTGGACCTCCCTTCGTCTCGGCGCCACTGGTCTGTTGTCCAGGAGATCATCGGCCTCTACGTAAGAAGTGCTGGGGTGTCCCCGTCGATGAATGTGAACTCAGGTTCAGGAACGAGGAGGTAAGACAACTGCTGTTTTAGACGGCAGACCCACTAGGGGTATACCGATTGTGCGGTAGGCCCATAAGGGGTTTGAATTGTGTATGGAATCTGCCCCCTCTGTCGGAGGGAAGGAGCGAAGGCGCACCGCTCAATCGAACGCTCTTTAGTCAGACCGTTTGATTTGGTTAGTCAGGCAGGGTCCTGTGTAAATAGCCCTAGCCGGACACCGGTGTCTTGTCTAGACTAGCGTTCTAGGGTGTATATTACGTTCGCTAGGTCGGAGGGACCGGGAGACTAAGCGGCGCCTGTGTAAATTCGGTTCGCTAGCTCTCAACCTATCTTGGCTAAGTGGGAAGGCGTGTAAATTTGGAACCCACTAGATTTTTGATAGTAATCGACTAAGAGGCGCCTGTGTAAATTCGGTCCTCTAGCTCGCTATATGTGGTGCTTGGGCAGTGTGGCTAACCAAAACGGGTGTACATAGTTTTAGGTAGTCCATTCAAGGTACTGGCCAATAGTTTAGTTGGGATTGTAAATGTGTTAAAGATTGTTTAGTAAAGTGTATATCTTGTTAGCGCGAGCTCAGCCGTCTAGCGAGAGTGTTAATAGTGTGTTGCTGTATCATAGTGCACGGTACCATAACCCTGTATATTTACTGACACTGTATATAAGTACTAATCACTGTCGTCCATTGCATGTTTAACACCATAACCACTAATAATTGTATTGTGACCTTAAATTGTGCTTTGACCTATGCTAACCGTACTGTAACCGCTATTTGTAAAAGACGATGTTACTGGGGTGTGTTATAGACGGGTAATTCATATATAGAGAATTATAGCGTGGGTGACTGTATAGTTTCGCCAAAGGGCATAATATTGATTATCTAGTGACTGGTGTAACAGCTGTGCGTGTACGGGAATTCCCTGAGTGTTTATTGTGTTATTGTGTACGTTTCACTTGGTAACCGTACCACGTGGTGCTGTTGCCAGAGGAAACGGGTGTGACTGTTGAATAGTACGCGTGCATAGTATTCGTTGTCAACGACGTTCCATTGATAAGTATGGGCGCGTCGGAGTCAACGATTCCGGATCCCTTAGGTTGTATGGTAAAGAATTTTAAAAAGGGATTCAAAACATGTGATTTTGGGGTTAAAATGTCTCCTGTACGTTTGGTTACTTTGTGCACTAGGGAGTGGCCTACTTTGGTTGTGGCATGGCCGCCACGTGGTAGTTTGGATCCAACCCTGATACAGCGTGTACACGTGGCTGTGTCAGGTAGGCCTGAACTTTACGGACAGTTTCCATATATTGATTGTTGGAGACAGGCCGTAAACGACTCGCCAAAATGGATTCAGATATGCCACGAGGAGCAATGTCGCCTCATGGTGGCCAGGACTTGTTTGTCCACTAGGACTGTGGTTAGGCCCATTTTGGACACGCCCCCTGAGTCTGAGATCCCTTTGCCGCCCCCTTACTTCCCTACAGGAAGAGGTAACGCGAATGCAGGAAGTTCTATACCCCTCCCCTCATTGCCCTCATCCACTTCCGCTTCCTCCTCTAGTACAGAATCCACCCCCCCTCGTATTAAACCTCCCCTTCCGGAACCAGAACCAACCCCCGTTCGATCTAGATATCCTGATTTGGCGCTTCTTCTAGCTCGGCTGGGAGTATTCTATTTACTAACTTTTCCCAAAATCAAGCTCCCACATCCTCATGCCCTATTTCTCCCCGACTGGAACCCATAACTGACGCCCCTCCACGTAGCCCCATACTAACCCGACAACTGACCGGTACCCAACAACTTAGACATTATCAGATGCCTCTTCGTCTGAATCCCGGGTCAGCCTATATCGATGCCGCAGGTCAAATGACACATGCTGACCCAGTCTTCGTATATGTCCCGTTCACCACTACCGATCTCTTGAATTGGAAGACCCACAATTCCTCGTACACTGAGAAACCACAAGCTATGACCGATCTGTTCACCTCGATAGTTCAGACACATAATCCGACATGGGCTGATTGCCAGCAGTTATTAATGACTTTGTTTAATAATGAGGAAAGGACAAGGATTAATCAAGCGGCCATTAAAGCGCTAGAGGATAGAGCCCGTGCTTTGAATCAAGCCAATCCAGCAGCATGGGCCGCAACACATTACCCTAATACCGATCCCGATTGGAATGTAAATGGCGCAGATATGGTTCAACTCAGAGCCTATAGAGACGCTATAATTGCTGGCATGAAAGCCGGAGGGAAGAAAGCCATTAATATGTCGAAGACAGTTGAGGTGATTCAGAAAAGTGATGAAGCGCCCAGTGTCTTTTATGACCGATTATTGGAGGCATACCGCTTGTATACCCCCTTTAATCCGGAAGACGCAGATAATTCCCGAATGGTGAACTCCGCCTTTGTCAGCCAAGCTTACGGAGATATTAAGCGCAAGCTACAAAAGTTAGAAGGGTTTTGTCAGGGTACCTGAGGCCTCTACCTCTAAGGGAGGTAGAGACTTGGTGGTTTATCCGTCCAGGCGAGCTGTTTCCTCCGTTCCTCGCGGTTCATCCAGTCACTTAAACACCGGCCGCGAGGAATCCACGTCCTTTTCTAGCAGGACGCTCAATACGTGACGTCATGACGCTATCACGAGCAATCTGGCACTCAAGTGTCCGATATCCAATCGGTACTTGTCAGAGGCGTGATTTCCATCCAGAGCCAGGGTATTTAAGCTTACTCCTTACTTCAGCTCATTGCCCTGTCGTGGTTCTAGCTTGTCTAGTCACTCAGTGCTCTGGTATTCTAGTTTGCTCTATTGGTTTTGACTCGGCTCGTTGTACTACCCTGCTTCTCTGTTATCCCTTGACCCGGCTTGTCTCTCGCTTATCTGTCTTCTCGTTCCCTCGACCTCGGCTTGTCTCTGACTATTCTTTACTCTCGGTACGTTAGTCCGGCCATTCTAAGGCCCGGTATACGTACCTTTCCACTCTTTGTACTCTGCGTGTTGGATCCCTGTCCCGATCCTGACATTACGACAGGGCCAATGGATCCTGCAGGTACAAACAGTCAGCTTGGTTCTTCGGATCCCAGGTTTGACGCCATGGAACATAGGATGGATCAGATGGCTTTGGCACTACAGGCACTTTTGTCTCGTGCTAGTAATCCACCTGAGGAGACACGTACTCCTTCTATCTCTCCTGCAGTCTCAGGTCTAGAGGTAGCCACTGTAGGTGCTTCTTCCCGTATTACCCCACCAGTACGTTATGGCGGGTCACCGGAGAAGTGTCGTGGCTTTCTAAACCAGATTAGCATCCATTTCGAATTACAACCCCGCTCTTATCCTACAGATAGAGCAAAGGTTGGATTTATTATTACTCTACTCATTGAAAAAGCTTTGAGATGGGCCAATCCTTTATGGGAGAATGATAATCCACTAGTCTATAATTATAATGCCTTTGTAGCTGCGTTTAGAAGAACTTTTGACCCCCCTGGCAGAAAGGTCAATGCAGCTAGATTAATGTTGCGCCTTAAACAGGACAATCGAACACTTGTGGATTATGCACTAGAGTTCAGATCCTTGGCGGCAGAAGTTAAGTGGAACGAACAGGCTTATATAGATGTGTTTCTGAATGGGTTATCAGATGTAATTCTTGACGAGGTCGCTACTAGAGAACTCCCTGAAAATTTGGAGGATTTAATTTCTTTTATATCTCGTATTGATGAACGCTTAAGAGAGAGGCAGAACACTCGAGATAGGACCCGTAGACCCTCCTTTAAACTAGCGCCTACCTTTCAAATCTCTGAGTTCGAAGACTTACGTATTCCTGAACCTATGCAGATAGGCAGTACTCATCTCACTGAAAGGGAGAGACAGTACAGGAGAAGGGAGGGTTTATGTATGTATTGTGGAGTCAGGGGTCATTTACGCCTAAATTGTCCCAATCGTTCGGGAAACGCTCGCACCTAAGTTCCTCTAGAGGACAGGCCTTGGGTGTTTCTACTTTGTCCTCTATTCACAACTACAAGGAGCTCAGGCTTTTGTTACCCGTTTCTTTAAAGTGGGAGAAGGGAGTAGCTAAGACTATGGCACTAATCGATTCTGGAGCTGCTGAGAGCTTTATAGATCAGGGTTTTGCTGCCAAGCATGCTATTCCATCCCAGTTAAAAGAGACACCTCTGGCTGTCGAGGCCATCGATGGTAGACCGTTACTTGAGCCTGTTATTTTCCATGAGACCATACCGATTAACTTGACTGTTGGCATCCTGCATAAAGAGGATATATCCTTAATGCTCATTTCTTCTCCGTCTATTCCCATAGTCCTGGGGTACTCCTGGCTGAGGAGACACAACCCTATTATTAATTGGGAATCAGGGGAGATAGTTTCGTGGGGAGAGAATTGTCAAGAAAAATGCTTGCGGAAGGTCTTACCTCTCGGATTAACTAATACATCGAATACCTCTGACAATCCTACAGAGACACAAATTCCGCCTCAGTATCTAGATTTAAAGGCAGTATTTGACAAAAAGAAAGCCGATACCTTACCCCCACACAGGTCCTTTGATTGCAAAATTAACCTACTCCCTGGTACCATGCCTCCCAGAGGTCATGTATACCCATTATCTATAAAGGAGAACTCAGTCCTAGAGGAATATATTCACGAGAATTTAGACAAGGGATTCATCAGGAGGTCCTCCTCCCCTGCCGGGGCTGGATTTTTTTTTGTTAAAAAGAAAGATGGTTCTTTGAGACCTTGTATTGATTATCGAGGCTTGAATAAGATAACCATTAAAAATGCCTACCCGATTCCCTTGATCACCGAACTCTTCGATCGTTTGAAGGGCTCTACAATTTTCACCAAGTTAGACCTCAGAGGGGCATATAACTTGGTGAGAATCCAGCAGGGACATGAGTGGATGACGGCATTCAATACTCGATATGGTCACTATGAATATACTGTTATGCCTTTTGGGTTATGCAATGCGCCAGCTGTATTCCAGGATCTGATAAATGAGGTTCTTAGGGAATTTCAGCAAGATTGCGTCATTGTATACCTAGATGATATACTCATTCATTCTAGTGAGATTGAGATTCATCACAAGCAAGTCAGGAGGGTTTTGCACAAGCTTCTCCAGCATGGCTTGTACTGCAAGTTGGAGAAATGTAGCTTTGATCAAACCCAGGTAACCTTTCTCGGCTATGTGATCTCTGGGGAGGGATTTAAGATGGATCCGGATAAGCTCCAATCCATTCTAGAGTGGCCTTTACCCACAGGTCTTAAAGCCATACAGAGATTTATTGGTTTTTCCAATTATTATAGGCGCTTTATTAAGGGCTATTCTTCCATTATTGCACCTATCACTAACATGACCAAACAGGGGGCTGATACTAAGAATTGGACTACTGAAGCTCTCCTTGCGTTCAAGACTCTCAAGGAGCTTTTCGCTTCCGCTCCAATTTTAGTTCACCCTGACACTTCTCTGCCTTTTTTGCTTGAGGTAGACGCATCAGAGACTGGTTTAGGTGCTGTCCTATCTCAAAGGTTGGGTGTTGATAAACCATTACATCCATGTGGATTTTTCTCTAAAAAATTGACCGGTACTGAAAGCAGGTATGACATTGGTGACAGAGAATTACTAGCGGTTATCAAGGCTTTGAAAGAATGGAGACATTTATTGGAAGGTACATTACATCCTGTTACCATTCTGACAGACCACAAAAACTTGTCTTATATCGGAGAGGCCAAGCGTCTGTCCTCCAGGCAGGCTCGTTGGTCGTTGTTTCTTACCCATTTCAATTACGTTCTGACTTACAGACCTGGGTCAAAGAATTCTAAAGCCGATGCGCTATCTCGCCAATATGAACCCTCTGCTTCAGTTGAACCACTTTTGTCCTCCATTGTACCCAAATGCAATATTATTGCTAATACCAGTCTCAAAATTCATTCTCCGCTACTTGACCAGATCTTGAAGTCACAACATCTAGCTCCCGGAAACACTCCTGAGGGAAGAAACTTTGTTCCTCCTGAACTTCAACTGGAGCTCTTACAATGTTTTCATGAAAGTAAAATAGCTGGTCATCCTGGTATTCGCAAGACATACTCTCTGATATCCAAGGATTTCTGGTGGCCTTCACTTCGAAAAGATATTGAGGAGTTCGTCGCAGCTTGTGAGACTTGTGCCAAGACTAAACTACCTCATGCATCTCCATGTGGCCTGTTACACCCCTTGGACATTCCTGAGAAACCTTGGTCCTGTTTGTCCATAGACTTTATCGTTGATTTGCCTGCTTCCAAGAGACAGACTGTTATTCTCACGGTGGTGGATAGATTTACTAAGATGGCCCATTTCGTGCCATTACCTAAACTTCCGACTTCTCCTGAATTGGCGGAGATTTTTGCGAGAGAGGTTTTTCGCCTACATGGGATTCCTTCAGAGATTGTTTCTGATAGAGGTTCTCAATTTGTCTCACGTTTCTGGAGATCCTTTTGTTCTCAAATGGGCATCAAATTGAACTTCTCCTCTGCCTATCACCCTCAGTCTAACGGAGCTGCTGAACGTACTAATCAAAAGATCGAACAGTATCTGCGTTGCTTTGTTTCCGAACACCAGGACGATTGGGTCGGTCTGATTCCTTGGGCGGAGTTCGCACACAATAACCTTGTTTGCGATTCAACTCGCTCTAGCCCTTTCTTCATGAACTATGGCTTTCATCCTTCGATTTTTCCTTCGGTTTCCTCTTCTCAGGGGATACCGTCGGTTGATGATCATGTCGCCAACCTGAAGAAATTATGGGATCAGACTCGGCAAATTCTATTACATAGTTCCTCGCTGTTCAAGAAACACGCTGACAAACATAGAAGAGCGGCTCCTGTTTTTGTTCCTGGGGATAGGGTATGGTTGAGTACTAAGAATATTCGCCTAAAAGTTCCATCTATGAAATTTGCTCCTCGCTACATAGGCCCTTACAGGGTTCTCACTCGTATCAATCCGGTTGCGTATCGCCTTGCTCTGCCACCTGCCTTACGCATTCCTAACTCTTTTCATGTCTCCTTGTTGAAACCCCTCATTTGCAACAAATTCTCCTCTAAGGTCCCCTCGCCTCGTCCTGTTCAGGTGGAGGGTCGGGAGGAGTACGAGGTCAGCTCCATCATTGACTCCAGAATTTCAAGGGGAAAATTGCAATATCTGGTCAACTGGAGGGGATATGGTCCTGAGGAGAGGAGTTGGGTACCTCAGGAGGACGTCCATGCTTCTCGCCTTCGCAGAGCATTTCACCTCCGCTTCCCATCTCGCCCCGGTTCATTCCGCCCGGTGGGCGTATCTGAGAGGGGGGGTACTGTCAGGGTACCTGAGGCCTCTACCTCTAAGGGAGGTAGAGACTTGGTGGTTTATCCGTCCAGGCGAGCTGTTTCCTCCGTTCCTCGCGGTTCATCCAGTCACTTAAACACCGGCCGCGAGGAATCCACGTCCTTTTCTAGCAGGACGCTCAATACGTGACGTCATGACGCTATCACGAGCAATCTGGCACTCAAGTGTCCGATATCCAATCGGTACTTGTCAGAGGCGTGATTTCCATCCAGAGCCAGGGTATTTAAGCTTACTCCTTACTTCAGCTCATTGCCCTGTCGTGGTTCTAGCTTGTCTAGTCACTCAGTGCTCTGGTATTCTAGTTTGCTCTATTGGTTTTGACTCGGCTCGTTGTACTACCCTGCTTCTCTGTTATCCCTTGACCCGGCTTGTCTCTCGCTTATCTGTCTTCTCGTTCCCTCGACCTCGGCTTGTCTCTGACTATTCTTTACTCTCGGTACGTTAGTCCGGCCATTCTAAGGCCCGGTATACGTACCTTTCCACTCTTTGTACTCTGCGTGTTGGATCCCTGTCCCGATCCTGACAGGTTTGCAGGTATGTCTATCACCCAACTAATGGAGGTAGCGAATAAAGTGTACATGAACAGGGACACAGAGACGAAGAAAGAGGAAGAGCGCAAGATGCGTAAAAAGGCTGATATGCTAGCGGTAGCGATCGCAGGCGTAGATAGACGGGGCCCAGATAGAGGCGATAGTAGATGGAATAGGGAGCCTTTGAGTAGGAATCAGTGCGCGTATTGCAAGGAAGAAGGGCATTGGAGGAACGAGTGTCCGCAAAGAGAGCAGTACGAGAGAGACTTACCCAGGGCAGGTTACGGAAACTTTAGAGGCAGAGCGAGAGGTAGAGGAGGCCCCGGAGGGAGCAATGGTAATAGAGGGAGTAATGGGAACAGAGGAAGTGTAAGGGAAGATAGGTACTACCCAGCAGCGCAAAGGTCCCGCGATAGAGAAGGTAGGGACTTTGTAGGATTGGCTGACACGGTCATGGAGGACTATTGATACCGACCGGGCTCCATCCCCCTTGGTCGAGCGGAGCCTATGGTCGATGTATCAATAGGGGGAAAAAGGAGTGCGTTCATGATTTACACTGGTGCTGAACATTCGGTGGTGACTGACCTAGTTGCTCCTCCATCTGGAAGAACTATTACTGTAATAGGAGCAACTGGAAGAAGTGCTGCAAAACCGGTTCTTAAAAGTCGACTCTGTACATTGGGAGGCCACGTAGTAAAACATCAATTCCTTTATATGCCTGAATGTACAGTCCAATTGCTGGGACGTGCGCAGATTACGTTCCTACCAAATGGAACAACATCCTTAAAGTTTAATGGACCTTCAGGTATTATGACATTATCCGTACCAAAGGAAGAAGAGTGGCGACTTTATACAGCGTTGACTAGCCAAAACCCTAGGAGTGATGAGTCCTTATTCAACATACCAGGAGTTTGGGCAGAGAACAACCCACCAGGACTGGCCCGCAATATTCCACCTATTAAAATCGAACTAAAACTTGGGGTTTATCCAGTGAGCCTAAGACAATATCACATCCCGCAGAAGGCTAAGAAGAACATCCAATCTTATCTGGATAAGTTCATACGGTATGGTATCCTAAAATTCTGTACTTCCCCCCTGGAACACCCCATTGCTGCCTGTTCAAAAGCCCGGTACAGATGAGTATCGACCTGTGCAGGACTTGAGAGCAGTCAATGATGCGGTTGTTAGTATACATCCAGTTGTGCCCAATCCATATAACCTGCTTGCTTTAATTCCGGGCGGGGCTACTTATTTTACAGTCTTAGACCTCAAAGATGCCTTCTTTTGCCTCCGAATTGCCGCAGAAAGTCAATGTATCTTCGCTTTCCAATGGGAAAACGCTGTAACGGGCTCAAAACGCCAAATGACCTGGACAAGACTGCCCCAAGGGTTTAAAAATTCACCTACCCTATTTGGTTCAGCTCTAAGTCAAGATTTATTGGATTTCGAGTCCATCCCAGGAGAGTGTGTATTGTTACAATATGTAGATGACTTGTTGATAGCAGCAGTTACAAAGGAAATATGTCAGCAAGCAACGCACGATCTACTACACATTCTCTGGAAGGCAGGATACAAGGTGTCTAGAAAGAAGCTCAGTTGTGTTTGCCAACTGTCAAATATCTGGGATTCCATATCTCTGAAGGTCAAAGAATCATGGGGCCAGAAAGAAAAGAAGCTGTGTGCCAAATACCGATACCCAAGAATAGAAGACAAGTGCGAGAATTCTTGGGGGCAGCAGGCTTCTGTAGGATATGGATTCCCAGCTACGCGATACTGGCAAAACCTCTGTATGCAGCTATCAAAGGTACAGAGCACGACCCCTTCTTATGGACTCAAGAACAGCAAACGGCATTTGAAGATGTGAAGAAGGCTTTGATGAGTGTCCCAGCATTAGGTCTACCTGATCACACACGACCATTCTACCTGTATGTACATGAACAAAGAAGAATGGCTGTGGGAGTATTGACACAGTACTTGGGATCATGGCAAAGACCTGTTGCCTACATGTCTAAGCAACTGGATGCAGTGGCCAGCGGACTTCCACCTTGTCTAAGAGCCGTAGCTGCAGCCGCCCTGCTAGTAGCTGAAGCCGATAAACTCACTCTGGGTCAAGAACTTTATGTACGAGTCCCACATGCAGTACAGACGTTGTTGGATTACAAAGGAAATCATTGGTTTAGTAACAGCCGTATGACCAAGTATCAAGCAATGTTGTGTGAAAACCCAAGAGTGCATTTAGAGACTGTAAATACCTTAAATCCAGCTACCCTTTTGCCACAACCTACTGAAAGTCAACATGATTGTTTGGAAGTAATGGATGAAGTATTTTCAAGTAGACCAGATCTTCGTGATTTTCCCATCCAGAACCCCGATGTTCAATATTACACCGACGGCAGTAGTTATGTGAAAGAAGGGATCCGCTATGCAGGATATGCAGTAACAACAATAGACAAGGTGATAGAAGCTCGGCCACTGGCAAAAGGAACATCAGCACAAAAGGCAGAATTGATAGCACTGACACAAGCATTACAATTGGCTGAAGGTTTAAGAGTGAACATCTACACGGACTCCAAGTATGCGTTTTTAACCACTCATGCCCACGGAGCTTTGTATAAAGAAAGAGGACTATTGAATTCAGAAGGCAAAGAAATCAAGTATGCAGCTGAAATCCTACAACTATTGGAAGCAGTGTGGGAGCCGAAAGAAGTCGGTATTATACATTGTCGAACGCATCTGAGAGGAGATGGTGATGTAACCAAAGGAAATCGGATGGCAGACAGTACAGCTAAGCGTGCCGCTGAATCGGGAAGACAGGAGTATGTGGGGCATATAGCTGCTCTTATACCAACTCCACTGTCTCAATGGACTCCAGTTTATACAGCTCAAGAAGAGGAGTGGTTAAAGACTGAACCTGGAAAGTATTTGGAGAACAAATGGTATCAGTTAGAAGATGGAAGAATAGTCATTCCAGCATCACTAGCGGTAGAAATTGTCCAAAACTATCACAACTGGACACATTCTGGGAGAGACAGCACAGAAGAATCTCTCAGAAAACATTTCTACATACCAAGATTGTCCAACTTGACTCAGGCCATTGTACGAAGATGTGTAACGTGTGCTAAAAATAATGCAAGGCAAGGACCAGTAAAGCCACCAGGAGTTCAGTTTATGGGGGGACTCCCCATGTCCGATTTACAAATTGACTATACAGTAATGCCTAAATCGGGTGGACATCGCTACCTGCTGGTGGTTGTGTGTACCTATTCAGGCTGGGTAGAAGCATGTCCTACTCGTACAGAGAAAGCAGGAGAAGTTGTGAGATTCCTGTTACGAGAAATAATACCCCGATATGGACTACCCTGCTCTATAGGATCGGACAATGGTCCAGCTTTTGTTCATCAGTGCCTACAACAACTGACTCATATGCTTGGTATAAAGTGGAGGCTTCATACGGCATATAGACCCCAGAGTTCTGGTAAGGTAGAGAGAATGAATAGAACTATTAAGAATCAGTTGGCTAAAATGTGTCAGGAAACCCAACTTAAGTGGAACGTTCTCTTACCCATAGCTCTATTGCGAATCCGCAGTACACCTACCAGAAGGATGGGCCTCTCTCCTTTTGAAATCATGTATGGGCGACCACCTCCCGTACTTGGTAACTTAAGGGGGGATTTGAGTCAGTTGGGAGAAGGAATTACCCGGCAGCAGGTTGTAGAGTTGGGTAAGACTATGGAGGAGGTACAGAAATGGGTACAAGATAGATTACCTGTGAATATTTATCCCCCAGTTCATAGTTACCACCCAGGAGACCAAGTGTGGATTAAAGAGTGGAATAATGTACCGTTAGGGCCCAAGTGGAGAGGTCCTTATGTTGTTCTTTTGTCTACCCCTACAGCGATAAAAGTAGCCGAAGTGACTCCGTGGATACATCACTCCAGGGTTAAACCAGCAGCAGTCGATTCTTGGCAAGTTACAGCAGATCCAGAGAATCCCTGCAAGATCCGGTTAAAGCGCACGACTCAGTCGGAGTGACGAGGAACTTTGTGGATTACAAATTTTATTGTTTCAGAGATTTGGTAAGTGAGTGAGAAGGCCATAATAAAGCCTGTCCGCTCACCGACGTATAGTATATAAGCCAGGAAAAGTCTCGAAGGGACCCCTGTGAAGACGAGCAGAACTCCATTCCCTGCAGCCCTTACATCCTGGAAGCTGAGGTGCCTTCGCACGGACGAAGACTGAGGATGACGACGAAAGATGTGTTTATGATAATGTTTTTATATGTGTATTTTTATATTCAGGAAGGTAGAGGTACCGACACTCCTAGCTGTGAGGTATGCATTAAGACTACAAGAACAGGTAACCATATTTCCCAAACCCTAATTTGGCATTCACAATACGAGTGTAAAGGAGATGTATCAAGATGTAGATACCTAAATATAGAATATAGTGTGTGCCATTTAGGAGTAGGAGAACCTAAGTGCTTCAGTCCAGAGTATCAACCCCGTACAATTTGGTTGACTCTCAGGAATGGAGATCCTCAGGGGACCCTAATTAATAAGACGGTATTAGAATCCGTACATTCTTCGGGTGTTCTGCTATTTGATGCGTGTAAGGCGATATCAAGTGGTAGAAAGCCGTGGAATGTATGTGGGGATCTTAGATGGGAGAGGACGTATGGGTCTAACGATAAATATATTTGTCCCAGTAGTAAAAATAAATATGTGAGTCCTAGATGCCCAAATAGAGATTATAACTTTTGCCCATATTGGTCTTGTGTGGGGTGGGCAACTTGGGGACAGACAGTAGACAAGGACATGATTGTGACTAAGTTGCCTACCAGCCCATATTGTAAGTCTATGGAATGCAATCCAGTCCATATACTTATAAATAACCCCGACAAGTTCTTAGATAAATATGGTAATTTATTTGGGTTTCAAATATATGGGACGGGTTTAGATCCTGGGACAGTATTGTTTATAGGGATAGAGACTGATACGGTATCCTCCCAAACTCATCAAGTATACCATTCCTTTTATGAAGAGATGAGCATAGATAATAAGATCCCCCATAATGCTAAAAACCTGTTCATTGATTTAGCTGAAAGTATTGCCGGTAGTCTTAATGTTACCAACTGCTATGTGTGTGGAGGTACTAACATGGGAGACCAATGGCCTTGGGAAGCAAAGGAGGTAATGTCCGGTTCTGAGGCAGTTGACCAATTAATATCTACACAAGCCGATTACCATATGAGTGTTAGAGGTAAATCTGAGTGGAGATTAAAGACCTCCATCATAGGTTATGTTTGCATAGCAAGGAAAGGAATGATGTATAATACTTCTGTAGGAGAATTAACTTGTCTAGGGCAAAAAACTTATGATGATGATACAAAGAATACAACTTGGTGGTCGGCTTCAAATGTTTCAGAACCATCTAACCCGTTTGCTAAATACGCCAATTTAAAGGATGTGTGGTTTGACCTATCCATCACATCTACCTGGAGAGCCCCAGCAAATTTGTACTGGATCTGTGGTAAGAAAGCCTATTCGGAGTTGCCACAGGACTGGGAAGGGGCATATGTGTTGGGTATGCTCAAACCATCCTTCTTCTTGTTACCTATTGAAACAGGTGAGACTTTAGGTGTTAAAGTGTATGATGTGAATCATAGGAAGAAAAGGGGACCCATAGAGATAGGCACCTGGGAAGATAATGAATGGCCTCCCCAGCGTATTATAGATTACTATGGGCCAGCCACGTGGGCAGGAGATGGTACCTTTGGTTATAGAACCCCAATTTATATGCTCAACCGTATTATAAGATTACAGGCGGTGGTTGAGATCATTACTAACGAGACATCACAAGCGCTCAATCTTCTAGCGAAGCACAATACCAGGATGAGGACAGCAGTATACCAAAATAGATTAGCCTTGGATTACCTTTTGGCAGTAGAGGGAGGTGTATGTGGGAAGTTTAACCTGAGCAATTGCTGTCTTCAAATAGATGACGAAGGGCAAGCAATAGCTGAGCTTACTAGCCATATGGTTAAACTAGCGCATGTGCCTACTCAGGTATGGAAAGGGTACAATCCAAGCAGTTGGTTTGGTAGCTGGTATGAGTGGTTTGGAAGGCTTAAGGCAGTGGTAGGTGGAGTCCTACTGATTTTAATGTTGTGTCTACTCCTGCCGTGTCTTATACCCTTAGTAGTTAGGTCTGTGCAAAGCCTGATGGAAAATATAGCAGAGAGGAAGGCTGCTGCACAGATAATGGCAATTTATAAATATAAGGCTCTAGATCAGGGAGAACCAATGCAGGAAGATGAGTGTTGAAGATTCACATCATAGATAAGTCTGGTCTGGTTCAAGGTAACTTGCGGTGTATGCAAACCAAGGTTAAGTGATGCCTCAAGTAATTGTGAAATATCAAGAGGCATCAAAGGGGGGAATGTGGTGGAATCTCGGTAAAAATAAATTTAGTAGGCCGAGATTACCACGTGGCATGTGTACGTGCATATGCTGACGTATCGATCAGTTGGTTGCACGAGGCAAGATACGATCAGTAGTGTACGGAGCATGTGCAAGAATACAGGATGTAGTATTCCCCTCCTCCATTATGCTGGACAAGCCATGCGGTCAAGCAGGAAGTTAATTCTTGTTTGTATTGATTGGTCAAGAGAATGTGCGGGTGGAGCTTAATATGGGAGGAGTTATGTGCCTATATAAGGAGCCTGCACTATTGTCCGGGGCTCAGAACTTGCTGTATTTTGGTGACATTAGTCCCTCTGAGTCCCGATCGGTGATCCAATAAAGAATCTCTTCCTTCCTGAAGAAACCTGTGTCCATCTCTCTGTGCTTGGCTTCCGTCAGTTTCTCCGGTATCAATATCTCGTGACCTAACTTCTTTTATTGTATTTATCTTGTTTTTGTTATTTATTTATTTTAATCCAGAACTGGATAACGTCACTCTGCTGAAAGTCTTCTAATGCGCAATATACGATGGCTACTCCACTCAGAATTCCGTGCTGTCTGCTAATGTTTGCTGACTTGTATCCTGCTTTTGGCACAATGTACTGCATGTTGCTTCTTTCTACATCTTGTGTCCCTGGCCTCTGTGACTCTGGTTTCTCCTGCTCCAGGCAATGTCATTTTATCTGCCATGCCCAATAAAGTTTAAGTGTTTATTCTTTATTGTCGTTCTTGGTGATCAAATAACTTCTTTTGGATTTCAGTACCAGCTATATGATATTATCCATCTCTCTCATCTCCAACCCTTCTCCTTAAATTGTGTCACTAAATGTATCTCATGTGTTATACTGTAACTTCATCATAGAAACATAGAATGTGACGGCAGATAAGAACCATTCGGCCCATCTAGTCTGCCCAGTTTTCTAAATACTTTCATTAGTCCCTGGCCTTATCTTATAGTTAGGATAGCCTTATGTCTATCCCACACATGCTTAAACTCCTTTACTGTGTTAACCTCTACCACTTCAGCTGGAAGGCTATTCCATGCATCCACTACCCTCTCAGTAAAGTAATACTTCCTGATATTATTTTTAAATCCTATTCCTCCTGTCTTCCCTCAGTCTCGTCTTTCCTGCAAGCTATAAATGTTAAGATCATCCACTTCAGTCAGTCCATCCAAACCTCTGTTTTATTTTCCCCGCAGTAACTCATCTATTTAGCTTTCACAATATTTTGGGATTGGTAGCATGCATCTACATCAAATTGGATGTTTCTTTTTAGACCTTTGGATGTAAGGTATGTCTCTTTACGTCACCACTGAAGTATTCATTTTAGTAAAATAGCTTGCTATGACCTCAACTGCGTATCCTCTGTTTGTTCTTTTCACAATTCCCATTTTTGAGAGCTAAGTAGAGGGTATGCTAATGCATTTCCCTAAATAAAAACAACTGCATTACAATTCAATGCATTAGATATTTTGTTATATCCCGTTTGCTTGTAAAGTATAAAAATTGCTGCATTTTATGAGACTTTGGTCAATTGTACAAAAATAAAAATTATGGGGACAGATGGCTGTAACGATAACATCTAACAGTGACTGAAATGAATAGTGATTATTCTGATTGTAGCTGGTTTGCAAAATAGACTTTTATATGGTGCATCTCTCAGATGTATTTAACATAATAAAAAGGCACTTAGAACAAAGAAGTAAATGCTTTATAGTGCTTCACAATTATCCGAAAACTGATATTTTAGACAGTTGAGGCAGAAAAAGTGTTTAGGAACAGTGATGTCTCACAGCTTAAGGGAACTATATATTTTTGTTAAAGGCACACAACGAAAATATTAAGTGCCTGAAATAAGCCAAGACCAGCTGCGTTGCCAGGGTCAAAATAGACCGAGGGCATGAGCTCAAACTTGGTGTCCCCCTCCCTAATGCCCTACCTTTTAAAACCTGCAAGATGTCTCTTCACACATTCACAAATACATAGAATTACACACTCACACATACATACTCACAGATTTATTTATAAAATATTTTACCAGGAAAGATACATTGAGATTTCTCTAATTTTCAAGTATGTCCTGGGTCAGATGTACATTGACATAGACGCACAGGCACATTCAACTATACCTATTGCACACAAGAACACACAGTCATGTACTGGCACAGAAGGGCGCGCACACAGGCAGACATGGCTTGATACAAACACACACATCCACAGACAGACACAGTCACACAAAGGCACATACAGACATACACATGCTCATAACAATACTGCTACTGTTGCCGGTGGGAAGCTCTGAATTCCTAGCTGTATATTGCTCTGTGCTGCTTTCTCCATCCATTCTCCTCTGTGCGTTTTAACAGCTCCCAGACATATACCGTATTTATCGGCGTATAACACGCCCCGGCGTATAACACGCACCTCATTTCCAGAAGGAAATTCCAGGAAATTTCCACCTCTCCCATAGTATTCCCCCCCCTCATCCCATAGTGTTCCCCCCCCTTTCCATAGTAATCTCCCCCCCTCCCATAGTATTCTCTCCCCCCTCCCATAGTATTCTCTTCCCCCTCCCATAGTATTCCCCCCCATAATATTCTCTCCCCCCCCATAGTATTCTCCACCCCCCATAGTGTGTCCCCCCCCCCTCCCATAGTGTCCCCTAGTGCACTTTCCCTCTGTCCCATATTTACTTACCTGTCTTGAAGCGTGGGCCGGCTTCACAGCGCGCACCGCGGAACTGGAACTTAAATTTCAGGTTCCGGTTTCCGGCGGGACTGAAAGGAAGTGTGCACACAATAGCCCCAAAAGCCCCTCCATAGCAACACCTGTGGTATATACTTTTGTGTGTTTTTTCACATGCGATATTTAAATTGTATGAAGAAAGCATTTGCTTGTATATGTGTATATAATACTAATTTTACAGGAAATAGATTTTAAGTTGTGTAAAAAAATTCAAATCTATATGCTGTTTATATATATATATATATATATATATATATATATATATATATATATAATGTATATGTGTGTGTGTGTGTATGTAATATATATATATATATATATATATATCTATATATATATCTATATATCCAGCATTATTAAACTTCTCACATTTAATGCATTTTGACCTGTTCTACAGTTTTTATCATAAATCAAACAGATTGCATTTAGAACATTTCCTTGTAAATACGTGTTATGAGGGACCTTGGGGTTAATTATTTTATTTTATTAGGAGTTTGGTATTCTGCATGCCATGTTAAATAATGCTCAAAGCATAATCCAGACAGTTAGTGAGGGCATAGGATAAAATATACAGTTTTCCCTTAATCCTTATAGAAAGGTCTGCTTTCCCATAATTCACAACGAAGAAATTCCTATAGTGTCATGTTTATAGTAGTATTTGTGTAATGTAAACTACATAGCTGTCATTGGGCTATACAGCTCACCAGGCTTGTGGCTTAGCACTCCTGTTTATTGTAATCTATTGCAATGCTAGGATACTAGTCTTTCATGGCTAGTTTGTTTACATCCCTGTAGCAGTGAAAGACATTTCTTTATGTGAGGTCCATTTAAAAACTTCTCTAAATAACATCTACAAAAAGGTGAAGAAACGTCTCTCTCTAACTTGTGGACCAGAAATGATGCACCCTCTCTTGCCAGGTAGTGGCATATAAGCCAAATGGTGAACGGATGTAGATTAAATAACCACACGTGCCTGTCTGGTTTCATCTACTTTCTGACTTTATTTTTGGTTACAAATTCTTCTCTCATTTTCGGAGAATGGAAATAGTCTAGGAGGGCGAAACGCATAAGATAATGGCTGCTGTGCTTTTTCTTTTTCAATTCTCTTTTTTTTTGATTTGTCATTTATTCCAGTAGTTTTTAATAGATCGATAATAAAGGAATGTTTTTTTACTCAACCGTTGCTGCATATGTTACATGTTACCATTTGTTATTGCCCCGGAAAGTGCAGTTTTAATGTATCTCTCGCATTTGCTCCTCAAGATGTCTGGCACAATAAACTCACTCTGAGAGCAAGCTGATGGCGATTTTTAATAATAATTAAATGCCAAACTAGCTTCACTGTATGTGCTGTTTTTTTTTTTTAGCATTAATTTTGGGTAGGTCCCATGCAATTTGGGAACACATAATTTAATAAGCAGTGTTAACACACTCTGCCCACATTTCTCATTCGGAATTCTCTATTTACATTCCTGACCCTCCTCTTGTTTTAATCTATGGAAAACACATTTTGGTTCACAATAAAGGCTTTTGTTTAATTGCAATCAGATCGCTCCAGGGAATTTGTATGTCTTGAGATAATCATCTTAAATGGGGAATTGAAAACACTGTGATAAGCCTTATTTTTCATCAGCCTCCAAGGGAAAGATTATCGCTTGTTCTCCAATCCCTATGGTGTCCCGCTAACTTGTCTATTTATGTTAAATAACTGATACGTAGTTAGAATGGCACGTATTAAACTTTGTGAACAGTCTTCAAAAATGTAACCTGTAATTTATGAAAAGAAACACAAAGTTTCTGGATAATACTCCAATTGCAAGTTTAAGAAAACGTTGTCATTATGAAGCTTTGTCACAAATTGCAAACCTGCAATTTTCCCTGGTTTGAGAAATGTTAGTCCAAAATTTGTTATTTTTAATGAGTTCAACGAATGCAAAGGTTACTTAAATCATACAATCAATTTCAATCCAGACAACATAATTTTTTAAAATTTATTTTTGCTTTTAATATAACTTTATATTCATAGTGCTCCATAACCTAGGCGAGCCAACCAGTTGCTACTCAGAGGGGATCCTAGGTGCTGAAGTGGAAGCCGGGATCTGATACAATGGAATGGTCACCAAGTTCCAAGAATGCAGGGCCATTAGGAGGTCTTCAGAGAAACCAGTACCTTCAGGGCTCTGTTTCTCCAAACAAGCAGCTTATTAGGAATTCCCCACTGGTATGCCACAGCTTGATTATGGAAGATTAGTGACATTACTGAACTCCTTCCTCTTCTCCATCATAAAAGCTGATAAATCAACAAAGATGGAGATTTCATGTTAAGGCTCCAGGAGAGATCGTAATTTTTGTGTAGCCTCCATTAGGGCTTCCTTCACCTCGAAGTAGTGTAGGAGGACTATGACATTTCAGGATATAATAGGGGGTAGGCTTTTGAGATTGGGTAGCAAGTTGGGGTAGCTTATCAAACAATCTTCCACTCTTCAGGTCAGGAGGATCGCAACAAATAAATCTTGCAGAAAGCACTTCAGATTGGCCTTTAAAGTGGTGATTAGGGGCCACATGGAGGGTAAGAGAATTTGGATGTCAGTATATTGTTGGTTCACTGGTTGTAGTTGATGAAAAGGTTGTTTGTTCCAGGATAAAGACTGAGCACTCATGACATACTGCAGCTCGTGGATGAAGCCAGGGCACCCCCCCAAAGCACTGTTCCAGGATCAAGACTGGAGCAGTACTCTGCATAAACGTCACAGGAACCTTAAAGGACCACTATAGGCACCCAGACCACTTCAGCTTAATGAAGTGGTCTGGGTGCCAGGTCCACCTAGGATTAACCCTTTCTGCTGTAAACATAGCAGTTTCAGAGAAACTGCTATGTTTACATTAGGGTTAATCCAGCCTCTAGTGGCTGTCTCATTGACAGCTGCTAGAGGCGCTTCCGCGCTTCTCACTGTGATTTTCACAGTGAGCAGACGCCAGCGTCCATAGGAAAGCATTGAGAATGCTTTCCTATGGACTGGCTGAATGCGTGCGTGGCTCTTGCCGCGCATGCTCATTCAGCCGATGACTGGGAAAGGAGGAGGAGATTCCCCAGCGCCGAGGGAGCCCGGCGCTGGAAAAAGGTAAGGGATTAACCCCCTTCCTCCCCCTTCAGCCCGGCGGGAGTGGGACCCTGAGGGTGGGGGCACCCTCAGGGCACTATAGTGCCAGTATGTTTTCCTGGCACTATAGTGGTCCGTTAATGCCCACTATGATCAGAAAGTGCGTTTGATAAAAGCAGCAAACTCAAGACAAGTAACTATTTAATGCACCCCATAGATTGTTTAACAGATAATAAACAATTTGAAGGAATAGAGTGCTAGTATTTGGTTATAAGGTCCGCTTTCAGTAAAAGCAATTACTTGGTTTTAACTTGATTTTGTTGCCTAAACAGAGGCTCTAATATTTACACACAGCCCTCTTAATCATCTTATTCCTCCCACCTGCTATTTGATCCCCGTAGGCTCCCGTGCAGTGCAGTAAATGGCTTAATTTGCAGTTCTTGTGCACAAGAAATATGGACTGGAGCTCTACTGGAAACGGGTTTCCTTCCTAATTTCATTTAGATTTAGCAAAGTTACTACATCAATGCCATATGTTTGCGGTTAGTAGTGAAAGGGTTAGGTTGTTTCCAATATAAGTCATGCAAATAAATATGAGAGAATAAAAAATCAACAGAACAAATAGAGATTTATAAAGTTACAATATATCAAATAGAAGCAGCCTCTCATTGCCATAAAGCGATTTCTTATCTTATGGTCTAGTCCAGCTCCTGCTAATTACTAGAAGCAAATTAGAAAGTAATTGCAATTAGTATGGCATTCCCAGCACCAGGAAGTATTCCCTATCTTACAAACAGCACATGGCATGTGTACACGTCTAATGGACAAACTGACCCCACCATTTTAGGATAACTTGGAAATAGCTGGTACGACACATTCCGTTTTAATCCGTTACATTTAGATCTTGTTGTGTTTATATAATAGATTTATTTTCTTGTTGGGTCTTTCCTGCTGTAACTGAATCGATGCTAAACTTGATCAGTCATGCACAGATTAGCATTTTTTTGAAAATAGAATGGAATACATTTGCATACATGTTATTAAAATGGATGTGTTGTGCGATTTATTATTTTTTTTTAAACCTTTTTATACGTTTATTTAAATCCACTGCAAACGCATTGAATACATCATGTATTCCAAAGATACATGTATTCAATGTGAACTTTGGAGGACCAGTGGGATAGCTCAGTGGGCTAATGCTTGAGGGTCACAGGTTCAAATCCTGGCAGGGTTGACTCAGTCCTTCATCCTTCGGACTTGCGAGGTAGATAAAACAAGTACCATTAAATTTGGTAATCGTAACATTCCCTGGATGTAACATACCGAGGACGTGAAAACCAGAGTAATCTGAATGTACCTTTCCTGGTTAAATATGTTATTATTTAGTCACCATACCCCGATCCAGCACTGCCATTTCTTCTGCTTTATGGGTGTTTCTCTTCATGTAACTCCTACCTCTACTGTGTCCACGCTCCTCCTGGTCTCTTCTTTCATTTGCCTTGCTTGGGGATGCTTCCCCAATTGGAGCAAACCTCCTGTGCTTTGTTGCCAGCATGCCGGCATCTGGACAGAATGATAGCAGTTTTAGTTGCTGAAAAAAGCAGAATTTAGACATCAAGCCATGTGCGTATTTAAGAATTTTGTGTAATCATTTTAAAGTGGGTATCTACCGACCTTTTTTTTTTTTTTTTTTTTTTGCTGGACCATGTGTGTTGTGTGTGTGTGTGTGTGTAAGACATTACGTAAACCTTTTATCCATACCGGTGTGTGTGTGTGTGTGTGTGTATATGTGTATATATATGTGTGTATAATATTTTGTAGGAATTTGTAAGAGAATCACAAAATTTAGTCCAGTTTGCAGTACCTTGTCCGGTCTCGACAACTCCCAGTTCAGAACCTAAACCCCAGAGTTTCACAAGTTTTGGATAAACAAATATACTCTGTCTATTTTGACAACTACGTTTGTGGCTGTGTAGGTAGGGACTAATAATCCGTGCTTCTTTTCATATCTCTTTTCAGAACATTTATCATCCCATCAAACTTTGTGATGTCCTAATTATCACAATAACATTGGTGCAAAACCTCATGGCCAGTAATATTAGTGGAGAAAAAGAAATTCAATATGAAAGTTAAATCTCGCACAAACCAGGAGACTAGTAATCCCCTCAATTACCTGAGATTTGAAAGATACTTGTCAAAGGCAATCGTTAAAGAACATTACCATGTGCAGCTTTTATCCTTGTTTTAAAAAGTCTGATCACTAAAATGCTTCTGTGCACCCTCCAGAGAGCATCCATGATTGAGGTTCTTTCCTCAGCCTAGCTATCTATTCTTGATTTACATATGTTTTACAAAAGTTTCTGGGAACTATATAATGTAATGGTGGTTAATTGTGTGAGCCTTGTACTTCTATTGAATTTGTAGATCATTGTGATACATTTATTTCCCAATTTACTGTGTAATTATTACAAACATTCCTTTTTTCAAATCCCCCTTTAAAGCAACAATACAGATGCCCCACTGCTTGTTTTAGATAATCTACGTTTAAGGTCTGAGAATGAATTAATGTAGGCTGACGAAATAGAATTGCTTGCTTTAACAAGGCTAGATCCGTATGAAGTTACAAGAGTAGCAGTTTTCAGCGAAACGCATCTTGGCAATTCTACAACAGTAATTTTGCATTTAAAGCTATAATTGCTATTTTTATCCTATTTAGCGTTATGACTTTTTAAGAAGGTGAATTTAGTGCCACCACTTGCCTTCATATAGAGCAGGGCTGGGTTCCTGACAGGCAAACTATGATTTCAGAGATGGACAGAACTGATCAACATCATAAATGGTCCATATTTTGATACCAAGGAACATTTATGCTTAAAGGGACACTATAGTCACCTGAACAACTACAGCTTAATGTAGTTGTTCAGGTGAGATCTATAGCTCCCTGCAGGCAATCTAATGTAAACACTGATTGATAGGAATACCTCCAGTGGCCGTCACTCAGATGGCCACCAGAGGGACTTCCTATCATGTATGGCCCTAAAAAGGCCTTGAACACGTCAGACGTATTAAAATATTTCTGACGTGTGCAGGAGAGAGAAGGCACTGTGTGCGCACCTTCTCTCTTCTGCCTGTCAGCAGAGGAAAGGGGGGGAGGGCAAAGACTGCAAGCTGAGCTGTCAGCTCAGCTTGTGGCCGCGCACACCACGCGCAAGTATGCACAACGGAGCAATGACGCTTCTGAATGGAAGCGTCTGATTGCTCCCTGCTCGCGCCCGCCTATTTCGTCATTTTGACGAAATAGGGGGCGCAGCTTCACGAGGCTCCCGACGCTGGAATTAGATGAGTAAGAAGGGCTGCCTGGAGTGTCCCTTTAAAGGGAAACTCCAGTGCCCGGAAAACAATCCGTTTACCTGGCACTGGAGGGTCCCTCTCCCTCCCACCCCCCAATCCCCAGTTGCTGAAGGGGTGAAAACCCCTTCAGTCACTTACCTCAGGCAGCGACATGTCCCTCGTCGCTGCCTGCTCCTCCCCCACTCCTCCACCTTCTTCCTCCGTCGGCCGAGACTGATCCCGCCCACCGGCCGAGGAGACCTAAAGCGCATGCGCGGCATTGCCGCGCATGCGCATTGGTGCACCCCATAGGAAAGCATTGAAAATGAATTTCAATGCTTCCCTATGGGGAATAGAGCGACGCTGGAGGTCCTCACACAGCGTGAGGACGTCCAGTGACGCTCTAGCACAGATAATCTGTGCTAGGGACCAGGAAGTTCCCTCTAGTGGCTGTCTATTAGAGGACAGGGGAGGACTTAACCCTGCAAGGTAATTATTGCAGTTTATAAAAAACTGCAATAATTACACTTGCAGGGTTAAGGGTAGTGGGAGTTGGCACCCAGACCACTCCAATGAGCAGAAGTGGTCTGGGTGCCTGGAGTGTCCCTTTAAATATCTTTGAAGTAGCTGTAGTAGTCCAATACTTAAACCAGGCCCTAAAGGAGAAACATGACTTCTCTATACTAATGAATAAAACACTGAAAATGGCCTGTTCTTCATGCAATGCTCTTTTTTCAATTAAATTAAAGGACAGCTGTTATCAAATTTACCCTTCCTTCCTTCCTTCCTTCCTTCTTTTTTTTTTTTTTTTTTCATTTAATAAAACGTATATTATTATTATTATTATTATTATTATTTTTTAATTTCGCTCTTTATCTGGATGAGCAGATATGTTGGTTCACGCTCTATTGTTATCTGACCAACTGTTGCTGCAATTGTTTCATGTGAAACTGCAGCAGTAAGCAAGTTAGGTTGAGCAGCAGCTGGTCTGACAAAACATACTATTATCGGCCAAATTTAAAAAAGTAAAAAAAATCAATATATATCAATTACAAAAATATCAGATCTTATTAAAGGGACACTCCAGGCAGCCCTTTTTACTCACCTCGTTCAAGCGCCGGGAGCCTCGTAAAGCCGTGCCCCCTATTTCGTCAAAATGACGAAATAGGTGGGCGCGAGCAGGGAGCAATCAGACGCTTCCATTTGGAAGCGTCATTGCTCCCTTGTTTGCGTGCGTGGCTTCACCACACATACTTCATAGGGCGGCATTCATGCCGCCCTATGAAGTCCTGAGCGCACTACCGCGCATTTACGCGGTGTGCGCGGCCGTGAGCTGAGCTGACTGACACACAGTGCCTTCTCTCTCCTGCACACGTCAGACGTTTTTTGATACGTCTGACGTGTACATGGCCTTTTTAGGGCCCTGCATGATAGGAAGTCCCTCTGGTGGCCGTCTGAGTGACGGCCACTGGAGGTATTCCTATCAATCAATGTAAACACTGTGTATTTTTTCTGAAAATACAGTGTTTACATTAGATTGCCTGCAGAGAGCTATAGATCTCACCTGAACAACTACATTAAGCTGTAGTTGTTCAGGTGACTATAGTGTCCCTTTAAATGTAATGCTTTTAAAAAATGAAAAGTGAAAATTTGATGAGTTGTCCTTCAAAAGTTCAGCAAGTGACATCACAGTGTAGTTGAGTTCAGGCACAATCATGGCACACAATGCAAATAAGAAAGAGAAACCACAACATTGTTAATTTTTCCTCTTCTCTGTATGTTTTCGCTATGTGGGTTGCCGGGTGTAACGGACAGGTTTCATAATAATGATTGACAGCGTTGATGCAAATTCCCACGGTAATGAGGTTTGGATTTCTATATTTAGATTTTCACAGTCAACACCAACCTTTCTTTAAAAGAGGAGATAAAGGAACATAAATACTATTGGGAAAGGACAGTTGTCCTTTATCAAATCCTAGGGAGCTCTGACTCCTGAAGGGATTGTCTGCACACAGTTGTTTTATATATATTTATATATATATATATATATATATATATATATATATATATATATATATATATATATATATATATATATATATATATATATATATATATATTAATATAATATAAAACAACTGTGTGCAGACAATCCCTTCAGGAGTATATATAGTGAAGGAAACAGCAAATGCTGATGATCATTGATTATGGGGATGTAGTATATGCATCTGCACCACAATCCCACCTTAATAAACTCAATACATTGTATAACCCGTTCTGCTACAATGTAATTACAGGACCCACCATTGTGACATGCTAAAATAACTAAACTGGCTGTCGCTGGAATCCAGACGCACCCTTCATCTTTCCAGCCTTGAGCATAAGAGCATTTCTGGGAAACTCCCACCCTACCTGAGCAGAATGCTCTCCCCAGCTGTTCCCACCTCCTATAACCTCCGATCCAGTATTAGCACAATATTTAGTCTACCTCAATACAAAGGAAAGCAGCCCGATCCTCCTTTTCCTACAGAGCATCACAATTATGGAACGACCTCCCGCACACTTTAAAATCTTCACCCAAGCCTAAAGTCCTTTAAGAGATCCCTCTCTACATACCTCAAAACAGAATGCACCTATCATGGTTGATTATATGTTTCTTACCTGTTCTATGTCAAATTTTGTATATATTATGTATTAATATTGTTTTTGGATTTTATTGTATCCTATTGTATCAATGCAATGTTTTGTGAACCCAGGACATACTTGAAAATGAGAGAAATCTCAATGTAACCATCCTGGTAAAATATTTTATAAATAAATCTATTCTTCACTCCATAATCCTTATGCATTTGCTTTAAAGCATACAAAATTAAGGTCCTAAACTGCAACTTTTTATAGCTTTTGTAAAAATGTTAGTCTCTACATTAATCTCTTTTTAGTATCTTCTCACTTGCTAATTTTTACTCGCAGAACCCGCTTGGTGCAGCGCGTCCATTAAAGTTTACAAACCCACATGTTTTGATTGAATATCTAGCGGTGTAACATTCTAAATTACTATTAATAGTCCATAGATTTAGAATGATGCATCCTGTCATCATGCATTATGAATCCTATGAATTTTACCTTACAGCTGAATCCATTGCCAGTATGATAAATTTATCGGAAAATAAAATCAAATTTACTAGACTGTTGTCACTATCATAGCTATTTAACATACATAGCACAGCACAAATCTAAATGACTGCTTCTGTATAATATTTTCTTAGTGTCCTCCACATCTTCTTGGATGGATGTAGATTTTTTTTGGGAGGTGTGGGGGTTTCGGGGTGGTGGTTGTTGTGTTTTCTTTCTTTCTTTTTTTTTTCCTTCTAAATGAATAAAAGAAGAATGGAAAAAAAACAAACCAAATCAAAAAACCTAGCAACACCCCAATTAGATTCCTATAACTGTTGTATTGACAGAATGATAATGGAAACTATAATTGATGGAGTATGTTTATCGTTAGTGACTAGCTTTTTATCAACAGACTTTTAATGGTCAGAATTGTTTTAGGAATGATGATTAATGGTGCCAGTCGAAATGCGTTGCCAATATTGAATAAGCAAGATGAATGCTGACGGTGATTCTTGTGAATAGAGACATTAAAGGAACACTATAGTCACCTAAATTATTTCCGCTAAATAAAGCAGTTTTAGTGTATAGATCATTCCCCTGCAGTTTCACTGCTCAATTCACTGTCATTTAGGAGTTAAATCACTTTGTTTCCGTTTACGCAGCCCTAGCCACACCTCCCCTGGCTCTGATTGACAGAGCCTGCATGAAAAAAAAACTGGTTTCACTTTCAAACAGATGTAATTTACCTTAAATAATTGTATCTCAATCTCTAAATTGAACTTTAATCACATACAGGAGGCTCTTGCAGGGTCTAGCAAGCTAGTAACATAGCAGGGGATAAGAAAATCTTAATTAAACAGAACTTGCAATAAAGAAAGCCTAAATAGGGCTCTCTTTACAGGAAGTGTTTATGGAAGGCTGTGCAAGTCACATGCAGGGAGGTGTGACTAGGGTTCATAAACAAAGGGATTTAACTCCTAAATGGCAGTGGATTGAGCAGTGAGGCTGCAGGGGCATGTTCTATACACCAAAACTGCTTCATTAAGCTAAAGTTGTTCAGGTGACTAGTGTCCCTTTAAAACAATTCTTCATTCATGAAATGGGAAGACCAAGACAACCTGATATACCCTATTGTATTTCTTCTTTTTTTTTTTTTTTAAGAATTTTTTATTTTTCTGCTAACACTGCTGTGATGTGTTTACTTTTAGTAAGATGTTTGAATTTGCACGTGATATTCCTTCATTCTTTACCAGAAACCAATTTCTGTATTATCTGATTGTTGTGGCCACTAACATTTTTTTTTTTAACTAAATTAAGATTTTATGCCGATCATCAAATACATTTACTTTACATGGGTTGTATGTTTTTGGAATGTAAGCAAACCATGTGTGAACAAGTGACTTTTTAATGTTTCTGCAGAAATCACCATATGACTAGTTGGCCGCATGACTGAGAATAATAAATACAATGGGAGATGGGGAGAGAATAATGGCTCATTTTGAATCTGTTAAATAAGAGCCGCCTGGCACTTTACATGTTTGTCTATATGTCTCCTTTTCATCAAGGAGAGTCACTTTAAAAACAGTTGGGGTGCTGGTGTTTTTCTAAGCTGTGGTGTGGCTATGAATTGTGAACTATGCTAATGGAGTGAGGCAATAGGCACGGTGTGATTACATAACAGTGATGGACAGATGGGGCCAGAGGCTGGACAGCTCTTGTATCCAGATGTCAGTATGACGAAGAATCTAGCGTCCATCCGTGTACATGAAGTAAATGACACGCACATGTCTCGGCTACATTAATAGAATGTGCGTGTTTTTGACGTCGGTGGTACCCCAAGCATCTGCGCAAGATGTATGGCTATAAAACATCAAAACTGGAAATGTGACAACACTTCTTTGAAATAAGCAAACTTCTTATATAGAGTTGGAAATGGTGAACAGAATGTGCCACTTCATAAACATTTCAATTACCGTATGTCTTTTCCACCATTGAAGACTATTTTCTATTTCTAAAATTATCTTTTTTTTAAATTTTCCTTTTAATATTTTTGGCATTGTTTTCCCCAAAGGTTTGAAAACTATCAAGCAGGCTATCATTTTTCCTTCCCTCTGGAACACATTATCAAGTTTAATATTTAACCGCTAAGTTCTTGTTCAATATTTAATATTGAACTGCAGTGAAAGTACTTGATTTTAGTGGGGTACGACTTCAGATGATTGGATGGTAATATGATAGTCAAAATTTATACTTCATTCCTGAAGACATTCTCTTCCTGGTAAGTATGTATTTTAGATGGAAAGCATATCAACCTCGAACTAATTTTCTGATTTTAGAAATGCCTTTAGTCAGGGAACGTAGTCTTATAACTCAAGATGATAGAAATTCTATTTCATATAAATGCACTCTTTGCTATGGACTTGATCAATAAATTAAATAGATTAATTAAGTCAAGCTGTCAGGACCAAGGACTGTCACTAACTACAGGCAGCGGAGATGGGCCATTTATCACAGATGGGAACTCAACAAGAAAAGCCAGTCTTCAGTGTATAATTTTATAATGAATACGAATGAGTGGGTTCACTAAACGACTCACAGCAAGAGATTGTGCCTATCATCTGGCCATAAATTATCTAAATTTGAGCTGATATGTGAAATATAGGAAGCCTTTGAGTAAACTTAATGTATTTTGGGGGAATTTTTTAAATCGAGAAGCACCATATTGTTCCACTTTAATTATCTGGACGGTAATTTCAAATGTGCACTACTGAGGAAATGTCATTTAGTCAGGCCTTAGAATACAAGCGATTTAATTTATTTATTTTTTAATATATGTATGTTACATTCCTGAATGTAGAATTTTGACGGCGTCATATTCTTTGTGTTAATTGCAGTTGACATTTTGAGAATGTTGAAATGTTTTAGTAGAACAGGACGGTGGGGTATCACACTGTTCCACTCACCTGGAGTTCTAGACTTGAAAGACGGCTTTGGAAATTGGGCTGTACAGACATATGGCTTCCCAACACACTTCATGGAGAGATTAGGGGTGACGAGCAGCAGGCAATAGGGGAGTACTCGCCACGTTTAGTGTTTAATCGGTAACATCTGCCTCTTTCACTATAAATGGAGACGGATCTTATTTCCAGTAACCTTTCATGCGTATGGCTTCTTGACTAAATATATATGTAAACTATATTTTGGTTTAAATCTCACACAAACAGTGTAACGTGATATTGTTTATCTCGTCACCAAAACTGGTAGAATCTTGGAAATGGCAGCTGATTTTTAGCTGTGGGCTTGTATTTCAGCACCGGAACGCTCTGCCCACCTGTCCCTCTGCCTTTTTAACTACTTGAATACGTAAGCCTCAGAGAGCTGCTGGTCAGTGGTGCTGCTGATTGGCTTAGAGCATCAGCTGACCATTTTAAGCTGGACAGACTTGTGTGCAGTATATTTCCTTGTTAGAATGGAATACTAGCAACACTGCAATTTCCAATCACCTTTGATCATCTAAAATGGAGAGACTACATATGCTGGCATGTTTTTGTCAATATTTTATTATATCTTTTCATGTGACAACACTGAAGTAATGACACTCTGCCACAATATAAAGTAATACGTGTACAGCCTGTATAACAGTGTAAATGTGCTGTCTCCTCAAAATAACATGCAGCCATTAATGTCTAAACTGTTGGCAACACAAGTGAGTACACCCCTAAGTCCAAATTGGGCCCAACTCTGAGGATCTGAAAAAAAATTGTTGCTCTACATAAAGATGGCATATGCTATAAGAAGATTGCCAAGACCCTGAAACTGAGCTGCAGCACGGTGGGCAAGACAGCGATTTCACAGGACAAGTACCATTCAGAACAGGCCTCGCCTTAGTTGACCAAAAAAGTTGAATGCACGTTCTCAGCATCATATCCAGAGGTTGTTTTTGGGAAATAGACGCATGAGTGCTGCCAGCATTGCTGCAGAGGTTGAGGGGTCAGCTTGTCAGAGCTCAGACCATACGCCGCACACTGCATCAAATTGGTCTGCATGGCTGTCGTCCCAGAAGGAACGATGATGCACAAGAAAGTCCGCAAACCGTTTGCTGAAGACAAGCAGACTAAGGACATGGATTACTGGAACCATGTCCCGTGGTCCGATGAGACCAAGATAATCTTATTTGGTCCAGATGGTGTCAAGCAACCAGGTGAGGAGTCCAAAGACAAGTGTGTTTTTCAAAAGTCAAGCATGGTGGTGGGAGTGTCATAGTCTGGGCCTGCATGAGTGCTGCCGGCACTAGGGAGCTACAGTTCATTGAGGGAACACAAATGCCAACATGTACTGTGACATACTGAAGCAGAGCATAATCCCCTCCCTTCGGAGACTGGGCCACAGGGCAGTTTTCCAACATGATAACGACCCCAAACACACCTCCAAGATGACCACTGCCACTGATGGACTGGCCAAGCATGTCTCCAGACCTAAACGCTATTGTGCATCTGTGGGGCATTCTCAAACGGAAGGTGGGGGAGCACAAGGTCTCTAATGTCCACTAAGCTCTGTGATGTCGTCACAGAGGAGTGGAGGAGGACTCCAGTGGCAACCTGTGAAGCTCTGGTGAACTTAATGCCCATGAGGGTTAAAGCAGTGCTGGAAAATAATGGTGACCACATAAAATATTGACACTTTGGGCAAAATTTGGACATTTCCACTGTGTGTTGTTTTAAGGGGACAGCAAATTTACACTGTACACGTACTACTTTACATTGTAGACACTGTATACTTACTACTTTACATTGTAGCAGAGTGTCATTTCTTCAGTGCTGTCACATGAAAAGATATAAAATATTTACAAAAATATGAGTGGTGTACTCACTTTTGTGAGATACGTGTATGATGTATGTATGTATGTGTGTGTGTGTGTATATATATATATATATATATTTGTTTTTTTATTTTAGAAAATCTATGATTGCCACCTAATCACTTCCACAGAAACCATTATAGGCATTCTAGTGATTATCTCAGTAAACTGCGTGGAATTTGTAAGATAATCATAAAATGGAGTCAGTTAGAAATTCCCTTGTCAGTTCTCCAGAACAACCAGTTTCGAACCTAAATCCCAGACTGTCCTATGTTTTTTTTATTTTTTTTATTTATGTGTTTTTAAAAAAATGTTTAATAAATAAAACATACCCCATGTCTGACAACTGCATGTTTGTGGTTGTGTGGCTAGGGACTGACCGTTTTGATTCTTTTCATACCTCTTTTTAGAACATTTACCATCACCCATCCCATCCTCCTCATACCTAAACTTTTTGATGCCCTAATAATCACCATCATTTCTAAATCTTGCAACTTTGGTAGCTGTTAGTACGTATTCTTGAACATGATTAACCATAAGGTTGAAAAAGCTGTACGTATTCCTCTTAGGGGAGCTCTCCAAGTTCCATGGCCACTACATCAGGAGCTTCCATTGGCTATCTGGAGCCAAACCCTGCAATTCAGGGCTTTGCTCATTGGCTGAGAGCAACCAGCTTGCACTTTCATCCAATAAGATGCTTAAGAACTTCCTGCTCCCTGGCTCTGGAAGCAGTGATCGATGCCTGGCAGACCCCAGATGAGAAGTCAAATTGCTCAAAAATGGTTTGACTCCTAACGGGAGGGAGTGCCAGTTAACCGCTGGCACCATAACCACTACAGCAAACTGCAGTGTTAACGGTGTTTGTAATGCTCCTTCAATGATTTCACTATACACATTAAGTTAGTTTACAGCTTGCTCAGTGCCTTCTCTGATTTGTCCTTGAAAAATCACCTATCAGATGTCTAGTACTGCATTTTAACTCAACCTCCGTCATAATCATCATCATCATTAGACTGCAATTGTACAGACTATTGTATGAAAGGACCTTGTATGAAACTGCTCATAATTCTGTTATATGCCCAAAATTATGTTACTCTATTACATTCCATCATGTCCAAATAAAGGTAATATTTAGAACTACTTTATATTGTTTAACATGTGCATAATTACAAAGCACCCTAAATAAGGGCACTCTATAAGAATTATAAAATAATTAAGATAAACAACTGTTCTTTTCCTAAAGCTGAACGCTACTGTGTACATTGATCTTCTGTTCCATAAAATAAAAAAAATACGATAAATAATAAAAATGACTCTAACTCTGTAAAAGAATGTGTAGTAGGTCTGTTTTTGGTTTTGCTCTAGTTTAATATGATATCTTGACCTATACCATCCAATTGCATCTTGTCATGTGACAAATGGACACCAGCCTACTTACGCCATGCTCACAAATCATGCTGATCTAAATGTCATTTCAGTGCATTAGTAATTCTACTGTAGATCTGGTGCGTTGATCAGACAGGCCTCAGAGACCTAAGCATTAAAGTATTGTAACACTATACAGCATAAGAAAGACTTGGACTACTGGGTTTATCAAGTAGAATTTTGAAAATTGGTGGTAAACAGAAAAAACTACTGTAGCCTAAAGTAGTTGAATGAAAACCGTTTTGAATTTAATGCTATAATCTATACCTTCTAAAATGTTAGAGGCAGAGGCTTCCCCAATACCCTCCTCTCCACCATTTCTTTTATAGCTTTTACACCCTAAAACCGAAATGTATCTGTGGATCTCTTAATAAATATATAGATATCATCTATTATCTTTTATAATCTGTTCTGCTTGCGGCATACCTGTAATTGGACACCCGGCTGGTATCTACCAAGATGTTTGAGGTGACAGGTGGAAGTCAAAAACTAAAATATAATATAAGCTTAAAGGCTCTCCCAAAGTCTGCAACAAATTTGGACTCCTGACTTTTTTTCAGCATTTCACAAAAGAACTCACAAAACTATTTTTTTTTTTTTGTCGGCCAACCACAAATTCTTTCTCAAACGCTCAAAACACTTAAAACTTTTTTTTTTTGTCTCTCTCCTTAAATGAAGTATAAATCACTCCAACAAAGGGAGAAATTGGTTGGCTATTTTGAAACTCCAAGCAAAGATAATGTGAGGGATGGTGACGCACACAGAGTGTTGTTACTAGGTGCTTGCCAAGCTAATGGAATTGCTTTACATTTTGTCTGAAATAGCCAGTAATTCGAGTCTAGTGCCTACACCGTCTGCAGAAATAAAGTACTCAATTAGCCTTCTTAGTGCCACTTGACATGTCACCTATTACCATTGTGCGTCTTACTTTCTACAACAGCAATGCTTATAGAGGGTCACCTTTCAAAAGCTTGAAATATGGCAAGTCCAGTGAGATTAACAATGCACCGCTATCACTCCGACTTCTCTAGGAAGGATGTGCAAAAACGGCCTCCTGACGATGCGCTCAAGTCTACAGCTTAGTCTGATGGTATGTAGTTATTGGAAGTAATAATTCTTGGTTTACCTCTTTTTTATTTTATTTTATTTTAAAGTGTGTGCATAATAAGTTCAAGATGGTGAAAATACATTTTGTGAATACTGTAGCTTCCTGCTAAAAGCATTGAATGCATAAAGGATACGACTCTATATCTGCTTTTAACCCTTCTACTCGCAGTGGGGTGATCGTGGGTTAGTTTTACGGGGCTCAGCTCATTGTTGAAGCATCTTGTTTCCAGAAGGGGTTAAAGACTTTTTTAGTTTTAAAATGTTTCCTATTGCTAGAATGAATATCTCTTTTTTCCAGCGTTGGCTGCTTCTGCATATTATATATGCGGTGTTACAAACCCCCGGAGCCGTTTAAACATTATTTTTCAAGGTGCCTAAACAAAAGGATCCAATACACATGTCATATTTGTTAACATAATAAAATGTCTGCAAGCAGACATCTTCAGGGTTAGTCAGTGTGAAATGTCAGAATTTCAAAGCAAATTTCCTCTTGTAGGTCAAAATAACAGAAGAAGAAAAAAAAAAAAATCTCCAAATGAGCTTTGTTTTTCATTATTGCTATTTTAGTCCAAGATTTAAAATTCACTTTAAATTCACTTTGCATTCCCGACAATTCTTAGTTCAGTGAATAAACACTGTTGACTTGTCAAGCCTTGCAGAATGCAGTTACAGTCTATGTATAAATTCTCCAGTATAATAAAATGTAAAATGTTAGGAAGTGTTGGTAGCTTTTGAGTTAATGGAATTCTTTTTAAAACATGGAAATTTCCATTATATAATGTATATATATTTTTTTTAACCAGTGCCCACTGGAGTTCTATATTGCCACGGACAATTGATCTTTAAAGGTTTTATTCCATATCTAGTGAGAGCAAGGCTGTATCACACAGTAGTTGATGTTAAATAAGCATGACAATACATGCTGGTATGGTCCTTAGGACCAGATTGTGATGGTAGAATGGTGGTAGTTGGTCCTTAAGTGGTTAATGAAGCAAAAAATAACAATATACAAAACACATAACAAATACGGAAATGGGGAAACGCTGCTTATTTTAACTGAAGTTTTGCAAAAAAGCATGTATATCTTGTTACAAGTGCATCTTATACAAAAAACAAACACACACTTGACCACAGTACTTAAAGGGGCAGGCTAATTACTATAACTACTACTTGCCGTTGTTGTTGTTATGGTGCTCTTTAGCGACATGGACCATAACCCTGTCCTTTGGTCAAACTGTGTTTTTGTGCAGTTTGACTAAATCGAGGGGTCCCCACTGCCAGAATTGCTTGTTTCACTGATGCATTTGCAAGATTAGTTTAATCCATATTTCAATGGCATGCATTGGCTTAGTGGATCAGATATGCTTATCCAATCAGTGTTGCCCCTGTATGGATACAATGTATACATCCGCGTTAGCAAGTCTGGCGAACATGGCTGCAGCACATATGCTTCTAGGCTGGGCTTTAATCAAACTGCTCATAACTGTTTGATCAAGAACTGGGACATAGTACCAAAAGGCTAACATCTCCATAACCACTGCAAAGGAATGTTTTGCGATGTTGTTTATACTGCCCATTTGCAGACAGGAAATTATCTATCTCCCAGAAATCATACTACAAGCTTGCATCTTAAGCAAACCTTTTTATTAACATGCTATTTTACAATGTATTCAGTACTACGGAGGACTGAAAATCCTTACATTCTTAACATATGTTTTTATAACCAAATGAACTGTGTTATGTTCACATGGTTCCATCTCTCTAGTTAATTGCATTCCTTCTATCCTGTTACTTAATTGCAGTTGTAGAAAATTATCCTGCTTTTAATGAGTGGTTTATGGATTCGTGTTACAGAGATTGATTGACTGACCGTACCAAGAGTCAATTTTGGCTGGTGATCATGTTTGAACACGTATTTAAAACCATCTTCTTTAAAATGGAGACAAAGCAGTTATTAACACTTAAAGGAACTCTCTAGGCACCAACATAACTTAATTGCACTGTTCAGTCAATCCAGTAAACCCAGATTAAACTTGTTCTGTCCCACAAATGAAAGATGCACTCTATCCTAATCTCCCTATACGTCTGATACGTCTTGTAGCAGTTTATGGTGTACAACAATCCTGGACAGTTGCCATACAAAGCTACCAATCCTCTTATCTCAATTCTGGACTTCGTTACGCAGCTCGGTCCCAAGCATTGTGCCAGAACAAGCAGTGTACCATGTCCAACCAATATTTTTTTACCCATGATATCAACTCCCATACTTTACAGATATGTGCCCTCATTCTCCAAACCAAGTCTCTCTGAGACTGCTGGTCCATGCCATTATCTCCAGTGTGGATCACTAGAACATTTGGCACTTTGTCGTTGTGCAATATTATTGCCACCAAATGGCAAGAGGCCATCCCACCATAGGCCCGTACACTAAACCAACAAAAAAGGACTTTGCCCGGTGAAAAGCCAAGCATTGAACTGTTGTGTTGAAATGCTGCTTTCCATCAAGCCTATAAAACACCCACCATCCACACTACCATCAGGGCACCTAGAATGATCATTATTACAATGTTTATCTGTCTCCTAGTTTTAACCCCTTCAGGACCGGCCTGTTTTTGCGATGTTTGTACGTTAAGGACCAGAGCAGTTTTAACACTTTTGTGGTGTTTGTGTTTAGCTGTAATTTTCCGCTCTCTCATTTACGGTTCCCATACAAGTTATATACTGTTTTTTTCACGACAAGAAGGGCTTTCTTTACATACCAGTATATATATTATGTCATATATTGTATTTAAAAAAAAATAATAAAATATGGTGAAAAATAAAAAAAAAAACATGTTTTTGGACTTTTACTTGAAAAATCTTTTACTTATCTACAAAAGCTAATGAAAAAAACTGCTAAATAGATTCAAAATTTTGTCCCGAGTTTAAAAACACCCAGTGTTTACATGCTTTATTGCTTTTTTTTGCAAGTTATAGGCCTATAAATACAAGTAGGAAATTGCTGTTTCAATATATATATATTTTAAATGTATCAATAGTGACATTGTTACACCGTTATCTGTCATAAATCCCCGAAACACACCTAACATGTACATATTTTTTAAAGTAGACAACCCAGGGTATTCAAAATGGGGTATGTCCAGTTTTTTTTAGTAGCCACCTAGTCACAAACACTGGCCAAAGTTAGCATTTATATTTGTTTGTGTGTTAAAAATGCAAAAAACGCTAACTTTGGCCGGTGTTTGTGACTAAGTGGCTACTAAAAAAAGCTGAACATACCCCATTTGCAATACCTTGGGTTGTCTTCTTTCGCAAATGGTATGCCATCATGGGGCTAATTCTCATTCCTTGGCTACCATACGCTCTCAAAGGCAACCTAACCAATCTGACAAATTTCAATAAAAAAAAAAAAGTAAAATCAAGCCTTATATTTGACCCTGTAACTTTCACAAACACTATAAAACCTCTACATGTGGGGTACTGTTATACTCAGGAGACTTCGCTGAACACAAATATTAGTGTATCAGAACAGTAAAATATATCACAGCAATAATATCCTCAGTGAAAGAGCTGTTTGTGTGTGAAACTTTCACTGACAATATCATCGCTGTGATATGTTTTACTGTTTTGAAACACTAATATTTGTGTTCAGCGAAGTCTCCCGAGTAAAACAGTACCCCCATGTACAGGATTTAGGGTGTCATAGAAAGTTACAGGGTTAAACACAGTGCTAGCAAATTAAATTATCTGGACTTTTGGCCTGGGTTGGCAGGCAGGTCCCTCAAATTGCAATCATTAAAATTACTTAATTAGGTAAAAATATTACATAAATATGCACGTAGAATTTTAATATATATACATATTTATATATTTGACGTCTACGTGTATATTTATGAAATTATTTATGTAATTATGTATGTGGACATATGTATATTTCGTATTATTTTTATTTATTTATTTATACATAGATATATATATCATTACATTCTAAGTATATTTTGATATAAATATATATCAATATCAAAATACTGTTAGAATAAAACTGAATATATATATATAATTTTTTTTTAATTATTAAAAATTATTTTTATTTTTTGTTATTTATTTTTATTAACATATTATTTGTATTTTATAATAATATATACCATATATATAGTTATTATATATATTGTATATATTCGTGTGTAATTTAAATATAAGTGTATTTTTATAATTATATACGTATATATAAATATAAAAATACACTTAGTGTGACATTATATATATGATATATATACATATATTATATATAGGTATATATAGATATAATACATGTATATATAGCATATATATACACATATTATTTTTTTTTTTTACACAGATTTTTTTTTTACACTTTATTTTGGATTTTTCACTTGCAGGGAGACTGCCTGTCAGCACAGACAGTCCCCCTGCAGGCAGACACATGGACACCTATTGCGGTCATGTGATCGAGTGATCACATGGCCGTGGGGTCCTGATCTGCCGAAGGGGGACTGCCTGGGCAGACAGGCAACCCCCCTGGACCGGGTGGAGCACTGATCGCCGCCGTGGGACCGACGGCGATCAGGTAAGTAGCCCAAAACCGTTATGACGGTTCAGGACCGTCAGCGGTCCAAACGCACGTTTTACCGCTGACGGTCCTGAACCGTCAGCGGTCGTTAAGGGGTTAACAACTATGTATGTGTATAATGCAAAAAACAAATATAGGAATCTGCACCTTATTATCTTACGAGGTGCCTTCATCTTATCTTCTGTCAATCATTGTTATAAGCTCTGTCTATTGCACCTGACGGTCAGCATAGCAAAATCACACAGAGCAGATGAGAAATTAAACCATGTTTCTCTTTCTTTTCTTCATTTGCATTTTGTGCCCTGCCTTTGCCTTGACTGATCTTATGAAATCATTTGCTAAATTTGTAACAACATAAATTTAAAATAATTTGGTGCATCACATTATCAAAAGCTTAACAGATGTTACATGTGATCTTTAAATATTTTATTAAATGGTGTTATTCCAGTTCAGTGACCGTTTTATTTTAATAAAATACTTTTGGGAAAAGGTTTCTAAGTAGTAAAAATTGATTGACATACTAAGTCCTAGAAACTAGACAGTGGTACGGAAAGATGTAAGATGAAAGCTGATGGCAGGCTTACAGATTCAATAACAAAAACAAAACAAAACACCAAAACAATCACTATTGTTACTTAACCCCTTAACGCCATTACGGCGTTCCATGCCGTCGCGCTTTAAATGGGCTTTAAAGCCGTTGCGGCGGCATGGAACGCCGTAACGGCTTGCAGCCCCAGCAGCCAGGAGGTACTCACCTCCGCCGCGATCCTCTTCTGGAGGGCTGCCTGACAGCCCAGGCAGCCCTCCCACGGCAAATGAGGCCCCCAGGGGCCTTGTGATCGCTCTCAAAGAGCGATCACATGGCCCCCTATAGCTGGCTATGGATCTGCCAGCAGGGGGGCTGTCTGAAATGTCACAGTCCCCCTGCTGGTAGGAAGAATAAAAAAAAAAAATAAACATGTGTAAAAATAAATTAAAAGTATTTTTATATATATATAATATATATATATATATATATATATATATATATATATATATATATACATACATATTATATATATGTAACGTCATACAAAGTGTATTTTAATACTAATATAAGTATATATATTATTATTAAAATACACTTAGAATGACGTTACATATATATAATATGTATATATATTATATATATAATAGATCTACATATATATATTATATATATATATATATATATATATATATATACGTATAATTAAAATAATAAATAAAATAATAAAATAAATAAATAAAATATTGAAACAAAATTTTATATAAATTATATATCCATATGTAATTTCATTCTAACTATATTTTGTTATTAATATATATATATATATATATATATATAGGTAACAAAATACACTTAGAATGACATTCTATATATATCTATCTATATATAAAATACAAATAACCGCAAATATATATATATATATATATATATATATATATATATATATATATATATATATATATATATATATATATATATAGAGAGAGAGAAATACACTTAATTACATAAAAGATTACATTAGTATACACGTAGAATTTAAATATGTATATATATATTAAAATTCTACATGTATATTTAAGTAATCTTTTAACATAATAAGGTGATTTGATTAATTAAAATTTGATTAATATGCCTGACAACACAGGGAGAAAGTGCAGAGAATTTAATTTGCAAGCACTATATTTGACCCTGTAACTCTCCAAGACACCATAAAACCTGTACATAAGGGGTACTATTTTACTCGGGAGACTTCGCTGAACTCAAATATTAGTGTTTCAAACTGGTAAATTGTATTACAACGATGATATTTTAAGTAAAAGTGACGTGTTTTGCATTTTTTTACAAACGAACGCCACTTTTATGGACTATATTATTGTAGTAATATGTTTTACTGTTTTAAAACACGAATATTTGTGTTTAGTGAAGTCTCCGGAGAATAACAGTACCCCCCATGTACAGGTTTTATGGTGTTTTGGAAAGTTAGAGAGTCACATATAAGGCTTGCATTTAATTTTTTTTACATTGAAATTTGCCAGATTGGTTTTGTTGCCTTTGAGAGCGTATGGTAGCAGGAATGAGAATTACCCCTATGATGGCATACCATTTGCAAAAGTAGACAACCCAAGGTATTGCAAGTGGGGTATGTCCAGTCTTTCTTAGTAGCCACAGTCACAAACACTGGCCAAATATTAGTTTTTTGCTTTTTTCACACAAAAACAAATATGAACGCTAACTTCAGCCAGTGTTTGTGACTAAGTGGCTACTAAAAAAGACTAAACATACCCCACTTTCAATACCTTGGCTTGTCTACTTTTTCAAATGGTATGCCATTATGGGGGTAATTCTCTTTCCTGGGCTACCACACCATCTTATAGGTAACATTACTAATCTGGCAAATTTCAATTTGAAAATGGAACGTTCTATATTTGACCCTGTAACTTTCCAAAACACCATAAAACCTGTTAATGGGGGGTACTATTGTACTCAAGAGACATCGCTGATTACAAATATGTGCAATTTTTTGCAGTAAAACCTAACAGTATTATGACATTCACAGCTAAAATGGCAGACGGAAATACAAATTTAAAAAAAAAATCTTATTTTCTCACATTTTTTTAAAAATTTTATTCATAATACATTATGTTCCATATATGAATAGTTATTGATAAATTAAAGCCATGTTTCTCCTGAACAAAATGATATATAATAAGTGTGGGTGCACTTAATGTGACAGCGGTGAATTACGGTTGAACAGACATATAGCGCAAATTCCAGTTTTTGTTTACGTTTTGTTTTGATCAGAACGTGCACTATTGACTCCGTCCTGAAGGGGTTAATACAGCCACACAATGGTACCAGTCTGCAGCTGTGCGAGCAGTAAAAGACTATGTACAGTAGAGGTCATGGAGATATCGTGTAGGTTTTAGATTTATACCCAGGGAGTTTTTCTTTTCTTTGCTTTGGCTTCTAAGCAGCCTTTGGTTAAACTGTTATTTATGGTATCCTACAGGGAAGCCATACAGAGACCAATAAGATTCTATTTCTGTTCTACTTGTATAACCTGGAATGAAAATAAAAGTACAGAACTGCCATTTGTAGAGAACGTTGATGGCAGGAGTGAAGCAGCTGGGAGCTTTTTCAAGAGGTAGATGCTAAAAATGGGAGAAGAATTAAGATTTGGAATAATGCGAACTGCGTGTGGCTGTTATATGAATAGAAAAATAAAAATCTTTTTCTTTTTTTCTTTATAGATTAGTGTGTATATGTATATATATTATGTATATGTGTGTATGTATAGATCACATATTATGTATAGATCACATATTATGTATATCATATATTATTTATGTATATTGGTGTGTATGTTTATATTTATGTATATCGGTGTGTATATAACATGTATATTAGTGTGTATATATAATGTATGTGTATGTATATTTTATGTATATTGGTGTGTATATATCATATATAACATATGTATATTAGTGTGTATGTGTATATATCAAATATGTATATCGGTGTGTATATATCACATATAATGTGTGTATACTTGTATTTGTATGTGCTTTCACAAAATAAAGTTGAAAACGAGAGAAAAAAAATAGATATTGGGGGGGGCTGTCTTCCGCAGGTGTTTTGCGTGAAGGACATGCACAGAGCACAATCACTCTTTGTTGTCTGGCGTCGTGGAACAGTGGTAGAAAATGTTCTTTATTCGGCCAGGTCTGCCGGGGGGGGAAGGTTTACTTCCTGCAGAGAGTGTAACGAGTAGGGATATAACCATTATACAGTGCTGCAGAATTTGTTGGCGCTTTATAAATAATTATAATAATAATAATATAACCGCTCAGTCTTATGTTGCCACTCTGGCTACTTCCTGCATTGTAAAGGCAGCTCTCTACCAGATTAGGCTGAGAAAAAAAAAAACATTTCTACATTGAGCTTATTCTACATTAGGACATAGAGTAAGGGGGTAGTGATGTCGCGAACATAAAATGTTCCGTTCGCAAACGCGAACTTCCGCAAATGTTCGCGAACCCGGCGAACCGCTATAGACTTCAATAGGCAGGCGAATTTTAAAACCCACAGGGACTCTTTCTGGCCACAATAGTGATGGAAAAGTTGTTTCAAGGGGACTAACACCTGGACTGTGGCATGCCGGAGGGGGATCCATGGCAAAACTCCCATGGAAAATTACATAGTTGATGCAGAGTCTGGTTTTAATCCATAAAAGGCATAAATCACCTAACATTCCTAAATTGTTTGGAATAACATGCTTTAAAACATCAGGTATGATGTTGTATCGATCAGGTAGTGTAAGGGTTACGCCCGCTTCACAGTGACAGACCAAACTCCCCGTTTAACGCACCGCAAACAACCGCGAACAGTCCATTTGCACAACCGCAAACTCCCCATTTGCACAAGGTTGGATACCAAGCTAGCCATGTCCCGTTCCTTGTCCTCACTGATGTCATTGAAGGTCTCTTCCTCCACCCAGCCACGTACAACACCAAGGGTCCCCGAAAGGTGACAACAAGCCCTCTGTATTTTTTTTTAAATGCAAGCTATTGTGACACCAGATATGAGTGGTGACACTGGGACCACCTTAAAAATATTGGATATCGCTAAAAATCATGATCACTATATACTTTCTCTACAAACCTCTAAAACGAACCAAACTACTCATCCATCCGCTATACCACTTTATCCCACCTAGAACTAGTGCCCAGTTAAATACTTGACTCTTACTTACCCACACTCAGTCATGCCACACACATTTCACCACTACTCTCACTGAATCCCTCTGACTACGGCTAAATTCATCTTCTACGTCAGAACACTACTCCTAAGATTGGGTTGTATCCATGTCTCGGGTCTTTCATTTAGAATAGGGGCAGCTTCGGTCTCCTTCAACACTGACACTCCAGTGCATATTATTAAAAGATTGGGCAGATGGAAATCCTCAGTCTACAACCGATATATTCCTCATCTCGAGAAAGAAATGAGGAAAGCTTTTAAAAGTTTGGCTTTGTAAATTTGATTAAATAAGTGTGTTTTTCTTTAATACCTTTTCACCCTCTTTGCATGAACGTGATTAACATATATATTATATTATTCACTCACTCACTCTCTGGGCCGGCCTAAGACATCATGCTGCCTAGGTCCAACGATAAATGACTATGGGGGATAATGTATAATAAACACAGGTTACTGGCTATGGGGGAGATAATGTATAATAAGTAGCAGGTAGCCTTGGGCCAGCCCTGATCCAAATTCTAAGATTTGAGCATGTCTAATTAGAGAGCTATTGTTAGACCAAAATGTCCCACGCACATTCTTTCTACATGTGCTGTATTAGTAAAAAAAAGCAGACACAAGAGGGACTATATAATCAAAACTGGCCCACAATTCCCTCGAATACATGGAAAATGTTACAAACTTTTTTACTACAATAAATTGTAAACTCCAGGATAAGGAACATTTTTCGTCGTTGTTTTGGTGAACTTGGTGCCCTTTAAATCCCCATCTTTCTGTTCTTGGCTGATAGGAATACAATTCATTGTATGTTCCTTCTGTAGCCCATCTTCTTCCTTAAGGTTCATTGGGGCAATTTTTACAGTGTTCTAAAATACTAAAAGTGGGTCAAGCGTCAAGGAAACCAATGGACCCAGTAGGCACATTCCATCAAGTATTCCTCCCTTTTACATTTTTGCACCTATTTTTAAAACAGAAAATTGTTAAACTGATAAATAACATCCAATGTTCTGAGACACCATTTAGACTCCACTTCCAAAAGTGCTTTAGTAACTTGTTAACTTGACGACTCTCATCGATGAGCTATTTTCATCCACTCTTTTGTGGCCGTTTTCCTTTCCGTTCTTATATTATTTTTTTTTTTATTTTACAACACCTGAGTGAGATTAAGTATTATCAAACAGTTACTGTCCATGCAAATATTAAGATCAATATATTTCACCTCCATACATTCCAGCTGTAAGCATGCAAAATAACTTGCTTGTGATTTTTCTTTAATCTCCTGAAAGCGGATGAATAGAGGGGCGGGGGTGGTTGGGAATCTGCCTGGCAGGGCACTGCTCCTACATTGAGACTGTCCTTCTGTATCTAGGACACTTGGTAGGTACGCAATACAATCTCTGCTGAAAGCAGATGGCAGTCGCTTCTAAAATAGTTTTCAGCAGCAAGCTTCTGTGTCATTCATCTCATAATTCACAATTTGCTGATTATTTATGTAATACAGTGTTTGATTACACTGTATAGTCTGCAAAACGGTTTTCTATGATTAAAATCAATTTTTAAAAAAAATTAAAAAAAATAAATGCCCTTTGTCATTATTTAATCACATTGGCACCTACAAGATGCAAGGTTTTCCCCTTAAAAAGTAATTTATTTTCACCAGGAAGTGGGGGAAAATGAATAAGATTTTATTTATTTTTTTCAGGCTCCAACTAATGCCTCTTCACCTTTTTAGTTTGCAAATGAACGTGCAGTTGGAGCTAATCATTTGTCATCTGAAAACTTTTGCCACTTTTAATTCAGTAAAAGCTCCAGTCATTTCTCATATTTATCTGTAAATTGCATTGAATCCTGTTGGCATCACATTACGTGCTAGTGATTTATTCCCTTACTAATAATTTATCTGCTTATGCAAGATGAGCTCCATTTTTATAACTGTGATTGAATTAATACGCCTGCATATAGAAATATAAAGATTGCATGGAAGAGGCGACTTTCGTCGCCCATAGATCTGAATACATTTTCACCTAATGGTCTTCCTGGTCTGCTGACGACTTTTATTTATTTTAATTTTTTTTTCCCTCTTTTTTTTCTTTTCTTTTTCTGTATTACTAATGTACGAAGTACGATGTCTTTGCTTTGTATCGCAAAATGCAAACGTTCTCTCTATCTTCGTACTACGATTTAATTGTTTTGGTTTTCTTCTTCAGAATAAAGGAAATCCTAGAAATCTGTATTTGCAAATTTTAGGACGAAATAGCCTCACTGGGAATTATAACTGCCTTGCAAAGTGCTTTCCAGCTCTGGACATTATGGGCTCCGGTTTTGCACATTTTCTTTTAAATGGCTCTCCATAAATAAACTGCTGAGTGTCTTTTTCAGATCACCCATCTTTGCCCGTTATAATATTTTTTGCTTCATAGATAAAATACTGCGCTCAGCCGGGCCAAGCATACATTTTTTTTTTCTTTTTGTAATTGGCTTTTAACTGACTTAGAACTTTGGGAATTGTAAATGTGTTCGCTAGACACATTCCAGTGAGAAGAAATCCTCCTCTGTATGGGTTGTAAGAAATGGACACATTCTGAAACTTTGGATTGTGTGGCTAAGAGAGTTGAAAAGGGATGTGAATGGGCAAAAAATGTGGTTAGTCACTTCCGAAATTTGGCACTTTGGCAATTCAGACATTCGGAAGCGTCCGAATTGCCGAAATTCATCCGAATTTACATTCAGCACGAAACAAATTGCACATGTCTAGAGTTGACAACTGAGAAAAGTAGTTAAAGGAACACTACAGTTTCAGGAATACAAACCTGTATACCTGACTCTATAGAGCTGGAAAGCAGAATCGGTTCCCTGCACCCCCATCCCCCTCTCTCAGGAGGTTAAAAGTTTATTTTACTTACCATTTCTCCCACGCTACATTAGTCTCATCATGGCTGCCTCTTTCATCGATTTCATTGATCATCGATTTTAATGATCTCAGCCAATCCAATGCTTTCCCTTATGTAAGCATTGGGAACCTATTGCACATTCGTCTCAAAAGCGTGTGCTATGCCATGCAGCATCTCCTCATAGGAATGCCTTGAATCAATGAATCTCTGTGGGGAAACTTCCGCGCTTCTGTGCAGAGCAGCACTGACACAGGAAGCAACTCTATTGGCAGTCTGAGTAATTGCCACTGGAGGTGTCCCTATGGCACAATGTGAACACTGCCTTGTCTCTAAAAATGCAGTGTTTATAGTGCTAAGACTGCAGTTACACTCTATACACACCAGAACCACTACATTAAGCTGTAGTATCCCTTTTGCATGGCATGTTTGATCCTCCTTTATAATGGTCAAAGAGAATCCTTCCAATACTTTACTTAGAAGTAATATTCTGCTTCCACATGTTGGTCTTCCAGTGTATTTATTTGTCTAGGTCGTATGCCTGTTTTTTTTTTTTTTAAAGCTTCTCTTAAATGCCAGTGTTATGAAAAAAAAAAAAAAACCACTTTAAAAGGTTAGAGTGTTCCTTAGTACTTTTAGATACAGCTACCAACTTTCCCCTCCCCCCCCCCCCCCCCCAAACAAACAAAGAAAAGCCATTAATCGCACATTAATGCAGCCGCCCTCCTCTTCAGAGATCATTGACGAATGGTCCCTGGTCTAGTCCAATCTTTCTCATAGAGAAGCATTGAGGACCTACAACACCTGCGTGTCAATTGGCACACACTGTCAAACTGATACTTCTCAGGCTTTGGTATGAAATGTCTCTGCTTGCTGATAGCACGTTGTATCCAAACTTAGAGAGAATTGTAGAAATTCTATTCTATCAACACTGCCTTTTCAACGGATGCTAGTGATACTGATCTAACAAAGTATTGATTAGTATTTTTTTTTAAGAATTTATGTAGATCATTTCCCCTATGGACATTTCCCTGTTAAATCCTTATTCCAGTTTCCATTTGCCTCCAGATTTCTTTTGAATTCTCCTCATTCTTCTAGGTCATCCTTAACATTGATTCTTTTCGAAGTATTCCACCGAGACTGCACCTTGGTAAAGTAATCAATAGGTTTGCTGATCAATTATGTAATCGCTGTTTAATAAAAAGTATTTTAGACTTAGTGTTTTTTGCATTGACATATCAGACTCAACTTCATTTCAACTTCAAATCTTCTTTGCTGATTCCTTTTCTTTCATCAGTTCTTCTACGCCACTCATCTTTCAGTAGTTAGGCGACTCTTTAATGTTCCATAGCTCGAGCTTCACGCATATAAAGAGAAGTTGAGTAATCTTGTTCCATTTGCTCATCGAGGTCACTTGTAAGGCTGAATAATTTACAGCAATGGAGCAGGTAATGACTGAGTGCCTGTGGTTTATTGAACTCTTGGATGGAGCTTGGTTATAATAGAGTTATGCAGAATAATCCATTTAAGGGCTTTGTCAGTATTTCAGGATTTACAAATCACACTTTCAATTGAAACCGAAAGCCCCTCATTCTGTCCCACCATAAATGCTATTGAGGATTAAACTAGGGTGAGTAGCAAAATAGAAGAATAAGTAAAACGGGTGCCCAAAAGGTAGATCCTAAGATGTTGTAGAACTACAACTCCTATGATGCTTTGCATGCCTTTAGAATGACAAAGCATCATGGAAGCTGTAGTTTTTAAAACATCCAGGGATCTACCTTTTGGGCACCTCTGGTGTAAAACATGCTTACCTCTGCAACACCGCCAGGGCAGCACCACTGACTGAGATGCACTCATGAGTTCTCGGACATATTCAGAAAAATGCTGTTTCTGTGCTGCAGAACGTTCTGGATAAGGTGGGTAGATAATACTGGATTGGATATTATGAAGTTTTCTTTTTTGACATTAAATGAATAATAATTATCAAGACTCATTTTCTTTTATAAACATCTTCTCCCATACGGGGGTTACGGGAGAAGATGTTTATAATAGAAAATAAGTATCAGAGACTCTAGTTGTAAAATTCTAGTAATTCTAATTCTGTGATTTTATAAGTGTATCTTATGCTATAAATCTTTTTACAATCCATTAATTTTCACACATTCATCTAAGCCCCTGACATGTCCATCTCATCGGCCTACAGATCTATGCCTCACATGGTTGTGTTTGGAAACTTGGTGCCTGACTACCCTAATTCCCACTTTTAGCTGAGGATGTTATAGCTGGGAATTTTATATTTTGAGTTGCGGCTTTATACCCTTTGCATGCTTCTTCGGTGAGGGAGCCATCCAGAAATGCTTGGTGTGTGCTATATTAGGAAGTTCATATCCATATGGAGCAGGTGTAGGAAGAATAAGGTTGCCTAGCTGTCTACGTATGTAAATGTCTGTTTGTCTACCATATATTTGATATCTAACAAGTAAATCGGATCCACACTGCATTCACCTCTTAATGCCCATAAGGACAAATGGTCGTTCAAACCATGGTTCCTCCACTGGAGGTTTTTCTCTAAGAGCTGAAGGATAACTCTGTGAGAAGCCAGAGGTCAAATACTTATTGGCTTCCTTCCAGGCCAGATCAATAATTATATACAAGCTAGAATTTGTCCCCTAAGTTCTATGTATCCATGTCAGAAAATACAACATTACTTTCATTCTGTGACTGTACTTTTTATCTATGTATTTATTTAATTTTATTAGGGGAAGATTTCTATGTGGATACTTGGTTCTGTGCATACAAGAGTTGGGGTCTGTTGATACATCTCCCAAAAGAACATATTAGCAGGCACCTTTCTCCAACTCAAGAGTGCTGTATAGAGTCAATAGCATTTACATGGTTATTCACTGAAATGAGAATTGTCAGGAATTAAAAATGCATTCAAAGAGAATTTCAAAATATAGGCCGAAATAGCCAAATTAGAACGATTCTCCAAGTCAATTCAGTATTCAGTTTGGTTGTTTTGGCATTTGTTAGTTAACATGCCACCACAACAGTTAAATGCAGGAAAGTGGTCCATGTGTAACGAAAATATACCCCAACTCGCAGGATTCAACTCGACAAAACACGACACAGAGGAGAGATACGTGTAAGGGAACTTAGAATGGCCGGACTCGACGTATATAAGAGGAGACAGAGTCAGAAACGATCCGAGGTCAAGGGCACAAAGAGACAGCGTAAACTAGGACTAGCCGGGGTCTGGTACACAGTAAACAGCAAGCCGGCAAACAGAACAGATAAGGATAAAGAGATAACGTAGTCAGAAACAAAGCCAAGGTCAATACGAAGGAACACAACTGAACACAACAAGCGCTAAAGGGAACTGCAACAGAAACCATGATGGGGCAAGGACTAAGGGAAAAAGGTGAGTATAAGTACCTTCTAAATTAATTTGATTGGCTCCTGTCATATCCACACCCCCTAAAAGGTAAGTGTATGCGGAGTGTGGCATGACAGGGGCCAATGGGAGCCTTTTTCCTATTTAGGCTCCCACTGTTTCTTTAAGAGTGCGCCCGAGACTCGCGGCGCGCTCTTAGATTCAGGCGGGACACGTGACCGCTTCTCGCGGTCACTTCCTGCCTTCCTGTTGCAGCCGTCGGATGAGCCGCGCGCGGCTCCTGCAGCAGCAGCAGGAACGCGCGCGTCTCGAAGAGAGGACCGCGGCCGGCCCCTGGATAAGGTAAGTAACGCTACACCATGATGGCGCATCCTCTGATACAATGAGCATGTGTAGGAACGCTCGGACATTTGCTTATTGATAATATGGATGTGTCCCGTCCCCCGTCCCCCTCTTCTCCCTATCTCACAAACTATATGTTATAATGCCTTACTCTCTCTGCTCCTCATTTTCTACATTCCACAACCTTTAAACTAAAACCCTTTAGCACTTTACTTTAAAAAAAAAAAAAAAAAAAAAAAATTTTCATAAGGGCTTTTTCGTTAACCTGTATTATATAGCGCAGCAGCTTTTAATTTTTTTTCCCTTGTGAAACTCTCCCACCCCACCCCCAAAGCAATGCTGATTTAAATGCCGAGAGAACTAGTTTAGTCTGAGAAAGAGAGAAGAGATCTGTGTATATTGTTATCTAGATTAATGTATCAGTTTCAGCCTCTACGTGGAGACGCTCTGTACAAAAGAAAGCCAAGCTTTTCCAATCCTATTGCATTCCCTCGCATATTAAAATAAATCTTTTATTTAGTCTTGGTACATTGCATTCAACTTGACACAAAGTTTGTTCAAAAAAATGTAACAAAAGGTTTCTCCTTCTGGAAGAGAAAGTGATATGAATATTAAGAAAAAAAACGCTTGTTTGTTCAAAATATTTGATTGCATGTGCCTGCTGGGAATAGCATTATAAATATCAGGCAATCTGAATGTAAATAGCCGGGGAGGTATTGCCATTACTCATGAGAAAATGGTTGCAGAGGATTATATGTATAAATTTCTAAGCCATACATTTTACATCTTCAATCAGTCTGGTATAGCTGAACTGTGAAAATTGGAGATAGGTTTTTATGATAATTGGAAGATATTTTCCTTGAAGTATATAAGACCCTGGAGAGAACACAGTGAGCTTGCCTATAATTTTGTTATAAGCGTTGGCGCAGTTTAACCTTCCTATGTATCTGTCTGCTCGCGGCTGCTTCCTCGTCTGCAAGTAAACATCATAAACCCTCGTTTTTTTTTATTATTATTTGGCAAATTTTGGCCATGATTGTTATATTACCATTGTATGAGCCTATTGCCATTTTATGTTGTAACGAGGTAGATATTTCTGAATTAGGAAAAGCATTTGCTTCTCTGGTTTTGATCGTGCCACAGCTGGGCAGGTGTCAGAGTAATGAGTGATGGGAAGAGAAATAGATTAGCCATGCTCTTCTGGGAGAAAACTTGTGGCCTCAAACAAAAAATTGTTAGTGAGTCATTAAATACATTGCACGAGACTTACCGTGATTTAAAAAAAAAAAAAAAAAAAAAATTCTGCAGGAGGACTTGGTATTAAAGCAGTTTGACGTGCGAATGACACTCGTGACCACTTGCAATATCCAATACTACTGGGTAGTATAATGGGTTTAAATAACCTGTGCCTTAAGGTCTCTCGTGTATTTCAGTGAGTTTATGAAGTTGGTATCCTGTGTTACTTTATCACAGGTCATCATTGTCCAGTTATTTTTCAAGCACACATCTGGCAGGTCTGTTTACTTTAAAGGAACACTATAGGCACCCAGACCACTTCGCTTAGTTGAAGTAGTCTGTGTGCAGTGTCTCTATTGCACTTAGTGCTACATTGTAAAACATTGCAGTTCCAAAGAAAGTGCAATGTTTACATTGCAGCACAAAGTCTCCCTCCAGTGGCTTTTTACCAGATAGCCACTAGAGGCGCTTCCTGGATCCAAACAGATTTTTGGTCCGGTAACGCTCTGCATGAGGACATCCAGTGTTGGCTATTTGATTCACTGCTTTCCTATGGGGAGCGCCTAATGGGCGCACGGCACTTGTCACGCATGGGCATTAGTTTTTTATTTACCACCTGAGGGAGGGGGATGGCAGAGGGAGCTATAGTTCCAGAAATACAGCTTTGTATTCCAGGTTCTATAGTATCCCTTCAAGCATTTTCCTTGGATGGGTCTACGATCCCTACTTTATGTCTACCAATATATTCTTCTCTATACAGTGAGCCAATCTTGCCTAAAAACGACCTAAAAGAGGTTGTTTGACCCAACGCAATTTTAAAAATGCATGCATTGGGACTTCCTCTACCTCAAGGTTTCTGTGAAGCAAGTCACTACTCAAACCTGAGATGATGACCTCATCAGACAATTTTAGTACACAAGAGGTCTACCAGCAAAAGTGTCTGAGCCATCTACTGAGGTTACCGGACTTGAACAACCTGATTTGCACATTTGATACACATTTGATACAATTTGCATTGATATGCTTTGGTTTTATCTCACATGTTGTTATTTATTCTACTTGACCTCACTATATCTGCTAGTATCATCAGTTTCGTATTATGAGTGACTTGCTCATTATCACACATTTTCACAATAAAGGATCTGCAGTTATTTTTTTTTAACTAGTTTTCTCCTCCTAAAGTGTTTTTGTGATATTACACTTCTTGCACCAGAGATCTTGTTTCCATACTCCGATACCTGACCATTTTATGTTAAGCCACAAAAGTATGTTTCGAAGTTTGTGTGGCACCAGCTCCAGTTAATTGTGAAATGTATCAGAACATTAACTGCTCATATTCAAACATTGTGTATATGCACAAATAACATTAATGTAGTTTTTGTCTTAACCTGAGCTGTGATTACTTCTGTAACCCTACAACAACCACAAATTTGAAAAATAGGATATATATACAAGGTCTGTCCAGAAAAAGTCCAGCCGATTTTTAATATAACATCGATGTAACTTGGAAGCTAAGGAGAGTAGACTGGAATGTGCATGCATGAACAATGATGACTTCACTGTACTAGTCAGTGGGGGCGCTAGACACCTTTTGAGTGAGCATGTGTACTGTGTGGCTGTCACATTCAAAAGGACTGTGCGACGAGAGCAACGGATCTGCATCAAATTTTCTAATAAGAGTGGACATTCCTTCACGGAAACTATATGGATGATTGAGAAGACATTCTGGGTAATGAATGCAGCACAAATAAAAGTGTTGCAAAAACTTTTCAAATATGGTCAAACTGTTGAAAGATTAAGTGCTTTGCAATTTCTGGCTTTTCCCAAAACTAGAATCACCTTAGAAAAGGAAGAGATTTAAGACCGTTGAGGATATTCATGTATTTCAGTGAGTTTTGAAGTTGGTATCCTGTGTTAGCCCTGCAGGGTCTTGAAGGCTATTAACAGTACAGGATATTAGACATTCCAAATTAGACTTTGCAGGAAGTGTTTAGGAAGGCTGTGGAAGTCACATGCAAGGAGGTGTGGCTAGGGCTGCATAACCAAAGTGATTTAAATCCTAAATGGCAGAGAATTGGGCAGTTGGAAGGCAGGGACATGCTCTATACACACATACTGCTTCAATAAGCTAAAGTTGTTTTGGTGCCTATAGGGTCTCTTTAAATACAGTCAATGTGTAATACAATTTGATAAACATCTCTACAATATTATAATCTGACAAGGCATAACATAATTTCGGTGATGTAGCTTGGGACAGGGATCCTTCAAATATTTTGTAAATCTGTAGTTAGTTCAGAGATTTTTGGCACCTCCTTAAAATAAGCAAGAAGTCTAGTTTTACCCCAGTCCACATTTTTCTTTTTTCTTTTTGCTGTAAATAACTTGCTTCACTGCTCATGTTTCTAGCTTTCCATGCTTTCAACAGTTTTTCTTTTTAATTGAATTTTAAGCTTTGCGCACAGTGCTTTATGGATTTTATTGGTGTATAATACCATATGGAAAGAACATCCAGTAGTTTATAGCAATTCTGTTATTGTGGATGTTGCTTCTAGGACCTGATTTTTAGAAGCGGTTACATAAACTAAACAATACACATTATTGTGTTCTGTATATAAATTATCAGACCTCTTCAAATGCATATAACAATAGAAAACCTTTTATTGCTCTGTTTGGCTCAAGATTCTGTATTGATATTTGGAAATATAGATCACCTCTGAACAGTGCAGGTATTTGCTGCAGTAGCTCTTTATTACAGCAGAGAAATACAAAAATACAGAAAAGTAACCGGTTATATAGTTGGCGAACAATAGACCGTCATGTAGACAAATAAATGTCAACAAACCTGCATAAAAATATTCTGAAATAGTTAGGGACTAAAATCGAATTAAAAATTAAAAGGAAAAGCAGCATGTATAAATGTCTTTTATTTAAAAATGTAATGGATGTTCTAATTTGCTTCAGGTGGTCACAAAGCATCCTAAAAATGTAATATTTGCGTGTTTGCGCTTAAATGAATGAATATAATATGTATTATTATTATGAAATCAGATATATACAGTTTGGTTTCTATATTGCCTATACAAAAGCAATATATGTTGATAGACAGGGTTATTCACAAACGTGAGAATCTAAAGTCAATTTCAAATAGCTAAAGTAAACATTCTCTAAGTCAGCTGTGCTTTTTAGTTAAACTACAATGACCTTGTATTTGAAATTGACTTTGTCTAACTTCAGTGACTAACACTAAGATTAAAAACACGTACAAAGCAGATTGCTACAATGTGTTTCTGATAGTCTGACCCATAAATATCTACATAAAAATGATCAGGTATTGAATTTCTGGAATAGTTTCCTAGATCTTAGGGATTCTAAATTTTGTCACCAAAAGAACAGGCAAAGGACAAATAAGAGTATCTTGCTTGGACAGTCTTGAGAAACTAGCAACCAATTCCCATGCCTCTCAACAATTCAGATTTTCCTTGATGTCCTGCTTTTTTTTTGGGGGGGGGGGGGGGTGGAGGGGGGGGCTTATTGTCATTAGGTCATTTTCTGTCTTATGTAAATTTTTCAACAGTGCCACATGCTGGTAGGAGGTGCGACTGCGTTGGGTTTTCAAAACTATTTTAATAGTCTTCCTTTTAGAGTAAACAAGTCTACAAGACATTATGGAACCACTCAATTTAAAAATCAAAGTATTCTAGCTAAAACTTGAAAAACAATGTGTAATAGAGTCTTCAAAAGAGAAATATCTATTCAAGCTCAAAACAGTACGAAGTATGAAATACTTTTCATGAGGGCGTAATGGGACACCAAAACAAATTTTAGCTTAATGAAGTGGTTTTGGTGTATATATCATGCCACTGCAGCCTCAATGCTCATTTCTCTGCTACTTAGGAGTTAAATCACTGTGTTTATAAAGCCCTAGTCACACCTTGACTTACACAACCTTGCTGAGCATTTCTGAGAAAAAAACATTTAATGTTAAAACGTATTGTTTCACTTAGAATTTCTTCTCTCCTGCTCTGTTAATAATCTGCTAGTGCTTGCAGTAGCCACCGGTGTGTGAATTAAGTACTATTTACAAAGCAGGAGAGAAAAACTTCTAAAGCAAGTTAACATCTAACTGAAAATGAAACCCTTTTTTTCATGCAGGCTATGTCAATCACAGCCAGTGGAGGTGTGTCTAGGACGGCCTAGACAATGACAAAAGTGATTTAACTCCAAAATGGCAGAGAACTGAGCAGTGAGACTGCAGGGATATGATCTATACACTAAAAACACTTCATTAACCCCTTAAGGACCACACTTTTGGAATAAAAAGGAATCATGACATGTCACGCATGTCATGTGTCCTTAAGGGGTTAAGCTAAAGTTCTTTTGATGCTTATAGTATCCCCATTATTAGAGAGACATTTTGCAGCAATCTATTTGCAGTGCTTTACAACAACGATATGGATGTTGATACAGTGGCAACTATAGTTCTTGGCGGCACAGTCTCTGTCCCGAGAAGTGGGTCACAAGGGAGAAAACCCTAGCGAAAGAACCTCAAAGTGAGACTCGTCTCTCAAATGTTGAAATTCTCATAGGGAAGTAATTTTAACTAAATTTAAAGTTTAAAAAAAGAAATCCAACACTATTATATAGTTACGCTATAACACGGGGTGGGGGGTATTTTTGTCCAGTGTCAAATGTGCTAAAAACTCCCATTTGTGACTCCTTACAAGAAGTTTTTTTGGTTGAGAAGTCTTGTTACTGTAATCATGCTAAAATGAGATCAGTAATGTGTAAAGTAGTTTGCTATCTAGTATGCTAATTTTGTGTGTGCAGAAATTTGCTTGCTTCAAAATGACCCAAAAAATAGCAGCAAGAGATTTGTGTTTAAACCATTCTGGGGAATTCTCCGATGTGAAAAGAGAGGTTAACGAGCATTGTACTGAATGATTACCAGAAATGACATGTTTAAAGATGGAGATGAAATATATTAGTTTATCAGATATTTGCACCTGCAATGAAGCAGATTTGATTTATTTCCTACTTGGCTTCCTCTAATGTATATTCATTTGCTGTCATGCTCCAGACAAAACAAGCACCCTATCCAGGAAGGAATATAAAAGTGCTGAGCCGGCAAAAAGCACAGGTGCTGCATAAGCCATTAAAGATGGGGCACTGCATCGGTTTCCAGTAGCATAGTCAATCGTATCTCTCCAATTTTCCAGTTTGCCTCCCTCTTTAAAGGAGGCTGTTCATGTTCCAATCCTAATCATTTAGGTTTATCTTTTTGTCAACGTTTTCGATTGACATCGGACGTATCATTTCCTAAAGTCAAGTGTTTCATCAAGTAGGACTGACGTTGTAAAGGGCTTTGTTCAAAGAATACAAGGTTACTGCTTATTCTTTGCAGTATAGTTTAGCAGTGCTGTCACTCTTATCGGCCGAATCTAAAAATGGATCATTAAAGGAACACTATAGTGTTGGGAATACAAAAACTTATTTCTGTGGCTCCTTGCGATATGTTGTTGGTTAAGAGGTCTTGCATTCTACAAAAAGCATGCCAATGCTTTATATTAGTATCTCCAAAACCAGATTGGACCAATGACACTCTATAAAGTTGCAACAAACTTGATAAGGAATCTTCCTGCTGCCATCACAACACGGATCTGGCAATAAGAGTAACCGGTTGTCCTGGATCAAAGGCCGGCATCACTAACTCAAAGTCTTTAACAATGAGACTGTCAAATCCAGGAGATTCGTAACTGATAACAAGCGACAGCTGGAAATGATAATTGTGGGGAAAGGGGGGGAAGAAGAAGCCTTTTACCCCTCATGGCACATGTGTTATAACTATCATAATATTATTGTATTTGCCCAACCCCGTGTGCTGAAAGCGTCAATGCCAAATATCTGTTCAAGATGCCATTGCATCACTACTAATAAGGTATCAAGGATGTTGTGTCAAAATATCTCTAGCAATATCCTCTAACCAGCATCCTTCATTATGTTCTAATTAATTCAAAGCTGGATGTGCACTTAAGTGATTTGTATTTCACATTTATTTCTGAATATTAATATTCATATCATGTATGAGTGCCCCCACTCTCCCCCCCCCCCCCCCCCCTCACTAACTTGATTTCACATTGGGTATTAATTGAACATAATTTCCCTTCATCTTAAGTAAAGCAGTCAGAATATTATACAGTTTATAACAATTACTTGAGCTAATTGGCTGTCTTTTATCATTTACAGGAATAAATCACACTTGATTTGCACAATTATGTGATTTGTTTGCACATCCTTGTCAATTGATTTTTGGGTCTTTCTGCTTCCGAACAGATGGAAGGTTTATCTCATAATTACCACTTCTGAGCGAGAGAAAGCTGGTTGTATATATTAATCACTTGTTATGTTTTCACCTTGACTATTTAAATACAGTGCTATCACAAGTGTTAACATGATGATCAGAGCAGATTTCTATGCGTAATAAAGATGTTAATTCTGATCAGATGTTGTACTAAGATTGACAGATGATATAAAATCTGTTTCTAAGGAAACGGGTCATTCAAACTCACAGGAGGTCTTTAAAAACCGTGTTTTATTGCAAATGTGAAATAAATGTTTTATTATATATATAATATATATTTATTTTATATTATCTTATATATGTATATCTTATATATGTATATATAATTATTTCATATGATCTCTTTTTTTGCTTTGAAAAGCAACATCTGTTTTTTTTTTATAAATTAGATGTTTATAATATTGCTTACTGAATTTTTTTGATTTCTTGTTGGCACAAAATATTTTGAATAGAGTAAATATTTGAAATAAGAGATTTTTTTTTTTTTTTTACATGGTATAAATTATGTTGACAAAGTTAAAATAAGCACTGTTTGAATTGCTATTACTGTCCATCAACTTACAATATAGCACAGTGGGGATTTTAAAATAGGTTCACTACAAAGAATATTAAACTGATTATATTTAAATATGGATAAATAATGTAACCCCTAAACAGGCTCAGATGTGTTCTTCATTCTACCTAATTGTAAATAAATAGACTATAATTGTAATGGTTTGCTTGTACCTTTTTGTATTGATTGACATAACTGATTTTGATATAACTTTATATATATATATATATATATATATATATATATATATGTATTGCATGTTTTTTAGTAATTAACAAAGTTACTATCGTACTTACGGATGCCAATGTGGCTTTAAAAAATATTTTGCAGAAACGTTCCAATATTTATCGCTTTACAAGCAAATTAGACATGATTGATTGCAATTTTGGATCATGTATTTTATTTTACCAAGATAATCAAAGTACATAGTTTCATAGTGATACTTAGTACAGAACGTCAGAACAATTTAAGAATAAAACATTAACTATCCCTTTTTTTATTTTTTCTTCTTTTCTTTAATTTAACGACTCCTTGTTTTAACATTTAACTGAGACACTGTAATCGTCAGAATAATCTGTTTTCTATGTAAAGTTTGTGGTGCGAGGAGGTCACCTCTCACTGTACCTCTGCAAACAGTGACTTATAGCGCTATGCCTGCCCGTGTTGATGTGAAAACTCTAATTATGACTGTGAATAAACAAATCACCACCATTGTGGTATCGCTGCATCAGCTTATTAAGCAGTTTTAAGATTTTGCTGACCCTGGGTCTCTAAATAAAGCTTTAGACATAAGGATTACTCCCAGCTAAGTGCATCCCTTTAAACGGTGACCTTCATGACCCTGTATTAAACTTTTAACTGTGAGCACAATACGGATGTCAGATTTCATAGACCTGTAACTTCTCATCAAACTGTTTGTGTTTACATCTCTAGTCTTTTCGCTGTGCCATAAAAAACACAATCAAATGTAATCGGACTACTAAGCTCTAAACACCGTATTCCCATCAATATCTTGATAACAGGATTGGCAGAAGGCGAAAGTGATGCTTACATTTTGTCACCCAACGAGCATTACATTTCCTTCATTACTTTGCCCGCTATCGCGATCACAGTCTAGAATAAAAATAAAACCTACAATAGCAATACTGTCAGGGCCGGACTGGGAACTAAAATCAGCCCTGGAAAAAAATTCTATACCAGCCCAATAATGCGTCGCGCCAGCATAGTGTGCTGATATAGAGGGTGAAAAAATAACTTAAAATTGAAAACTCTTACTCCAACGAAGGAACGCATATAGGGCTTCAAAATAATCAAAAGAGCGCCTTTATTTTAAGTAGACGTACATTTGCATGTAATCAATGTTTCAGTACAACTACTTTGGCCTATTAAGGACATTTTAGTAATGATACTGAAATGCTGAATGTCTGCAGTTGCACAACTAAAAAAAATGAAGTGATCTGGTTAATTTTGAAGTTCTATGGGTGCGCTCTTCACTTTGAATATGTTATTGTGCATGAGTATGCAACTAGCAACAAGACAGGGCCAATACGTGCTCATTACACACATACACAGATACACACATACATACATATATGACATTTATGTGTGTATTATGCATATATAAATGTATATTACTATATGTGTAAATATTATAGGCTTAATTATATGTTACTAATACACACATCAATATACATGCATATATAAATATATATATATATATATATATATATATATGTGTGTGTATTACTGTCAGGATCACATCAATTTACGTCTATTACCTTTACCTTGTTTAGTGTATCTTGTCTCCAATTGTCTCCTTTTTTTTCCTCTTACAGCAACCCTTGTGCATCTTTTACTTCATCCCAGTCCCTGTTTGTTTCTTTTTACCCTTCTCCAGCCTCTGTATTTCTCTTTCCCCCAGCCCCTTTTGTGTTGTTCTTAGCCCCAGCCACTTTGTCTCTTTCTCCCCTTCCAAATCTCATCTGTGTGTCTCTTTCTAACTCCAGACTCTGTGTGCCTCTTTCTCTTCTCCCAGCCACTCTCTTTTTCCCCAGCCCAGCGTTGCCTCCCACAAATCTTGTGTCACTTTGTTCCCCTTCCCTACTGTATGTCTCTTTGTCCCCCCAACAAACCGTCAGTGTGTCTCTCTTCCCCATCTCCTCCCTGTGTCTCTCTTCCCCATCTCCTCCCTGTGTCTCTCTATTACCCCATATGTCTCTGTGTCCCCCCTTCTCCTGTGTCTCTCTAATACCCCTCTCTTTGTCCCCCCAACCCCTATGTCTCTCTATTACCCCTCTGTCTCTATTACCCCTCTTTGTCCCCCCATCCCCTGTCTCTCTATTACCCCTCTGTCTCTTTGTCGTCGTCCCCCAACCTGGTGTCTTTCTATTACCCCTCAGTCTCTGTGTCCCCCCTTCCCCTGTGTTTCTATTACCCCTCTATTTGTCTCTCCCCTTCCCCGCTATTTGTCTCCCGCCCTTCCCCTCTATTTGCCCCCCCTCCCCTCTATTTCTCTCCCCCCTTCCCCTCTATTTGTCCCCCTCCTTCCCCTCTATTATTTGCCCCCCCTCCTCTTTATTTGCCCCCCCTTCCCCTCTATTTGTCTCCCCCATCCCCTCTATTTGTCTCCCCCATCCCCTCTATTTGTCTCCCCCCCTTCCCCTCTATTTGCCTCCCCCTCCCCTCTATTTGCCTCCCCCATTCCTCTTTATTTGCTCCCCCTTCCCCCTCTATTTGTCTCCCCCCTCCCCTCTATTTGCCTCCCCCTTCCCCTCTATTTGCCTCCCCCTTCCCCTTTATTTGCCCCCCTTCCCTTCTATTTGTCCTCCCGTCCCCTCTATTTGCCCCCCTTCCCCTCTATTTGCCCCCATTTCCCTCTATTTGTCTCTCCCCCCTTCCCCTCTATTTGTTTTCCCTCTATTTCCCCTCCTTCCTCTCTATTTCTCTCCCCCCCCTTCCCTCTATTTCTCTCCCCCCTTCCCCTCTATTTATCCCCCTCCTTCCCCTCTATTTGCCCCCCCTTCCCCTCTATTTCTCTCACCCTTCCCCTCTATTTCTCTCCCCCCTTCCCCTCTATTTCTCTCCCCCCTTCCCCTCTATTTGCCTCCCCTTCCCCTCTATTTGCCTCCCCCCTTCCCCTCTATTTGCCTCCCCCTTCCCCTCTATTTGCCTCCCCCTTTCCCCTCTTTGTCCCACCATTCCCCTCTATTTGCCCCCCTCCTCTCTATTTGCCCCCCCTCCTCTCTATTTGCCCCCCCTTCCCCTCTATTTGCCCCCTTCCCCTCTATTTGTCTTCCCCCCTCCACCTATTTGCCCCTTCCCCTCTATTTGCCTCCCCCATTCCCCTCTATTTGCCTCCCCCCTTCCCCTCTATTTGCCTCCCCCTTTCCCCTCTTTGTCCCCCCCATTCCCCTCTATTTGCCCCCCCTCCTCTCTATTTGTCCCCCCCTCCTCTCTATTTGCCCCCCTTCCCCTCTATTTGTCTCCCCCCCTCTTTATTTGTCCCCCCCCTTCCCCTTCTGACCTTTTTACAGGAGGACTGAGGGAGGGGGCGGAGCTAACTACCAAGCTCCCTCGCGGTTCCCATAATTCCCAGCATCTACACATCATAGAGTAGTGATTACTCTATGATGTGGCTGAGCTGGGAATTATGGGAACCGCGAGGGAGCTTGGTAGTTAGCTCCGCCCCCTCCCTCAGTCCTCCTGTGCTGACAGCTATGATGCTGTCAGTATCAGTGAGTGTGCTGCTGGATCGCTTAGGCGGCCGCCCTGCACACTCACTGATACTGACAACAGCATAGCTGTCGGCACAGGAGATGGGGCCGCCGGCCGCAAGTAATCACCTCATAGTGTGCCGCCGGACCGGCCACCCGGCGGCACCGACATGCGGCCGGCGGCCGCGATATTCTTGTGCTGCAGGCTCCATCTCTCCCTCCGGCCCCCCAGGTGCCGCGGCCCACCGGGAAATTTCCCGGTATCCCGGTGGGCCAGTCCGGCCCTGAATACTGTATTATGTTTCCACAGTATACTCATCAGGAGTCTTGTCCTACCCTCGATGGCTCTGTGAATGTAAAGGTGCTGCACATAGAGTAGTGGACTCATGCTATAGGTCAGGTGTAGGCAACCTTCGACACCCAAGATGTGGATTACATTTCCCATGGTGCTTTGTCAACATCAATGCTGTAGGAGCATTATTGGAGATGCGGTCCACAACATTTGGAATGCTGAAGGTTGCCTAACCACTGCTATAGGTATTACTATAATCAATGTGATTAAAGGGGATTTCTGGATGGATGGCTTTGAACATTGCAGTAATCCTGTAGGGGATTCCCTTCCATGGCAGGAGCACACAGATCTGGAGAACTGGCACTGGAACATCAGTTAGGTTTATAGGTAAATGCTATAGGTAGTGTTTATCCAACAGCAGAGCTTCCAATGTTTCAAATGGATAAAGAGGAGGTGTGAGTAGGAGTGTGAACAGGAGCAGGGCTGTTTGAGAAATGTTCTGTTACTTATGGCAATTTATGCAACTGAAATGGAACTTAGACCAATAACAATGTGTTTTTATTACACAGAATGATTTCTAAACGCATTTATTGTAGTTAAGGCACATTGCTGTGAGTATTATTGACATGGAGCCCTGTTATTCTCTCAGACACACCAACAATATGGAGGTAAAAAAAAGAGGGATTTGGGTCCAAATAGGGGCCGTCTCTCAGTCCCAAAGAAGAGTAGCCACTGCAGCTTCCTTTGAGCTCATCCCCACTTAACCCCTTAAGGACACACGACATATGTCGCATGTCATGATTCCCTTTTCTTCCAGAAGTTTGGTCCTTAAGGGGTTAAAGGAACACTATAGGGTCAGGAACACAAACCTGGATTCCTGACCCTATAGTGCAAACCCACCATTTAGGTGCCTTGCCCCCCCCCCATCCCCCCCATCCCCCTTTGCCCCCTTAAAAGTTAATAAAACTCACCTTATTTCCAGCACCGCGCGGGTCTAAATGTGTATACTGTTGTTATGGTCTGTCTATTTCTGTGAATACCTGCTCATCTCTGGAAATCCCTCTATTTACAAACATTAGTAAATAAGCCTGTGTACTGCAGATCCATCGGAGTTATTAAGAGTTATGCAAACCCAATCTTTTTTTCTTCTTAATCTATTTATTAAATGGCCTTGCAAATATTTTGGTCTGTGTGTAGAAGCATAATAAAATCAATCTTTGTTGTATACACCGTAGCTAATGCTTGCTATTTTCTATATTAAAAATAAACCATTCAATTTGGCCCTTCGGTGTACTCAATTCAACATTACTGACAAATTGCACTTCTTACAACAAGCCGCTAACATATTTGCAGCGAAGGCCTCCTGGACTTTAAAACCCTGGCAGCAATTGATGTAAATGTAATGATCTCATCTACCATTTTTAACTCATTGTTTTCAGAATGCATTAATTTTCTAATTTAATTAAAATTTATTTTGGCTTGTCACAATGCAATGCCAGACATATTTACAGAATCCTGTCTTGTTAACTTTCCTGCATCACTTTGGTTAACCCAAGCTTGCTGTAGAAATATTTTAATCCCCAGCCTTCATGTAAAAGTGATATGTTGAATGACATGGCTTGGAAATACGAGCAAGCTTTTCTGTATGTTAATATTTAATATGGATGGACATGTTTATTACTGAAACACTCAAATGCTCTTACACCTGCCATCTATAATTACTGCCACAGAGAGCTGGCATACGTTCATTGGGGAAGTCAGGTTTTGTAACTTCTCTTTAGAACCCAATTCTCTATTCTGGTCTTGTTAATAAACAATAAAGAGCTGAGAAAATACATTTTGTGTTTCTAGATCTTTGATGGCCAGCAGCTCAGTTATTTTTTATGTCTTGTTTTACTCAATAAATATCATATATATCATGCTAAAAAAAGCACACTACTACATGTATACCAATATATTTATATGTATACACCTTGTATAAGTGTGCTTCTCTTATAGACAGACCTGTGTGTGTCTATTTCTCTCATTATGTCTGGCTGCCTACTGTATCTGTCACCATTAGTTGGACATCTGACCGGATCACACTATAGGAACTTGCTGGACATCCCATTCCAAAAACATATGCATTAATATGGAATTTCCCCCTTCTCTCCCTCCCTATTGGAGCTATACGAGCTATGACACTTTCCTCTTTTCTGGGAAGGCTTCCCACAGTGTTTTGGATTGTGTGTCTGTGGGAGATTGCACACATTCTGTCAAGTTAATTTGTTCAGACACAAAGTTCTAGTTAATTCTAGATGTGTTCAGTAGGGTTGAGGTCAGGGCTCTGTGCAGGCCATTCACGTTCCTCCACAGATTCATCAAACCATGATTTGATAGACCTTATTGTGTGCACAGGAGCCCAGTCATTTTGGAATGTACGTGGATATTCCTTCCAGAGACCGTTTTTACACTCTATGTACACTGTGTTTCATACTCTATTCATGGTCTACCACCACTTTGTGGATGGGCTGTGTCTGCTTCCAGGTGCTTTCTGCTCTCAATAAAAGCATCTAGAGTTCATCAGGACATATCCAGTATGGTAGAATTTTCACCAACTGAGATGTGGCAAAGGTGGCATCCTATGACAGTGCACATTCAAAGTCACTGAGATCTTCCATATGTGTCCACATACTTTCACCTGTACTGTGTGTGTGTGTGTGTGTGTATATGTGTGTATATGTGTGTGTATATATATATATATATATATATATATATATATATATATATACACATATAAACCAAAAATAATCAGCACTCCCAGGATTTGTTGAAAAAAAACTTCTCTTTTACTCAAATTGTCAACGTTTCAGTTCCGCTTGGGAACTTTCATCAGGACAGCAAGCAACAAGTGATACAGTATCAGTTTTGTATCACTTGTTTGTTGCTTGCTGTCCTGATGAAAGTTCCCAAGCGGAACTGAAACATTGACGATTGGAGTAAAAGAGACGTTTTTTCAACAAATCCTGGGAGTGCTGATTATTTTTGGTTTTTATTTATCAGTGCAATCGAGCACCGGGTCATTCATAATGTGAGTAGGAGTGCAAAGCTTTTTTTCTTTTATTTATATATATATATATATCTCCAAAAGGGCTACACTCACCTGAACATGCATACATTATAGGGTGCTTCTGGGGCCAATTTACACAACATACAAAATCCAGTGCACCCCCTCATTCACTAAATAGTAATTTCAAGTCTCACAGAATGCCTCACATAGTCAAAAAATAATGGGGGTTTAGGATCATACATTGCCTAAGCCTTCCACAACGTCAATGTACGTCAATGATGCTAGAGTTGGACCTAGAGCTAGAGTTGGAAGAATGGGGTACATTGACATTGTGGCAGGCTTGTGTATGTGTATGTGTGTGTGTGTGTGTATGTTGCAGTGCCTCCTGGCAGTTATATCTGCTGCTGCCATTAATTCTGCTCTGGAAGTACCTGAATTAAAATAGCAGGAGCTGCCACTTGGAGTGTAACACCAACTAATCTTGGGGTTCTAAAAGGTTACCTTTATGTTTAACACTTGGAGCTTTCTGTACAAGTAAGATGGCTTGCTCCTTGCATTTGTTTGTTTTTCTGTTTGCTGAATGTCGTTAACCAGTTTGCGCATTGCTAGCTTTTACCATTTCCCCAGACCACTGGCCATCTGTTAGACTGCAGAAACATTTTCTTCAGGGATGCCTGCCTTAACATTTTTTTTGCCATCACTGTCATTTCAACTCAGCATTTTTCCATCATCTTTCTTTTCTGATAAACTGTTTCTGAATTGACGGCTGTCACAAAGATGCTTAGGTAGGATTTTAGATGATGCACTAACTGACCAAGGTTAAATCTTACCATTTTTATTTGGCTTCCTGTGCAACTCCTACAAGGCTGTGGGGTTATAGAACTCACCTGTCTAACAGATCAAATGTTATTCACAGCAAGGGGCAATCTGATTTTGGAAGCGAAAATCCTATAGAGCTGTTCACTTTGTGCTGTTAAATGCAGTGTTGCAGAATTCAGTCTTGTTACTATATATCTGCTGATTAGAATATAAACTACTTTCCAGTAATATGGGATGTTTATTTCATTGATCTGTTATGTATGTATGTATGTATGAATGAATGTTAATCAACTAATAACACATTAAGTGTATGTGTGTGTATTTGTGTATGTGCATCTGTATATGTCTCTCCTTTTCTCTCTTGTGCGCGTGCTCTCTCTCTATCCATCTCTCTCTCTATCATCTATCTCTCTATCCATCTCTCTCTCTATCCATCTCTCTCTCTCTCTATCCATCTCTCTCTCTCTCTATCCATCTCTCTCTCTCTATCCATCTCTCTCTCTCTCTCTCTCTCTCTCTCTATCTCTCTCTCTCTCTATCCATCTCTCTCTCTCTCTCTCTCTCTCTCTCTCTCTCTCTATCCATCTCTCTCTCTCTATCCATCTCTCTCTCTCTATCCATCTCTCTCTCTCTATCCATCTCTCTCTCTCTATCCATCTCTCTCTCTCTCTCTCTATCCATCTCTCTCTCTCTCTCTCTATCCATCTCTCTCTCTCTCTCTCTCTCTATCCATCTCTCTCTCTCTATCCCTCTCTCTCTATCCCTCTCTCTCTATCCATCTCTCTCTATCCATCTCTCTCTCTCTCTCTATCCATCTCTCTCGCTCTCTCTCTCCATCTATCTATATACACACACACAAGCTCCTGTACTGAGCGAAACGCAGGGATACAGAGCCTCACCCATTGCATGAGAGCACTCAGCTGACATTTTCAGCCAATGGGCTAGCCCTTCACTGCACGGCTTAACTCAGTGGTGCAACACAAGATACATTCAGAAGCTTTTGGCTGTAGGGGAAATGGTGGCAGGCTCCACACAGACCCCAAGGAAGTTATCAAATCATTCTTAAAAAAACGTGTTCTATAATGGTCCCCAATAGGAAAGGATCCCCAGAGTGGTGGTGGTGTCATTTGTTATGACTATTTGGCTGTGTGCGACAGTGTCATATGTGTTTTGAAGTCAACAACTCTTTTCATTATGAGCACAGACTAATAGGTTACCCACGTAGGTGTCTGCTGTGCCAATAAGACAGACTGGCAGGGGTAGCCGTAGAAGTTGCTGGTAACCTAGAGGAATAGGCTAGCACAAATTGCAGTAGACGTGCATAGTGACCAAGGGGTTTGCCTCCTTACTTCGTCATGAAATTAAGGAGTAAAGGAAAAGCGTCCGACCTGTGCAGAGTCACCACACAAACATGGATGACTTTGTACATTTTTCTTTGAAAAGGAACAATATGAGGTTGAGCCCAGTCACCCGTTTGTATAGAATGCCAAATCCCATATGGAAGAAAAATAATTGGAAACATTCCATGTATACGTAATTATGACACCACATTTTCAAGTGTCCTGTTGGATAGTTCAGCTTGCTTTTCCTCTACTTCCTATGTCAATGCGAAGCTGTAAGCGGTTTTTACGTTTTATATTCTTTCACCGCGTACCCATAGCAACACTACTTGCCGTGGAATTCAGCCTGTTTATTGACTTGATTGGCATGTCAGTTTATCAACGTCAACTAATTGAATATATAATGAGATTTTTTTTCAGTGTGTGTTATTTACAACATTTCATAAGTCATTGAACTGTATCATTGTATAATTAATCTTTAACTATGCAGTAAGTACACACATATCTTTTTCAGCATTTTGTGGATTTTTATTTTTTATTTTTTGCAGTAACTTTCAGAACTATCAAATTTATCTGAGCATTGCATTAGCCCAGAAATGCCAGCTTGACACAGTACAAACACAGATGCACCAGGAAACTGAATTTGATAGGTGTACAATATTTATGTCTTTGTTTTCAGAATTTCAAAATACTGGAGCATGAGATGTGGCCTAAATCCTTCGGTGATAAATATGTCTCCTTGGTTTGTTGCCGGAGATTTAAAAATTGATAGTTTATTTTGCTTGACTGAAAATTAGCATTTAGTGTCGAGTGCAAAAATAGAATTATTGTCAACGAAGCACCATTTTGCCATTTTCTCATCTATTTTGCACAATTGAACCACTTTGTTGTATAATAAAGATTGTTTCGGTAGGTATGTGTGTGGGATAAATTAAATTGACAACTGGAAATGACACTAAGGTGTTCCGGAGACAACATATACAAGAAGCCCAGAGGTCGAATCAGGAAAAAAAAACAGACCACCTGCAGTATAAACTATATAATGGTGAAGTATGATTACGGGAAAATAAATGGGTTCTGGAAACATTCATAAACCACTCTAACATCAAACTCCTGGGTTATCATGATGTCTCCAGAACTCTTCGGTAGCGTCATATTTTCCAACATAATACATGGTCTGCATTATGTTAAATACATGTGTGAACATTTGAACATAATGGACTTGAGTCTATTAACAAACCATTATTTGAGACACACTTCGACACCATAACAACTTTATTGAAATGATGTAATGGTGCGAGTAGGTGCTGGTGTGAAAAAGATAGGTACTTTTTTTGTGTTTTCTGATGTTCTGAGCCAATTAGCCGATCCCGCCCTAGGCATCTTGATTGATGCCTTGGACCAAAACCGAATCGTGGGGCAGAGTGATCCGGCATGGTTTCCCTGGGACCTCTTCACACCCTAACATCTTCATTGGGATGAAATGGTTATGTGTTCAGAATGGTACTATATAACATTTTTACACTCGTTCTAATCCTAAGAAGGCTTAGTGGCTTATTCACAGACTAATGATGTCAGTGATGATACTGTGATAGTATTTGACGTCTAATTGCTACAGAATTATGAAAGGTTTACCGGTATGATGGACACAGCAGAGTCTCATTTTGTGCTACAAATTCTGTCCTATACATTGTTTCAACCATACATCAAGAAAACCTCTATAAATTGGTTATTTTACTGTGCCTGTCTAAACTACAAAGATAGCCCCCGGATATGAACGTGTGTGACTGGTGTGACTGCACGTGGAGCCACTTGTCCATAAATCTCAAATGCCCACCCTGAAAAAGCTACTAGTGGTACAGTGTTGGACAAGGGGATAGTCATCACACTTACCCTTATTATCACAATGAATAAATAATTAAATTATAATTGTATTGTGCAACTAAAAACTAAATAAACACATCAGCGCTTCTGTCATGTCTGTAAATATTAGCTTTTACTATCAATTTTTTTTAGGATAGTGAAATCTTTTATTCCCAGTTATTATAACAGGGAATGAAATCACAAAATACTGACTTATTTTGTGATATATCTGTTTCGGTCTAATTAGAGAAAGTAATTAAGGTTACGTGAATTTGTGTTACTTTGATTTTACCCCCAAGGGTTGTTTATTGCAACAGAACAATGTTATGGATTCTTCAATCCACATCTAGCAGGATCTTCACATGGAGGTGTGACATAAGACAAAGTTGCACGCTACAGAGCATTTAACATCTGAGCAGCCTGTGCCTGCAATCAAGTAAACCTATTACTTAACACAGTAGGAAACTGATAATTTTGCCAGTGTTACACTATGTGTCTATTTGTCTTTTCCCCTTTATGTATCTGCAGAGGCAGAGAAACAATTCAAGGAATGCTGACACCAGGAGCCTTTCTAATTACCATTTAAGTATAATTCATTATAATTTCTCACCAACTCACTATATTTGGGAGCAATTACTTGCGCAACATTCATTCTTTTGTTGTGTAAGAATGCCAGAAGGGCTGTTAAAATAATCCTTTCATATTGCCCAATAACATGGAAGTACCTGCTCAGATTCAATTTTGTAATATTTTCAGTTTTACATACAGATATATTTGACAGTTTGTATTGGAGTTCAACCTCAAAATGCTTGCATGCACAGTTCGGTAGATTCTGTCTCTAACTCTTGCAAACAGAAAACACTTTAACAGGGATTGAGTACGTGCACATGGCTAACTTAGTTCTTTATATTTTCTTTGTAATTTTTAAAAATATTTTGATTTGTTGTAGCCTTGACTAATGGAACCTGGAAGCTCTAGTGCGAAGGATACTAAGCCCTTAGGTTTTTGTAGTGTGGTGCATCTAGTAAGAGTTGATCTGGAATTTATTTATGGTTTAACAGTGTCTTTTGCTGATTGGGTAGCTCTGCAATGGCCATCGCTGGTTGGGATGCCCAACAAAGACCATCGCAAGCTTGGTGGCCCAGCAAAGACCATTGCTTGCTGTGGCCCAGCAAAGACCATTGCTTGCTGTGTCCCAGCAAAGACCATTGCTGGCTATGTGGCCCAACTAGGACCATTGCTGGCTATGTGGCCCAGCAAAGACCATTGCTGGCTATGTGGCCCAACTAGGACCATTGCTGGCTATGTGGCCCAACTAGGACCATTGCTGGCTATGTGGCCCAGCAAAGACCATTGCTGGCTATGTGGCCCAACTAGGACCATTGCTGGCTATGTGGCCCAACTAGGACCATTGCTGGCTATGTGGCCCAACTAGGACCATTGCTGGCTATGTGGCCCAACTAGGACCATTGCTGGCTATGTGGCCCAACTAGGACCATTGCTGGCTATGTTGCCCACCAAGGACCATTGCTGGCTATGTGGCCCAACAAGGACCATTGCTGGCTATGTGGCCCACCAAGCACCATTGCTGGCTATGTGGCCCACCAAGGACCATTGCTGGCTATGTGGCCCACCAAGGACCATTGCTGGCTATGTGGCCCACCAAGGACCATTGCTGGCTATGTGGCCCACCAAGGACCATTGCTGGCTATGTGGCCCACCAAGGATTATTTTTTGCTGGGTAGCCCAACGAGTATCATTGCTGACTGGGTGATGAGGCAGCATTGGGAACTATTTTTCAAAATGTAGGTAAATCCTGCTTTTTGTGTTGCTTTAATCTCCCCCATATCTTTGGCAATCAGCTTTGAGGTTGCTGTTAATGTCTGCACTGCAGACCTTTTTTATGATTTAAAACATGTAGCATTTAAAAAAAAAATGGGAAAAAAAATTTAATCAAATCATTTTGGCAGAGCTTTGCTTATCATCAAAGTGGGATTTCATGGTGCACTGAACTACAAAAAACAACCAAAGCAAGAAATCTTCATTTGAGTCCCTTAACTATAAATCATAAATCAACCCACATTGACTCTTGCAAAGTTTCTGTTCCCTTCCCCACATCTGTAAAGGTGTTCGTCTTATGAAACTGTAAATTGTCATACACCTTGTGTTTAAAGGGACATTCACATTACATGTAATTTAAACATACTTTGTTTTATTTAGAGATATTGGAAAAAAATTTTACAGGTGATACTCGAAAAATTTGAATATCATGCAAAACTAAATTTATTTCAGTAATGCAACGTAAAAGGGGAAACTAATATATGAGATAAACACATTACATGCAGAGCAAGATAGTTAAAGCCGTGATTTGTCATAAGTGTGATGATTATGGCTTACAGCTCATGGACTAACATAATATTTCAAAGACAAGCTTTCGAGAGTTTCCGCTCTTCCTCAGGTCTGAAGCAATACTGATCAATCTGATAGTTTAACCCCTTAAGGACCAAACTTCTGGAATAAAATGGAATCATGACATGTCACACATGTCATGTGTCCTTAAGGGGTTAACACTTAAAACAACTGATGTTAGAAAAGGGGAAGGAGTGGGTGGGCTGTAATAAATAGAAGAAGATGTGCCTGAAAGTGAAAGGTGCAGGTTGGCTGAGAATAGCCAGAAAAAGTAAATAAACAGAAGAGAGTCAATAAGCTAATTAACCCATTAAGGACACAGCTTCAAAAGCTTGTCTTGCACTTAAGGACCCAAGAAATGTTCACATTTTTTGCTGTTTGCGTTCAACTGCAATTTGCATTTTACTATTTTATTGCACCAACACATATTATATACCGTTTTTTAAAGGACAAATAGGGCTTTAAATTGATGTAACATATACATATATAAATGCTTATTTATTATAAAAAAAAATGCAAAAAAATTTAAAAATATTGGGTTTTTCTTCAGTTTTTGCAATAATAATGTGTGCATAATTAGTGCAGGTTAAGGAAAGTAATTAAAAATAAATTAATTTAGTTCTGATTTACAGAATATATCATGTGTCTAGGATTTTCAGTTTATTTTGGTAGTTACAGCTCACAAAACACAAGGAGTAAAATAAACTTTTAATGTGGAGCGATTTTAGAATTTGGTATGTTTGTCTTGTAAGCTTAATAGCCATAAAAGAAAACAAAATTGCCACACAAAAGTATATATTTATATAAAGCAGACATCACAGGCTATTTAGCTAACATTATTTTGACACTTTTAACGTAGCCATTTCACCACTAATCCCTGCTAAATATTGGACAAAAATTTAGTTTTTTTTGACACAGAAAATTATAACAGAGAACTTCTCATGTGTATTTCGTAAAGTTAGTGTGTGCTATTCCTGTACAAAACCTAATTTTGTGTTCAGCTACATTTGCTGAGTGCAACGATACCCCTATTGCATGTTTTTGGCACTATTTCGTGAAGCTATAGCGCCATATAGGAGACCTGTCCATTTCGGTATTTACAGTAGAATTCTGAGAGACGGATTTGATGGGCCTATGTTTCAATTTGAGCCACTATAGCAGTTTGACTGTTGGAAAACCCCCCACAAAGGCCTACCATTTGTAAAAGTAGACACTCCAGGGTATCTCATATGGTGCATATTGTGCCTTAACATGCCCCCATTTTTTCACCAATGTATGTCAAAGTTTGTGGTAAATTATTTTGGGCATTTTTAACATCCGCATTACTTTTTTGCTGAGCATTTTGTATATTTGGCATGTGCCACCATGATCAAAGCCCCCAAATTATGCTCAGTTAAGTCTTCTGAGTAAAATAACACCCCCATTGTATGTCTTTGGCACTATTTCGTGAAGCTACAGCGCCATATAAGAGACCTGTCCATTTCGGTATTTACAGTAGAATTTTGAGAGACGGATTTGATGGGCCTATGTTTCAATTTGGGCCACTATAGCAGTTTGACGGTTCGAAAACCCCCCACAAAGGCCTACCATTTGTAAAAGTAGACACTCCAGGGTATTTCAAATGGCATATTTTAAACCCTAGCGGATGATCTTTTTTTTGCTAGTTTGTACCAAGTCTAGTAGCAATTAGCATTTTTTCTGCCTTTTTGACACACACTTGGAGATGTTACTGTATATTTTGCAATCCTTATGTGTGCTCCGGGAATATAACACCTATTATGTTGCTCAGCTATGTCGTCTTAGTACAACAATACCCCCATGTGTACCTTTTTCAGGGATAAGTGGATGTTGAAGGGGCACATTGGAGACTAAGCCATATCATTTTTTTTCAAACTTTGACGCTGAGTCCATGGGCAATTTTAGAGCATCTTAGCAGGCTGATAATTCAAACCACCCCACAAAGGCCTACCATTTTTTAAAGAAGGTATTAATCACCGTATTAACCTGCATCAAACTCTGGGGCACTGCCTGTCTGCTGATAGAATTCATAACTTCCTAAGCATTTTTTACTTTTTACACAAGAACTTTAACTAAATAATGTTATAAAATTATTATTTTTTCTATTTTTTTTAAATCTTTTCACCCCTAGCGTAACAATAAACTCCCCAACTTCCTATGAATTACCACGCACCCTAATTAACTAACTAAAATTAGAAAAATAAAAATAATGAGGTAAGAATTGCAGTAGCCTCCTTGGCCCTAAACGTTGTCAGCAACTTTACAATTAAAGAACTAAATAATAACCAAAAAAAGTGTGTATATGTGTATATATATATATATATATATATATATATATATATATATATATATATATATATATATATATATATATATATATATATATATATATATATATATATATACAATGTGCAACTAATTCTCCCTGGGTGTGAAAAACTTTAAAACAGTTGCCAATACAAAGGCCGGGCTGAGAGGGGCAATCAGGGCAATAAAAGCTGGTTTCTGTCCTTACGCCCCTCTGGTAGCACAACCTGCACCTTTTCTGGGGTGTCTTCTTTTTGGGGGTTGGTGGTATCCAGAAACAGAAGTGACCTGTCTCAACCCTTCTGCTGCTAGGCCCAGTTGATGGTTCCCCATTGTGGCACTCAGTGAGCAGCCCAGAAATAAGCTGAAACTGGAAATCCAGAAATGTGTATTTAAGGTCAGCATTTACCTTTTTGTACAGAATAAAGGCATTGTGAGCCGCCATTTGCATAAGGTAAATGCCAAGCTTTTTGTACCATGACCTGGTCTTCATCAGTATTAAATAGGGTTGCAGCAGTTGGTCGGACAGGTCAACTCCCCCCATGTGCTTGGTATACTGCCTAATGCAGACTGGCACCCGTCTAATTTCTTGTCTGCCACGAACTGCGACTCTTCGACTGTGCTCCGTATGCGTAGATGTTAGCATGAACACCTTCTTCTTATCTTTGAATTTGAGAGCCAGCAGTTCGTCCTGGCAGAGAGCAGCCGTTTCCCCCCTGGCACTCCACTGGCACTTTCACAAAGTTTATACAACTTTATCCCATGCTGGGATATATTGTTTAAACCCCAGTCTGCCCTTGTATTTCATAAAAGACTCGTCTACACAAATATTTTTTTGTGGGGTGTACATTGAGCCAAACTGTTGAAGTGGGAAATAAGGGGGCGAATCTTATAGAGATTATCGTATTGAGGATTATCTCTTGGGGGGGCATTTTGAATTGTCGCTGAAGTGTAAAAAGCGAAGCATTGCTTCATATCTGGACCTGTTCATGGTCTGGGAGTAAATAGGGGTGCTGCATACAGGATTTTTGGACCAGCACATCCTGATGCTGGGTTTTTTAATAATGCCCATTAGCAATGTTAGTGCCCAAATTTTTTTTAATTCTGGCACACTGGTGGGGTACCAACTCCCTTGCCTGGCGATGAGACTCTGATCATTAAGTGTCAGGTACTGCACAGCATAAAGGTTGGTCTGGGTGACTATATCCCCTAAAATATCATCCTCCAAGAATAGCTGCATGAAATCCAGTGTACTGTAGTTGGTGACGTCCAACTGAATTCCAGGACTGCCAGTAAACAGTGGGATGTCAGGCGTGAAATCATTTAGGAGTTCCCAGTCACCAGCGTCATGAGCCAGGTCAGGGGACTCGGGCTTACAGCAGAGGGCCCTGCAGTATCTGGCACAGTCTCATCACCACTCTCAGAGGCAGTGTCTGTGGCGTCAGTCGGCTGCTAGTATATCATAAGCCTCCTCAGCAGTGTACCTTCGAGACATTATGAAGGTGTAACTTTAACAAACTTTTTTTCAAACTTTTTTTTTTTTTTTTAACTTTTTTTTAATCCTTTTTTCTTTTTTGTATAGTTTTTTTTAAACTTTTAAAAACTTTTCAGAACTTTTCAGAAAGTGTCAAAACTTTTCTAAACTTTTCGTCTCTAACTAGCCTAACACTCAATTTCCCAAATTCCCACTAAAGTCCACCCACTCCAGCTAACTAAGTAATTAACGTTAAATTAATTAAATAAATTAAATAAAATTAACCCCTAAGGGTTAAAAAAAAAAATCAAAATTAACCCTTGAGGGTACAAAAAAAAAAGAGATCACAGTTAAATACTGTGATCAAAAGGGCAGGGAAAGGGTTAGTTAATTACTTTTAAAACACAAACACTTTATACTAAATTGACACACAATGTTTTAGCACCGATCCGTCTCTCTCCACTTCTCAAACCACACAGAGGTGGAGGGAGGAGGATCAGGAATCCCAGCAGCACTGTGATCGCTGTGACTGGCTGTCACAGCGATCACATGTGCTGGGACAGCTCTATTGTCGGTTGCTGGTCTGCCTCTGACATCGAGGCACCCAGCAACAGCGTTAACCCCACGATCGCCGCGATCTCGGCGATCTGGCGTTAAGGTTAGTAAATGACAGAGATTTTCTGTCAGCGGTCCTTAACGCACGGACAAGCTTGACGGAAAATCACCGTCTTCGGTCAGGAAGGGGTTAAAAAGAAAAAAGAAAAGAGAAAAAAACAAGAAAACAGCAGAGCAGGGTATGCGAGTATATAGCTGTACATATGTATGTATATAAATTAATCTAATAAAGGGGAAATGAGAAAAGTGAAAAAGAACTATGTAAGACATTAAGATGTGTGTTTATAAAAAGTTTTGGTAGTGTGTGAGAAAGCCAGAGTCTACATTAAGTCATTAATTTCTGGTGTTGAAATGTCTGATCATTTTCATCTCAAATGTCTTTCGTTCAGGAGTCTTTGAAATTCCCTTTAAAAACTTTAATCCTGAGGTTTTGGATGGAGTGACCAATCTGGGTGAAGTGATGACCAACAGGGGTACAATATCTGTTTTCCTTATGGTTCTTGATTGAGTGTCTGTGTAGATTCATTCTGAGATGCAGCTTAAAGGAGCACTATAGTGCCAGGACAACACACTTGTTTTCCAGGCTCTATTGGGTCCTAGGGTCCCCTCACCCTCTGGGTCCCCCTCCCGCCGGGCTCTAAGGTGAGGAAGGGGTTAAATTCCTACCTTTTTCCAGCGCCTGGCTCCCTCGATGCTGGGAAATCTCCTCCTTCTTGTTGCCATGTTTTTAATGAACACACCATGTAAACATTCACAGTGCAGGTGGAAAAAGTATGTGAACCCTTGGATTTAATAACTGGTTTAACCTCCTTTGGCAGCAATAACTTCAACCAAACGTTTCCTGTAGTTGCAGATCAGACGTGCACAACGGTCAGGAGTAATTCTTGACCATTCCTCTTTACAGAACTGTTTCAGTTCAGCAATATTCTTGGGATGTCTGGTGTGAATAGCTTTCTTGAGGTCATACCACAGCATCTCAATCAGGTTGAGGTCAGAACTCTGACTGTGCCACTTCAGAAGGCGTATTTTCTTCTGTTTAAGCCATTCTGTTGTTGATTTACTTCTATGCTTTGGGTCATTCTCCTGTTGCAACACCCATCTTCTGTTGAGCTTCAGCTGGTAGACAGATGGCCTTACGTTCTCCTGCAAAATGTCTTTATAAACTTGGGAATAAATTTTTCCTTTGATGATAGCAATCCGTCCAGGCCCTGACGCAGCAAAGCAGCCCCAAACCATGATGCCCCCACCATCACAGTTGGGATGAGGTTTTGATGTTGGTGTGCTGTGCCTCTTTTTCGCCACACATAGTGTTGTGTGTTTCTTCCAAACAACTCAACTTTGGTTTAATCTGTCCACAGAATATTTTGCCAGTACTGCTGTGGAACATCCAGGTGCTCTTGTGCAAACTGTAAACGTGCAGCAATGTTTTGTTTGGACAGCAGTGACTTCCTCTGTGGTATCCTCCCATGAAATCCATTCTTGTTTAGTGTTTTACGTATTGTAGATTTGCTAACAGGGATGTTAGCATTTGCCAGTGACTTTTGTAAGTCTTTAGCTGACACTCTAGGATTCTTCTTCACCTCATTGAGCAGTCTGCACTGTGCTCTTGCAGTCATCTTTACAGGACGGCCACTCCTAGGGAGAGTAGCAGCAGTGCTGAACTTTCTCCATTTATAGACAATTTGTCTTACCGTGGACTGATGAACAGCAAGGCTTTTGGAGATACTTGTATAACCCTTTCCAGCTTTATGCAAGTCAACAATTCTTAATCGTAGGTCTTCTGAGAGCTCTCTTATGCGAGGTATCATTCACATCAGGCAATGCTTCTTATGAAAAGCAAACCCAGAACTGGTGTGTGTTTTTTATAGGGCAGGGCAGCTGTAACCAACACCTCCAATCTCATCTCATTGATTGGACTCCAGTTGGCTGACATTTCACTCCAATTAGCTCTTGGAGATGTCATTAGTCTAGGGGTTCACCAATGTTTACATGGTGTGTTCAATAAAAACATGGCAACATTTCATTCTTTGTGTGTTATTAGTTTAAGCAGACTGTGATTGCCTATTGTTGTGACTTAGATGATGATCAGATCACATTTTATGACCAATTTGTGCAGAAATCCATATCATTCCAAAGGGTTCACATACTTTTTCTTGCAACTGTATATACATATATATATTGTTTTTTATCCACCCTAATTTATAGTGCTGCTAATCTATAACAAGCTGTATTGTTGCAGTTACCATGTCTCTTCTGTATGCTTATTTATGAATTCAGCCAGTTATTTTTGTAATGCAATATACACTAAAATAAATTCTGGAAGACATTCATTAGACTCTTCCAAACGTTAAAGCAGTTTCCATGTCACCGAGAACGACATTGCTGATAAAATAAAGCGTTTATTGGTAAAATGCATATGGGACCCGATTTCATAAGACCCTTTTGATGCATTCCATAGGGATCTATTAAAATGAGTCGGCATTCTGACCCAGAGACACTATTCATTCTGTTGAGATGATCTTATGTTATATTACTTTGTACCAGAAAACAACTTGCATGGAATAACTGATGACCTGAGTCAATGTAATAGTTGCCGAGATACGTGGTTTATGCCATGGACTATTTTATCTGGTCAGAGCTCACCGCCATGTGAGGCAATCACTACATAACTCATTATTTTCATTTTTCTCAAGTATCATTTTAAGGACGCCAGAAACCACTTGCTCCCACCAAAGGAGAAACATAATTCAATAAGGACAAATAATCATGCATGTCCTTTGACAAGTAATTAAAATGGCCGCTGTCGCTGACATATAAAAATATGGTGGATTTGTAATACATGTGTATTGATTATAATTACCTGTGAGATTTATTAAGTGTTCTGCAAAACAGCAGTTCCTCTATAGTTTGTGCTAATTCAGCAGGGATATAACCCTACCGTTCGTTACATATACAAATCTCTTACACAAAACAGCAACTTGATTAATTCAAGTGGATCTAATATAAAACAAATGTCATTCTTGCTTTTTAGAGAATACAATTATATAAATTAGTGAATAAACCCCAGTAATCAATGATTCTCATGTCTTAATTAGTTCTGGGTCATACAGATCTTGCCTGACCTAAAGGTAAAGGTATGTCATGTCCTGCCCTATACCATAAACCTATAAATAAACATGTTTGTGGAAACAACCAATATACAGAATTACTACTCCACCTCCTGAATGGCAGCTCTAGAAAACAATGCACAAGCCTGTCCTTTAGGGCATCCAGAATCTGGTGACCCAGTGCAAAGTCAATAGGTGATGTCACAATCAGATTACAGATGCCTCTGCATGTTGGAGATGTCTATATAGAGAAATAGGGTATTTTCTCAAAAATGCTCCAAAATCTTGGCATGATTAGTTGGTTAACCTCTAAGCAGCATCTATTGCTATCACTAAAGGGAGGGGGGACTGCAGAGTTAATCATTGCAGATATAAATATGTATATGTTTTTTTTTTTTTAAGCACACACTTAACAATGATCCTTACCTTAACAATAGATATGATTTTTTGTAATTATTGCAACAATAGCGGCTATGGTGCTGCCCCTATAGAGCAGCCTTCACTGATATATCCACGCTTTTATCTCTTTATTGTTATTATCATCTGCACATTTGCAAAGAGGAGGTGTGATCTAAGCAGTGCAAAAGTCTAGATTTCAGCTTGAGAAGCCCCCATCCATTGTTTGTTTTAAATAAAATAAAATAAAAAAAAAAACAAAAAACATTCCAATTCTCTGGAAGTATACATAAAAACCTACTTCCTTTAATTTTACAATATACACCTATGTAACAGCATTTCACATTTATGTAGCCATCTCATTAATCAGTCTGATGCCCGTAGCATGGCACGTTCTTGCCCAATACATTGTATCCCTGCCAACATTGTCAAGCAGAGTATAGCAAATGAGCAATGTACATTCCCCTCTGGCAGGAAAACTCTATTGGCATTGTTAAATGGTATATTCCCAACAATATTGAAAGATGCCTCTCTGTAAAATTAATAACCTGCATCTCCTCTGTCACATGTCTCGGAACTGCTTTTCACTCCTGTTTGACACATTTAATCTTTTCTTATCACCCATGTCAACCCCATGGTTTGAACATAGCTGTGTGTGTGATGGGGTAGACCGAGAGTCACTGTTAACACTGTTAGTCCTTTGGCTTTTTGTGCCCTGCTCCTGTAGTGTAAGTACCGTTATTTTACAAGATGTTCCTTAGCCCTTTAGAAAGGACAATTTCTCACAGCAGGATTTACTGATGGCTACTATTGCCGGAGAAAGTCTCCTCTTCTACATGCTTTTCGTTGTTAAATTGCTGCAAAAACAACGTTATGTCCTGCAAAATGGAACGTTTTTCGATATGGCTCTAAAGCCAAAATGATTTTCAAATAGAGTAATAAGAGGGTATTTAGATTCCCAAGAGGTGACCTACATAATCTAAAAAAGTTGTATTTAATAAGTAGGACACTTTTTTTTTTTTTCCGAAAAAAAAATGTAAATTCAGAAAATAAATATTTAGAAATTCTCTTATGAAATTCTAATACAATGATGCATTCTTTTTATTTTTAAAGATTTTTATTTTTTAAATTCTTTATTTTTGTTGTGCATTAAAAGTAAAACTTAGTGACAGTCATCAACATATAGCTTATTATTAGTAAAAGTGATCCAGTTTCAACACAAACATGATGGGTAATCTGCACACTATTTAAAATAGTAATGGAAACAACCTTATAACAACATGTGAGCGGAATATCACACTAGAAGGCCCAATTGGTGGTTGCCTGGGGAGAAAAGCAAGTAAATGCAGGACTGGAGATAACACAATAAGACAGACTAGATGCGATGGTTAGAAGGTAAAATAAACAAGAACACTTCCTAACGCAGCCCAACCGCACAAACTAACCAACACCAACCAGGGGTATAGCAGAGTTCCACAGCTGAGGGATGAGAGTCAGCTCTCTGCACTTCAAAGGGAACCAGTGAGCTGAGCTTGATAGAATCGTGAATTCCTCCAGTACCTCCGACTGTTGGAGGGTCTCTGCAGTGGGTCTCACTTGTGTGTCGCTCTACGTTGTGCCGAGGCATATTTCCCGCCTTGCAGCCCTGTTAGGGCCCAATGCTCTGCCGCAGCATGTCTAGCATGGGCAGTTGCGATGAGCAGTTGTGTGAGTGACTTAGAACAAGTTGGTGCATCCCATCCTCCAGCTTGCACCAGAAATCATTAAAGGACCACTCTAGTGCCAGGAAAACATACTCGTTTCCTGGCACTAGAGTGCCCTGAGGGTGCCCCCACCCTCAGGGACCCCCTCCCGCCCGGCTCTGGAAAGGGGAAAGGGGTTAAAACTTACCTTTTTCCAGCGGTGGGCGGAGAGCTCTCCTCCTCCGATCCTCCTCTTCTCCTCCCCGTCGGCTGAATGTGCATGCGCGGCAAGAGCATTCATAATGCTTTCCTATGGACGCTTGCGTGCTCTCACTGTGATTTTCACAGTGAGAATTACGCAAGCGCCTCTAGCGGCTGTCAGTGAGACAGCCACTAGAGGAAATAGGGGAAGGCTTAACCCATTCACAAACATAGCAGTTTCTCTGAAACTGCTATGTTTATGAAAAAATGGGTTAACCCTAGAAGGACCTGGCACCCAGACCACTTCATTAAGCTGAAGTGGTCTGGGTGCCTAGAGTGGTCCTTTAAAGATCCTGTCCAGCCTGGATAAGATATCAGGTGTGACCTCTGCAGCATCCATAATTTTGTTTTTTGCAGTAGCCTTTGTGGTGTCAGTTTGAGCTCCCAGTGGGTTGCAGTGACCTCCCAAGTGTGGACTGGGATCACCCCTGTCAGTCTGTGAGAGTGAGTAGTGTGCCCCCATCTAGTGTTGTTTGCCGTTATGCACCTACGCCCGGGGGATTGGCCTCATCCCCTGTCTGGCACGCACAAGGCCGCATGAGCCCCTGTTAGATTTTGAAACCCTACAATGAGTCTCAGGTGGGTCAGAATTGGGTAAGTCGTGGAAATTGTTCCCACTGAAGCTCAATGATAAGAACTAAGATTCTAGGAAGCATAGTAGAGGAGCTCCAGTGAATTACATCTCTCCACCATGACGGTCAGACCCCGCCCCCTATTGAGATTTTATCAGTAATCCTAGTTGTTTGGGTTTTTGTCAATGTAGGTTTTGGTGAGTTTGAGTTTAAAATTTATATTTTGACTACGGGTTGCTTTTAAATAAATAAATAAATAAAAAACACAATCCAATTGTTGGGTATTAGATGTTGGGAAAAGGTATTAGGAGTATAGAACATATTCTGGTTTCTTGTCTTCATTCCTGTAGGTAAGTAGATTTTGCGGTGATTTTAGTGCAAATAACTGCAATCTAGAATTAGACTAATGCTTAAAATATATTGAAATCTGTTTTCCACGTTCAAACAATTTGCACTGTTACCCATTTCAGTGCTGAGCAATATTTCTGGCCTTTCATTGGGGCCCTGTACTAGTAGACTGAAACATTGGTCTGCTTGTGACTTTAGAATTTACCCATACACATTTATTTTCATGGTGATGGTGTGGTGTACAGCAGACTTTAACAGGATCACCAAGAATCAAACAGGCCATGGTGTTCTTGGTGTTTCTATTAATGTCTGCTTTCCACCACAGGATCGAGTGCTGGCCTCATTGTGGAAATGTGTGCTACAATGGGGATTCACCACCTCTGGTCATGGTAGCACTAACTGTGGTTTCATTGTATTTACAGTCTGATCGTGGATGATCTTAGATTTGCAGTCCAGCTATTAATGGACCACTCCACACCCATTAAGTACTTTACCTTGCTGAAATACTTTGAGCAGACTTTAACAGGATCACCATGAATCAAAACGGCCGTGGTGTTCTATTAAAGCCTCCTTTACACCACAAGATCGGGTGCCTGGACATATTAAAAATGGTTACTAGCTGAGCTGAGCATTATGCTCAAATTATCCCCATCCTTTCTTCCCCGCTCCCCCCAGCCCCCACTCATTCCTGACATATTGAATAAACCACACTGTCTTGTGCAGTCCAAAAAATGTTTTACAAAATGGTTTATGGGATTCTAATGAGGTTACCTCTCTAATAATAACTGTACACCATGCCCTAGGTACTGGATGTCCCTATTAATTGGCTGAGGGTGTGTAATTGTGCCCTAATTGTCGCTTTGTACTAAGGTTCATTCATTTATCATTATTAGATTAAAACAAATGTATACAACTTTTGTTTCAAATGGAAAATAACTTTTTAAAGATATTATCACTTAATATAAAACAATCACGATGGCTTTCAAATGCCAAAAGATATTGTAACTTTGCAAACTTACAAATCTGTAGCAACCTCATTCTAGAAGCAGCTTGTGGAATAGACAGGTAATTATTTCGCTAGCCCGTAATATAACTGAGAACAATCCCAGGAATCATTCTGTGCTGTGCATGTTCGGTGATGTCTATCCTTTACATTTTCTCCCCTCGCATCCCATACCTTCATTGTATCTGGTTTGTTAGCTCAAGACACCCAGATGTTTCTCTATGATGTTTTCTGAAATGATTTCTTGCCTGCTCGTGATAGCTCCTATCATTACGCCTTGGGCATTTTTCACAAATGCCAGCAAAAGCACAGATAATGCAATAGAATTTTAAATACCTTTTTAAAACAATACTTTGAATCCAGCATAGTTTTACTGCAGATATTATAGGTACCAAGCTGGGGAGAAAAAAAAAAACATTCAGCCATTTCAGCATTTTTCTTGAAATTGTTACAGAGATTGTGATATAGTAGGCCCATCATGGATTGATTATCCTTCCGTTATGTGTTTGGTTTTCGGTTTATGAACTCTCAGATTGCATACAAGTGCATATTGTGTGTGGCTGTAACCCGAAATGAACTAAATTGTAATAATCTCTCAATAAGTGAGGTAATACATTTTGTTCTGTACTCTTTTAGTTTGCAAATGGCCATATAATTTTAGGACAAGCATATAAAAATGCAATTATATTATGCCAATTAAAGGACCACTATAGGCACCGAGACCACTTCAGCTTAATGAAGTGGTCTGGGTGCCAGGTCCATCGAGGTTTAACCCTTTTTGCTGTAAACATAGCAGTTTCAGAGAAACTGTTATGTTTACACTAGGGTTAATACAGCCTCTAGTAGCTGTCTTATTGACAGCCGCTAGAGGCGCTTTCACGCTTCTCACTGTGATTTTCACAGTGAGAAGACACCAGCGTCCATAGGAAAGCATTGAGAATGCTTTCCTGTGGACTGGCTGAATGCGCATGCGGCTCTTGCCACGCATGCACATTCAGCCGATGACGACCGAAGGAGGAGGAGAGTCCCCAGCGCCGAGGGAGCCCGGCACTGGAGAAAGGTGAGTGTTTAACCCCCTTCCTCCCCTTTCAGTCTGGCGGGACTGGGACCCTGAGGGTGGGGGCACTCTCAGGGCACTATAGTGCCAGGAAAACGAGTTTGTTTTCCTGGCACTATAGTGGTCCTTTAACTCTTTATTGAGAAATTATTTAACAATATCTGTGTTCTTGGTTTAATTTTTGATAGGCATGCCATTTGAATTGAGGAGTTATTTGTTAACTAAATTAATTTAGTTATTAATTTTTTGTTAACTTAAAAAAAAAATATTAAAACAATTAATAGTTTGTCTTGTTCCAGTGTCAAACCTTGATTCTTTTGCTCTTTGCATATATTTCCCATGGTGCTGAGCAAACCCTCTGCTTGGCTAAGCATTGTGGGAGATTAGATCAATGATAGATAACTTAATGTTTAGTCTGAATGCTGGCAAAGCATCATGGGAAATGTTGTTCACAAGTCAACCACCACCGACATGCACCAACAAAAGTGTGTTTAATTTATTTTTGCTGATCATGCTTTAGTGAGCTTGGCAATCAAACTACTCAGCTGGCAAATTATTAATTGCAACATTTCTAACAAAAAAAGTTATCTCTTCTGCCATTCTGAAAAATAAAGGATTGTTGTCTATCTGCATTTAAATGACTCCAACAATTCTATAAACCTGGAAACGATATGAACAGTTTTATCCGCAGAGTTGTGGAATCTGCTTATGTAGATTGTTGAACAGCCAGGTGGTTCTTGATTGGATCCGGATATGCTCTTGAAATGCAAAAATAGTAGTACCTATCTATCTCGTGTATGGAATTGTATTTTTTATTTATTGTGGATAAGATGCAGTTCTTCTTCTGTGCGTTTGGAAAAAAATCACTTAAAGGAACACTCAACTGGATATACTAGAAAAAAAAAATAGAAATCGCAGTTTAGTAGACACAACCAGGGGCGTATTAGCCGCGAGGCAAACAAGGCATTTGCCTTGGGCAGCATTTTCCAGGGGGCGGCAAAAAACGCTGCCCCCAAATGCCCAAGGCAAATGTCTTGTTAGCCTTGCGGCTAACAGACATGCTGGGCTGGTTGCTGGGCGGACGGCGAGGGAGCTCTTCCCCTGAGCTCTCTGCTCAGCTCCCTCGCGCGCCGCCCGCAGAGTGAGACTGGGAGCCGGAATATGACGTCATATTCCGGCTCTGCCTCCCAGCCTCACTCTGCGGGCGGCGCGCGAGGGAGCTGAGCAGAGAGCTCAGGGGAAGAGCTCCCTCGCCGGCCGCCCAGCCTGCCCTCCAGTGCCTTCCTGCAGCCACTTGACCACCAGGGAATTGGAGAACCCCCCCACCCCCAGCATTCCCAAAGGTAGGGGGGGGGGGGGAGTAAATAAAAAAAAAATGTGTTAATGTGATTGTGTGTGTCTCTGACTGTGTGTGTCTGATAGTGTGTGTGTGTGTGTGTCTGTTAGTGTGTGTGTGTGTGTCTGTTAGTGTGTGTGTGTGTGTCTGTTAGTGTGTGTGTGTGTGTCTGTTAGTGTGTGTGTGTGTCTGTTAGTGTGTGTGTGTGTGTGTCTGTTAGTGTGTGTGTGTGTGTGTCTGTTAGTGTGTGTGTGTGTGTGTCTGTTAGTGTGTGTGTGTGTGTGTCTGTTAGTGTGTGTGTGTGTGTGTGTGTGTGTGTGTGTTAGTGTGTGTGTGTCTGTTAGTGTGTGTGTCCGACAGTGTGTGTCTGACTGTGTATCCGACAGTGTGTGTCTGTTAGTGTGTGTGTCTGTTAGTGTGTGTGTGTCCGACTGTGTGTGTTTGTTAGTGTGTGTCTCACTGTGTGTGTCTGTTAGTGTGTGTCTCACTGTGTGTGTCTGTTAGTGTGTGTCAGACTGTGTGTGTTTGTTAGTGTGTGTGTCTCACTGTGTGTGTCTGTTAGTGTGTGTGTCTGTTAGTGTGTGTGTGTGTCCGACTGTGTGTGTTTGTTAGTGTGTGTGTCTGACTGTGTGTGTTTGTTAGTGTGTGTGTGTGTGTGTGTCCGACTGTGTGTGTTTGTTAGTGTGTGTGTCCGACTGTGTGTGTTTGTTGGTGTGTGTGTCTCACTGTGTGTGTCTGTTAGTGTGTGTGTGTCCGACTGTGTGTGTTTTGTTAGTGTGTGTGTCCGACTGTGTGTGTTTGTTAGTGTGTGTGTGTGTTTGTTAGTGTGTGTGTGTGTCCGACTGTGTGTGTCTGTTAGCTAGTGTATGCGTATCTGTCAGTGAATGTGTGTGTATTTAGAATGCGGGGAAGGGTTGGGTGGGGGTGGCGCGCGTGCGCGCGGGGGGGGGTGTCTGAGTTTTGTCCTGCCTAGGGCAGCACAAAACCAAGATACACCACTGGACACAACGCCAGATTTCTGCATGCATTTCCATGCATTTCCATGCATATATTCATTGGGGTTATATCTTAAAACAGTTTGCAAAAGCTGCAGCTGCTTTGAACTTCAGCCTTTGCAAGCCCTCCTCCTTTTTCCCTGGAAAAGACTTTGTCTCTTCACTGGTAAATAGCCAATCAGAGGTCTCTCTGTAGGGTTCCCTTTGTGCATTTGAGCGCCTGATCGTGTAAGCACATCTGCTGTGTGCACGCACAAGCAACATACTGATCCGAGGTCTGGATGCTGGACTGAGGTATGCAAGAGGTGCTCAAATAAAGCGTGCCTGCCACTTCCATTGGCTCCGTGCAGCTAACAGAAGCAGGAAGAAACCATGTTGGATAGTCAGGGGGGTGTTTCATCATCTTATAAAAGTGCAGATTTCTAATAGAAATCAGAACTTTTATAAACCGACATTATTATGGAATACTCTTCACCTGTAGTGTGGCGTGGTCCTTTAACCCCTTCAGGACGGAGTCAATAGTGCACGTTCTGATCAAAACAAAACGTAAACAAAAACTGGAATTTGCGCTATATGTCTGTTCACCCGTAGTTCCCCTCTTTCATACTATATGCACCCACACTTATTATATATCATTTTGTTCAGGAGAAACAGGGCTTTAATTTATCATTAACTATTCATATATGGAACATAATTCATTATGAATAAAATTTAAAAAAAATGTGAGAAAATAAGATTTTTTTTTAAATTTGTATTTCCGTCTGACATTTTAGCTGTGAATGTCATAATACTGTTAGGTTTTACTGCACAAAAATGCACATATTTGTAATTAGCGATGTCTCACGAGTACAACAGTATCCCCCATTAACAGGTTTTATGGTGCTTTGGAAAGTTACAGGGTCAAATATAGAACGTTCCATTTTCAAATAGAAATTTGCCAGATTGGTAATGTTACCTTTGAGACGGTGTGGTAGCCCAGCAATGAGAATTACCCCCATAATGGCATACCATTTGAAAAAGTAGACGACCAAAGGTATTGAAAGTGGGGTATATTTAGTCTTTTTTAGTAGCCACTTAGTCACAAACACTGGCCAAAGTTAGCGTTCATATTTGTTTTTGTGTGAAAAAAGCAAAAAACGAATATTTGGCCAGTGTTTGTGACTAAGTGGCTACTAAGAAAGACTGGACATACCCCACTTGCAATACCTTGGGTTGTCTACTTTTGCAAATGGTATGCCATCATGGGGGTAATTCTCATTCCTGGGCTACCATATGCTCTCAAAGGCAACATAACCAATCTGGCAAATTTCAATGTCAAAAAAATGAAATGCAAGCCTCTAAATTTCCAAAACACCATGAAACCTGTACATGGGGGGTACTGTTATTCTCGGGAGACTTCACTAAACACAAATATTAGTGTTTTAAAACAGTAAAACATATTACAACAATAATATAGTCCATAAAAGTGCAGTTCGTTTGTAAAAAATGCAAAAAACGTCACTTTTACTTAAAATATCATCGTTGTAATACAATTTACCAATTTGAAACACTAATATTTGAGTTCAGCGAAGTCCCCCGAGTAAAACCGTACCCCCCATGTACAGGTTTTATGTTGTCTTGGAGAGTTACAGGGCCAAATATAGTGCTTCTGAATTAAATTCTCAGCACTTTCTCCCTGTGTTGTCAGGTATGTCAATCAAATTTTAATTAATCAAATCACCTAATTATGTTAAAAGATTACTTAAATATACACGTAGAATTTTAATATATATGCATTTATAGGTATTTAAATTCTACCTGTATACTAATGTAATCTTTTATGTAATTATATGTATTTATCTATCTATCTATCTATCTATCTATCTATATATCTATATATATATATATATATATATATATATATATATATATATATTTGCGGTTATTTGCATTTTATATATAGATAGATATATATAGAATGTCATTCTAAGTGTATTTTGTTACCAATATATGTATATTAATAACAAAATACAGTTAGAATGAAATTACATATGTATATATAATTTATATAAAATTTTGTTTCAATATTTTATTTATTAATTGTATTATTTTATTTATTTATTATTGTAATTATACGTATTTATATATATATATATATATATATATATATATATATAATGTGTATATATCTATTATATATATAATATATGTATATTATATATGTAATGTCATTCTAAGTGTATTTTAATACTAATATAAATACTAATATTAGTATTAAAATACACTATGTATGACGTTAAATATATATAATATACATATATATTATATATATAAATGCATTTAATTTATTTTATAACCTGTCTAATATTTTTTTTTTACACTACCTACCAGCAGGGGGACTGTCTGATATTTTAGACAGTCCCCCTGCTGGCAGATCCACAGCCAGCTATAGGGGGCCATGTGATCGATCTTTGAGAGCGATCACATGGCCCCTGGGGGCCTGATTTGCTGTGGGAGGGCTGCCTGGGCTGTGAGGCAGTCCTCCCGAAGCGGAGCGCCGGGAAGGTAAGTATCCCGGGCGCTCCAGGGCTCAAAGCCGTTACGGCGTGCTATGCCGTCACAACGGCTTTAAAGCCCACTTAAAGCATGACGGCATAGCACGTCGTAACGGCGTTAAGGAGTTAACCCCTTAAGGACCAAACTTCTGGAATAAAAGGGAATCATGACATGTCACACATGTCATGTGTCCTTAAGGGGTTAAGACAGACAACATGAAAGAGTGGAAAAAAGACTGGTGGATAAAGAAATTACTTTAATTATTTTTTTTTGTTTCTTCTGGATTAAGAAATTATATTCAGTAGTTCTGTTGTCTATGGGACATGGCTTCTTTGTTTTGGACTCTCTTAAACCATTTGACCCTGATGAGTATTTCTGTTGAGGATACATATGTCTAGAATGTTCATTTGGGGTGTGTTTGTGTGTACCTGTTGCTTTATTGCTCACAGTGATAACGTGAACTAGGGTTCCAGTTTTAAAATGAAGCATGTGGATCTGGGAAAAGTCTGATTGGCATTGTGGTGATCCTTTTTACTTTATCAGCAAATGCAAAGTAAAGTACAACGCATAAAGACCAGAAAGAAATGATGACACTGGCAACATTTTTCACGATATGGAAAATAACAGGGAGAGAAAACTCACATGACTCCTTATGCAATATTCTTTTCCCAAGGGCACCAGGGTTTTCCTAAAGTTGAGTATTACGCACAAGTGCTGTGAGCCTATCCATATGAAAATGTTCAACTATCTTGGATTTATCCTCTGGGATAGAAGGTATAGTGGGCTGTAGCCATCGAGATGCCAAGGCCATTCAAGCTGCTGGGGTTATTTTATTGGAAAACCTCTGATGGTGGCGAGGAAGGACATCAGTAGGCCTCTAGAGCAAGAAGGACCAAGGGGTATGGTGAAACAGTCTATGGAACACCAAAGACTGTAAATGCTGGACACTATGCCAAAATGGGACAACCACAGGGCATTCCAACAACAAATGGAGAAACCTTAAATTAAAAGCACTGGTTTCCCAAAAACAAGACTTGTCTTGTAATTCTAATCCTAATATTTCCACAAAAAGCATCTATGGAACACTTTTTAAGTGGAAAAAGTCCTTTTTCAGTATGGAAATAGTAAGACCTGGAAAAAGTTATGGGAAAAGGGATAAGTTTTATTTTAATAGAATATATCCGACCTATCCATGAGATACGTCTGGAGTCCTAAGCATTCAGATCCTCCTTAAGAGCTGAAGCACATAGTCATAGATCTCCAGATCCTAATTTAGGCCTCCAGTTAATATTTTTGTTTCTCAAGCAATATTTTAATATTTTTGATTTAAAAAAAAAAGTTCTTGGGGGTTGTGGCCAGCCGTGCAACTGAGCAGGCGTGTTTGCAGGGAGCTCCTGCTAAACACAGCAAACATAACCCCAAAAAGCCACGAAAAACCAGCAACCCAACACTACAACTGGTATACTAGCGACCCTGAACCCCCCAACAGAGAGATGGGGCGCAAACATTGCAAATTGCTGACATCAGAGGCTTCCAGACTGCCTGATATCAGGCGGTCATTCGATAGGCCGCATCAGACCACACCGCCTAAGATGGCGATTGTTGGGACTCGAGGCACCAGTGAGTCAGAGATGTCCCCAGTGAAGAGGGACCTGACATAACACAAACCCCCAGCGGAATATATCAGAGAGAGGACTCCGACTCAGACACGTCGCCCTCCACCAAGGGAGATATTAAAAGACTCCTGCTTGATCTCCGCGGGGTCTGGAAGAAAGACCTGGACGGAGTGCGCAGCGAAATTGGCGCCATAGGGTCTCGCTTGGGAGCTGTGGAGACCAGAGAGGTGGACAGAGACAACTGCCTTACAGAGACCCGAGCTGAGGTGGCAGACCTCTCCCAGCAGCTTCAAAGACTCATCCGCGCAGTCACAACCATGGAAGCCAGGCACCGAAAGAAAAATATCCGTATAAGAGGGGTGTCTGAAACAGTGGGACCTGAGTCGGTGCTGGAGTTCTCCAATAAGGTGGCCACTGTGATGGCGGTGTGGGGAGAGGGAGGGCTGCCACCCATAGCCTCTGCATTTCAGATTAGGAAGGCTGTGACAGCCCCAGCGGACGCCCCCAGGGATATTATCGCCGTCACTCAGGGAGCAACTGTAAAGGCAGCGATGCTGACCGGCTCCCGGAATACACCCCTCATAGCGGTGGATAATTGCCAAGTGCAAATATACGACGACCTACCCTTTGCTGTGCTATTGGAGAGACGCAGATTCATGCCGGTCACTAGACTCCTCAGAGACCACAGAATCAAGAACAGGTGGGGCGCATCAGGTACTGACGCTGTCCGCAGCGGAAGACCCCGCTGACTTTTTACAAAAGCTCCAATTACCCCAGCTGTCTCCCACTGCTGTGGTGGCACACCAGTCGCAGCCCACAACCAACCGCACTGCCGACAGAGGTGGAAACCCAGGCACAGTGATGGCGGACAGGCACCACAACGGCAACCTCCATGGGACAGGTAACCCCGCCACTGTTTAGAGGACTGCCAGGACTAAGCGGAGGCCCAACTAGGACTTTACCACAATTTTATGGTACGAGACTGATAAAACTTAAACCCTTTTATCCCATTTTTTTTATATGCTCTCCTTATTTTGACCCTTTAGCTGTTACCCTCATGGCCGGGTAGGCTGCCACAACCCTGTAAAGAGGCACCAGCACACCGTATAAACTGCTCACATGTTCCAATGAGCAGCCAGCCACTACCCCATGAGTGCAGCCCGCGAGCTCTGCGCATATAAACAACTCACTTGAGGGGCTAACGCACACCACTAAAGTGCTTACGTTGTTTTGACTTTCCATGAGACGCTACAGTGTGCTACCAAAGTGTTTAATATATCTCAACAAGAACTGCCTACATGTCTCCCCAGAGTGCCTACACTAATTTTACTTGAGTCGCTAATATGTACTATAGATGTGTTTACTGGAACCATGTATCAACCGCTAACGTATGCTACCACTGGGCATAACCTAAACTCACAAGAGTTACTAACAATGTGTATATCCTATCACCACAGGAGTTACCAGGGAGCATTCCCACTGTGCTCTACTTTTAACTCCACATGAGTTACCAGAGAGCATTGTCACTGTGCTTTACTTTTCACTCCACATGAGTTACCAGAGAGCATTATCACTGTGCTTTACTTTAACCCCACATGAGTTATCAGAGAGCATTGTCACTGTGTTCTACTTTTAACCCCACATGAGTTACCAGAGAGCATTATTACTGTGCTTTATCACTAACATCACATGAGTTACCAGAGTGAAATATCTTACTGTTTGTTCCCTACACCCGCATGGGCAACTAGCGAGCTATACTGTACTGTCTGTCTTATGCCCGTACGGGACACTAGCTGGTTAATCTTACGCCCTCATGGGCTGCTAGAGTGCGGCACCAGCTAACAAAGCAAATATAGATATAAATGCTGTGAAAGTACTCACTATACCATGTTATGTTTGTAATGCCTGTCAAAGAAATGCTTGCAACAGCTGTTGGAGCTGTGCAAGCCCAATGTTATTTTAAGCACAACCAAAATAAAAATAAAGAATTAAAAAAAAAAAAAATGTTCTTCAAAATATATCAAAGTTCATCCAAAAATATTAAATCATTTTGAAAAAGCTAAACCAAAAATATTAAATCAAGGCCTTCGCTTAAAGGGATCTGCTATGAGTCCTATTCCTAAATATTTGAGAGGTAGTCTTGATCCAAAAGCCAAACAGAAACCAAATCCATGCCATGCCCACTGCCAGAGCTTAAGGATCATGTCTCTGAACCGGTCTATTTTGCTTTTATACAAAGTAGATGGTGGGAACCGCACTCAATCCCAACGCCCAAGGGTGCTCCGGATCAGGACCAGCAATCCCAGAATTATACACAAAAGAAGAAAGGACCACAGGCACTCCAAATTGAAACTGTATGCAGATTTATTAGGAAAAAATGCAACGCCAAGCAACGTTTCGACCAACAAAGGTCTTTTTCAAGGTCTTTTTCAGCTTGAAAAAGACCTTTGTTGGTCGAAACGTTGCTTGCATACGGTTTCAATTTGGAGTGCCTGTGGTCCTTTCTTCTTTTGTATTTTGCTTTTATAGTCTGAAGCAGGGCCAAATATAGATAGAAGAGCATAACAAGTGGCGAGAGAAGTGAAAATTAGTGAGTAATTATTGTATTGCTTTAGAATTGTATGATATACTAAAAATAATGATCATTTCCGCCTTGAAGGCGTCTCGGAGGCTCGGGTGGGGCCAAAACATTGTTTCGGTTTCATGTCTATATATTTCTCTGGAGTCCGGCACTCAAAGTATCTCCATCTTGTTCTAACCGTGGTGCTACCCTCTTAGCCAAAATATAACAACCAAGGAAGAGGTCTTAGTGAAAAATCTCCGGAGTCTGATTGAAACATTGACACCCTTGGTGTATATTACTGCAAAATAAAGCATAAGATTTTTCACAAAGACCTTTAGTGCTTACTTCTTTGGATGTTTTATTTATATAATAATATAAAATCTCCAAGGAGAGCATATATATGCATATGTGTGTGTATGTGTATATTCATTTTAAAAACCAAATAACATTTGGTAAATTTAAAACAAACTTTTATTAGAGAAAAAAAAAAAACATAGCCGTTTTATTTTGTAGCTGTAGATTTAGACCTTCTGGAGACCTGAAAAGCACATCTTGCAGGTTTATAAATACATGACGTGTGGATTAATTCATAAGAACATTGTAAATATACGGTGAATACAGATGTTCGGCCAAAAATGCCAAAGTCTATGAAATACACTCATTAATTGTACACTAGCAGTTGATACTGTTCATTTTCCTGTGACAGCAAAGGAAGCATATTTAAAGTAATTAATAGTGACTGTCTGTACCAGCAAGCATTTTATTTATTTACATTTGACAGGTCCACTCCTCACGCTAGCAGCTTTACAGTGTCATGTTACCCTGCAGGCCAGAATCTCAACTATTATTCAACCCTCAAGTCTCTGAGAGATAATTTGATTTAGACCTTGGGTAATACGTTGTGGTCTCTCGTGTACCTTCCAAAGCAGCCACCAGGGGGATTGCAGTTATCTAAACAACACCAATACCGCACTTTCTGTCTACGTGAAAAATGACTTCTTTACTGTTGGTGGCTAAAGCTGTTGGGAAGAAACTGTTTGGGAATGGAGCCAATCAATCACGACAAAACATTCTCTCTGCTTCTTGTATGTATTGTTCAGCACTAGCAAGGTCAATGATGAAAAAAAAACACAAAACTAGGGTTATCTGAATATTTGGAAATAGAGGAGTTGATGCTGCTTTAGACATAGATTTAACAAATATCAGAGCTCAACCTGTCCAGGATTTGCCATTATTATTATTATTATTATTATTATTGCCATTTATATAGCGCCAACAGATTCCGTAGCGCTTTACAATATTTTGAGAGGGGGGGATGTAACAATAAATAAGACAATTACAAGAAAACTTACAGGAATAATAGGTTGAAGAGGACCCTGCTCAAATGAGCTTACAGTCTATAGGAGGTGGGGTATTAGAATCATTAGGATAGGAAATATCAAGTAGGAGTGAAGCAGAGCTGGAGGAGAGAGCAAAGCACTATCCCATAGGGACAGGTATGTAAGGGAGAGATTACTCTGGGAGGCCATACGCTTTCCTGAAGAGATGGGATTTAAGGCCCTTCTTAAATGATTGAAGACTAGGGGAGAGTCTGATGACAGTAGGCAAGTTATTCCATAGGAGAGGAGCCGCCCGTGAGAAGTCCTGCAAGCGTGAGTTGGCCGTACAGGTGCGAGCAGCGGTCAGGAGGTGGTCGCGGGCAGAGCGGAGGGTACGAGGAGGGGCATACCTCTGGATCAGTGAAGAGATATAAGAGGGGCTGGAATTGTTCAGTGCTTTAAATGTATGGGTTAGCACTTTGAATTGACTCCTATAGGATACAGGGAGCCAATGTAAGGACTGGCAGAGGGGCGAGGTGTGAGAGGACCGACTGGATAGGAAAATCAGTCTAGCTGCAGCATTCATTACAGACTGTAGCGGGGCAGTACGGCTTTTGGGGAGACCAATCAGGAGAGGGTTACAGTAATCCATGCGGGAAATTACTAGAGCATGGACAAGCTCCTTGGTAGCATCTTGCGTAAGAAAGGGGCGGATGCGGGCTATGTTTTTGAGTTGGAACCTACAGGACTTGGCAACAAACTGGATGTGAGACTCAAAGGTGAGACCAGAGTCAAGTATGACGCCAAGACAGCGCGCTTGTAGGGATGGACTTATGTGGATATCACTGACTTGAAGGGAGAGTGAGAGAGGAGGATCAGTATTAGGAGGAGGAAAGACAAGGAGTTCAGTTTTAGAGAGGTTAAGTTTGAGAAAGCGTGACGACATCCAGTCAGAGATGGAAGAGAGGCAAGCAGTGACACGTTGCAGGACGGCCGGGGAGAGGTCCGGTGAGGAGAGGTATATATCATAAATCACTAGTGTGTGTTAATGTAGAACTAGTGACTTGGAATGTTTATATTGAACTTGTTACAATTAATATCATTTGTCAAGGTAGACTACACATGTGTAGAGTTGCCTTCCCCACACCTGTAAATTGCTGCCCTGTGTTATGCCGGATTCCTATGCAGCAGGTTTCCTTCATTATTATACATTAAATGTCTGCCTGCAGCTTTATAAATATATGGATTCCCATCTAATGTGTAAACAATATATGCAAATCTCACAACAGTCCCGGTCTGCAGGACATTCTCAGATTTAGAGTCCTGTTCCGCTGTTCTGGGATGATTCCATATTTTCGGGACACCTGGTAATTTTCCTCTTCAAGCTAAGTTCCAGCACATCATTAGATGAGCTTGTGTTGTGCAGGCTGTACTCGGGACATTCGGCCCAATGGCAGAGTGCTCTAACAATAGGGCTGCACAGCTTATAGACAGTGATTCCAACATGGATTCATGCCAGGCTGACATGCCTTCTTTGGATGGGACCCAAATGTTTTTTTTTGTGTTCTTGCCCCTTTGTTTGTCACCAGTGATGCAGGTCACACCATGGGCACACACCCATCTCAATGTAATACTTACCAGTGTTGAGAGGTAGCCATTGGTGTAGGAAAACAAACTGGATCTGGTAACCCAACCTGTGTCACTAGTAAAATTAGACTTGTGTATGTATTGTCTTTTTGTGATATTGCCAAATTTGCTGCCCGATGAGAAGTTAAATCAACAACTTTAAAGGAACACTATAGTGTTAGGAGTACAAAGCAGTGTTTATAATACTATAGTGTCCCTCTGTCATTTCCTCCCCCTCTCTGTAGCAATGAAAGAGTTAAAAACCTCTTTAAACACTTACCTGATCCCAGAGCCAAAGTCCCTCAGCACTGGCACTGTTGCACCTCTTCAGACGACATTGGGGGGGGAGGGGGGTTGGAGGGCAGGATCCAGGGGGCCCAAGCAAATGCTTGCCCAGGGTCCAATCAATATTAAAGACGGCCCTGTCTGGTAGCAGCCACTAGAGACAGTTTTAACCCTGCAATCTAAACCATGGTTTGCATCGCAGGGTTAAGTGGGACAGGGGCACTGCACCCAGACCACTTCAATTAGATGAAGTGGTCTGGGTGCCTATACTGTCCCTTTAAGATGCATGATATTTTTCAGATAAGCCTGTCTGATGTCTGAGATGTTCTTTGTTTGTTCGTCTCTACTCTTGAAGTTTAAAACTCTGGAGTGACCACTGGAGGAATATGATCCTGGGCGGTCAGGAGGCTGTCTGGCTGACAAACAGCCTTTGACTGTCCATCAACATACAGGTTAATGCAGTGAGCACTGCTGTAACACTCTGCATTGTTCTAATGCCTTCCAGTCCGCATGAGTGTGCCTATTGATGCACTCACGTTGTGCTGTCCGACAGTTCCTTGGATGCAGGGACTGTTCCACCAAAAGCAGGTACAAAAATGACACTATAGATGGGAAAACACCATATATGTAATAAGATTACTAATTTTTCCAGCACCATGCGGTTTTCCTCATGGCTGTCTCTGGCTCCTTGGCTGAGATCATCAATTTTGATGATCTCAGCCAATCTAAAGCTTTCTCATAGGAAAGCATTCGGAGGCTTATGCACACGCATAACACAATACTGATGTGCACCAATCCGTATCTTCTCATAGAGATACATTAAATTAATGCATTTTTATAGGGAGAATTCAGTGCCTCCATGCATAGCGTGGGGATGGTGAACGTAGGTGATGCACACTGACCCAGGAAGCACCTCCAGGAGCTGTCTGACTAGAGCAGTTACTAGGCAACAATGTAAACACTGCATTTTCCCAGAACAAGATATATTCACCTGAACAACTGCATTAAGCTGTAGTGGTTGTGGTGACTCTAATGTCCCTTTATTAAAAGAAAACCTATTTTCATAACCAAACACAGTTGAAGCCTCACTATACAAGACAGTTAAGACATGAACACTGTTCTGGGGTGATCAGGAGACTGTTTTCAGTGAATATATTTGTAACTTTTTTTAGTGTTGTCAAATGCGTTTTTATGAATGGCTGCTGAAATTAAGCACACATTGAAACAATAAGAACAAAGACGTTAGTATATCTAGAAGGTCCATGGAGGAAGGAAGAGGAAAGTCCTAATATGTGTACAGGACACCTGAGAGTAGGAGTATGTAAAATATATTTTATGATAGTCCCATTATTATTATTATTATTGCTATTTATATAGTACCAACAGATTCCGTAGCGCTTTACAATATTATGAGAGGGGGATTGAACTATAAATAGGACAATTACAAGCAGGGACGTATTTAGAGCATTTGGCGCCCGGGGCGGGTCCTATTTTTGCCCCTCACCCCCTCAACTTTAAATGTAAAAAACAACCCACTTTTTTAAAAATGTTTTTATCACTGAGCAGTGTTTGTGTGTGAACATATACACATACACGGACATACACACATGCAGATACATATACACACATGCAGAAACATTGTGCTCTGCATGCTGGCATCAAACAACACATTTGCATAGAATTCACATTAGCCACCCAGATTTCTTGTTGTGGGCTGGCTGACACCTCTTAACTTAGATCTTTGTTTAGCAGATAGCTCCCCTATTTGCTATCCTTATGTGGGCTTGCCATATTTAAGGACATCAAATAAGGGAACTATCTGCTAAACAGCTCCCTCATTTGGTATCTTTAACCCCTTAAGGACCAAACTTATGGAATAAAAGGGAATCATGATATGTCACACATGTCATGTGTCCTTAAGGGGTTAAATATGGAAATCTCACACATGGGCACCAATTCAGGGAATTATCTACTAAACAGCTAAAGGATCAAAATTAAAAAAAGCCCTTTTCTTATTTTCAGTTGTTTAGTAGATAAATCCCTTATTTGTTATCCTTATATTAGATTGCAATATTTAAGGACACCAAATAAGGGAGCTATCTACTAAACACATACACAGAGATACACATAATCACATATATACACAAACACAATCACAGACCCACACACATACAATCTCATACACACACAAACATTACATACATACACACATTTAATAAATAGGAGGTCCACCCAGCCTCCCTTCCTTGCTCTAGAAGGGCTGGAGTGGATCCTCAGTCCCTGGTGGTCAGTGGTTGCTGCTGGGATCTCTGTGCTATTCCTGCACAGGTCCCTCGCATGCCCTGTAATGACGCAGAGGCCGCGATGACACCATATCCCGGCTCATTGCAGGGGAAGACAGTCAGACACAGTCAGATGCACACAGTCCCACACACAGTCACTCACACACAGTTACAGGCAGACAGTCAAACACGCAGTCACAGGCAGACAGTCACACATATACACACACACACAGTCGCAGTCACACACACGCACGCAATCACAGGCAGACAGTCACACAGGCAAACAGTCAAACACACAATCACAGGCAGACAGTCACACACACACACAATCCCAGGCAGACAGACACACACACACACACAGGCAGCAGTCGCACACACAGTTACAGACAGTCACCAAATAAGGGAGCTATCTACTAAACACATGCACAGAGATACACACAATCACACACATCATCACATATATATATATATATATATACAAACGCGATCATAGGCAGGCAGTCACACATACACACACACACACACACAATAACAGGCAGACAGTTACACACACACACATACACAGTCACACACACACAGTCACACAGACAATCAGTCACACACACACTTACACACAGTACACACTCTCTCTCACTTACAGTAAGCTTGGGCTGGAGGAGGAATGGATTCTGTCCATGCTGTGCTGTAGTTGGGGAAGCAGGGACTCCTTCCTGCTTCCCCTCTGTGTGAGCAGCAAGAGGCTGCATTTAGCTCCGCCCCCACATCCGGCTTGGCTCCGCCCCATGGCCATTCTAGCTCTGCCCCCAACTCTCTGTGCAGCCAGGTGAGCCAGGTCTCCTGCTCCCAGCCCCTGCGTGTGAGCTGTATCGGCTGCCCGGCGCCCCTGCTGCTATGTCACCCAGTTCAGCCACACAGCTCACTGACCCCCAAGCCTGGCCAGCCCTGGTGGCACCCCCCTGCCTGATGGCACCCGGTGCGGACCACCCCCCCACCCCCCTTAGTACGCCACTGATTACAAGAAAACTTACAGGAACAATAGGTTGAAGAGGACCCTGCTCAAACGAGCTCACAGTCTATAAGAGGTGGGGTATAAGACACGTTGGGACAGGAAATATCAATCAAATAGGGTGGGAGTGAAGCAGAGCTGGAGGAGAGAGTAAAGCACTGCCCTATAGGAGAGAGCAAGAGACAGGTATGTGAGGTAGAGGTTACTCTGGGAGGCCATAAGCTTTCCTAAAGAGATGGGTTTTAAGGCACTTTTTAAAGGATTGAAGACTAGGGGAGAGTCTGATAGCAGTAGGCAGGCTATTCCACAGCAAGGGAGCCACCCGCGAGATGTTCTGCAAGCGTGAGTTGGCCGTACGGGTGTGAGCAGTGGTCAGGAGTTGGTCACGGGCAGAGCGGAGGGAACGAGGAGGGGCATACCTTTTGGATCTGTGAAGAGATATAAGAGGGGCTAGAATTGTTCAGTGCTTTAAATATATGGGTTAACACTTTGAATTGACTCCTATAGGATACAGGGAGCCAATGTAAGGACTGATAAAGGGGTGAGGTGTGAGAGGACCGACTAGAGAGGAAAATCAGTCTGGCGGCGGCATTCATTACAGACTGTAGCGGGGCAATACAGATTTTGGGAAGACTAATCAGGAGAGGGTTACAATAATCCATGCGGGAAATTACTAGAGCATGGACAAGCTCCTTGGTAGCATCTTGTGTAAGAAAGGGGCGGATGCGGGCTATGTTTTTAAGTTGGTATCTACAGGATTTGGCAACAAACTAGATGTGAGGCTCAAAGGTGAGGCCAGAGTCAAGTATGACGCCAAGACAGCGTGCTTGCAAGGATGGACTTATGTGGATATCACTGACTTGAAGGGAGAGTGAGAGAGGAGGATCGTTATTAGGAGGAGGAAAGACAAGGAGCTCAGTTTTAGAGAGATTGAGTTTCAGAAAGCGCAAGGACACCCAGTCAGAGATGGATGAAAGGCAAGCAGTGACCCGTTGCAAGACGGCAGGGGAGAGGTCTGAGGAGGAGAGAGATAGATGGGTGTGTCATCAGCGTACAGGTGGTAGCGGAATCCAAAAGAGGCAATACGTTTGCCAAGAGAGGCAGTATAAAGAGAAAATAGAAGGGGACCAAGGACAGAGCCTTTGGGAACTCCAACCGAGACAGGACGAGGGGAGGAGGAATCCTTGGAAAAGGAGACACTGAATGAGCGTTGGGAGAGATAAGAGGAAAACCACGAGACGACAGAGTCACAGAGACCGAGCGATTGAAGAGTTTGAAGGAGGAGAGCATGAGAAATAGGAAAGTATCACTGTGTAGCACCTAATGTTTCAAGTCAGGTTGTTAATGTAATAGCTGCTATTAGTGCCATAGGCATCATTGTTCTCCTAATATTGCAGCTGCTCAGAGACCAGATATCCGTCCACTTGCCTGTGCTATATTGTAGACTAGAGCTGCTAACAGGCTTATTTTTTCTGCTAGTTAGTTTTCAAACCGTCTATAATAATGCATTAAAGATAATCGCATGGCTGTCTTTCTTTTGTATCCTGGAAGAGTTAGAAGTTCTGCTACCGAGACAGAACCTGTCAAGCTGTCAGGGGGATATTAGCTTTGTAATCTTTTATAGCTCGATTATTTATTTATAAACTATCAAGTGGTTTGCTGCCCCATACGGGAAGATAGATGCAGGAAAGCACTAACTGTGCTGATCTTTGTTTTATCTAGCGTTTGGTAGGTCATAACACACATTAATCTAGGCTGTCCTGCAAAATCACAATGGCTACATTTTGAAATACTTCACTAAATACCACGAATAATGAGAATTCAAAGTGAATTTCAGATTTAAGTCCAAAGTAGCCAAACAAAAAACACAGCTGACTTGGAGAATGTTTCAATTTTAGTTACTGTTAGCTTAAATTTTAAATACATTTTAAATTCCCTTTGATTTCTCACTTTGATGAATGACACCAAATTAATTTTTTTACATTTATTTATTTTTAAAATTAATTTTTTTTTTAATTCTTTCTTTGCCAGCAGAATATTTTCTTTAGCTTTGATACGGTATATGGAACGTCAAGTGCACTAGCAATGTTAATGTTAAGGTGGGGGGGGGGGAACAAAGCTCATTGTCCTTCCTATTGCCAGTGCTCTGTATCCTGGAGTAAGGATTGTGAACTAATAAAAAAAAGTTGCATATATATTTCAGAATATGCCGCAACATATCAAAATGTCATTATTCATGATCCCTCCCCCCCCCCCCCCACCTTAACATTAACATTGCTAGTGCACTTGACGTTCCATATACCGTATCAAAGCTAAAGAAAATATTCTGCTGTTGCACAGGGAGAAATAACCTCCCGTCTTTATGAGCTGTCACCGGTCGTTTTAAATGGCCTTGGATGGAAATGAACCTGCTATCTGCACACACTGGCATAATATGCATTGCTTTTACTGCCAATGGTAACATCCCATTTCATTTCAAAAGAGCTGCTCAATAAATCAGAAAGCATCCCTGCCGACATGGGCATGATCCCATTAGTATCAGTCCATCGTATTTGGTCCAAGTGGATTTATTAATTACAGTTTACTGCTCTCGCAAAAATCCTTCAAAACCCCAGCTGATCATTTTACACTGTATTGTTTTTAACCAAACATTCATGTAACGCCTTATATGCAGCGTTCTTAAAGAACCATTCATTCGTTTTTGTCACATGGTCTGAAAGAGTCTGGTTATTCCAGATGACTGGGGAATCGCTCCATGTCGAGAGGGCAAGTTAAGAGTTCGATGTCAATCTAATTTATTGTACAGATCTATTGTAATTGATGTTTCCCAAGATATCAACCTGTATGTCATTATGACGCCTAAACTATGTGGTATCGACTAAACATTATCGTGTGTGCACTAAGCAGACTTTAAATCACATTTTCATGGCTACATTAGCGGCTACCACTTCCCTTTCAACTTATTGGAGTGACTATAAGATGTGAAAACAAAATATATGACCACTTTTAAGAATCCTCTTTTTCACACCTCTGGAGAAAAGAATGTTGGTATTATATGGCTGTGTCGATTTTATTTTGTCACTTGGATTTTTATGTTCAGTCTTCCTTTGGACCAGTTTAAATTTTCTCTCCAAACAAGTATCTTAATGACCTTTTTTTATGCGATAGCTTGCAAACAAAGATTATTGCAGATTTTCTCTACCTGAAAACGTGGCAAAACAAATTTACTAATTTCTCCCAAGATGCACTTTTTAATCTCATATCTTTAACGATCATAATCTACTATTGCATACTAAGTTTATTCATCCCTCGGAGGACTTGGTCAGTCTTTCCATAATGTTGCAATTGTTTGACAGTGATCTTGTACTTGATATCTATTTTTGTTGTTGTTCATTACCTGCAGTCGAGTTGTTTTACTTTTTTTTTTTTTTTTCATTGTTCACTGTATTAAATACTTACAAAATGACTGCTATAAACTACCGAATCTATTTTTTTTGGAGTATTTGGTTTTGGAATAACTAGATGGGGCTTCAAGAAAATGTCACGATGCATTCTTCCCTCCTATTATCTGCTGACTCTGTGACACTGTAAAGCAGTCGCCAAACATTATCAATAAAGTACTTAACATTTTGACCTGTAGCATTAATGACATTGATGCATGGTCTTTAGTGTACTTCCTTATGGGTTTCCCGATGTGATTTATCTCTTTCAGCCCTTTAAGCAGCAGCATCATTGATTTATTATTTTATTGTCATCGCGAAAGTAAATAGCATTCAGATAATTTAACCACTTCAGCATGAGAAATAAATGTTGCCGTGTGGAGGGAAAAAAAAAAGTAATTATATGAAATTAACCCAAAAATTTGGATTTCTGTCTTTTGGCCTTAAACGTATGCTCTGCATTGATATTCTATGTGTTTTAGACATACTTTAAAATGCAATCATCAGTGTTGATCTGGTGCCCCAAAAGGTATACAACAAATAACTGTGATAAAACAAGTTTGGTACTTAAGAGAGAGGGGCTCCATCTCCATCCTCTCCGAAGTCAGTACGATGGGAACCTAGTGCACTGCGAGCACATTAGGCCTTCCCCATAGGAAAGCATTCAATCATTGTTTTCCTATAGGGATTTGCAAGAGGCTGGATGTCCTCTTACAAAGCGTGAGGACGTCTTGCGTCGTTTCAGGCAGTTAATCTCTTTGATACTGCAGGTAGTACCTCTAGTAGCTGTCTTAACCCTTCAATGTAAACATTACAGTTTCTGTGAAGATGACAGGGGCAGTGCACCCAGACAATTTCAATTGAAGTGGTATGGGTGCCTATAGTTTCCCTTTATGAGCAAATGTAGATACATTATGTTGTAACATCATGCTGCACAGTATGAGATCATATGGCTAGAATATGATTTTCCGATTTAAGGTCGAAAATAGCCAAATTGAGCAAATTCTATATCAGCTATGCTTTGTCAGGCTACTCACCTTACATTTAAAATTCACTTTTTAAATTATCTTTGAATTCTCACCTTAGTGAATAACCCTATCTGTTTTAGAAATGAAAATATTTGATAGGGTGCAGTTTAATTAAAAAAAAAAAAAAAAAAGTGAGGAGTAGGGATATTGTTTTAGAAGGGTTTAGGGCACATCACCTGAGTTGTGGGGTATAATATATTGAACACGATTATAATTAGGAATTAAAGTACAACTCTGAATCAAGGCGACCAACATAGGCAATTGTGGCTAGACTCACGTTGGTTACTCAAGGTGCACACCTCCCAACGTTTCAAACCGACAAAGAGGGACACTTTTTAGGGGTGTGAGTGGAGGTATGGCCAGTAACATGGCTGTAATGAGACATTTTAGATAACTTACTAATAACAATCTATGAAACTAAATTGTATTTAAGAACAATGTATCTTATCTACACAGTTGGATTTCTAACACATTTATTGTAGTCTAAAGACCCGTTACTGTGAGTATTATTGCTGTGGAGCCCTGTTCTACACTCACACACCAACGAGGAGAAAGAGGGACAATAGGATAGAAAAGAGGGACAAAGGGAATTGGACCAAAATAGGACTGTCCCTCCTAAATAGGGACTGTTGGGAGGTATGAAGGAGAACATTAGGATACATATGAGACCAGTGTGCTGAGACCAACTCACAATGTTCTGTGTGAATTCAGTACTGTAATCGACTGTATGCAGTAAAATGTGCTTTTCAGTAAGTATTGCCGTTAAAATTGGGATTTCTCTCTGGCAATTAATTAAAACTAATAAATCATAGTGGCTGGAAGTATGGATCTCTCTCTTGTTATAATTTAAATACATGGGACATTTATAAGCTGCTGATGAGTTTAAAAATAAAACTGAACCATAACTTGGTAATGTGACTTGTATTCTCGCGTTCTAAACAAGTTCCCGGAACACTAGAAATATTGGACATTATAGAAGGCCACCAGATGTGCAAGACGTCTATCCTCATATATAGAGCTACGTTTATTACATGCCTATATTGCCTATTTCAATAAAATAAACATGGCTGTAAATGGGTTCTATCTCCAAACTGTACCTTGCTTTTATACCATTTAAACAGTAAGACAATGCTTTTTACAATGGCATCCCTTTAGTTATTTTTCAAATGCGTGCTCGTATTATTGGGACCAAAAATAAAATGTTGAATGGTTTGTATTTTTATATTGTTGTCTTTTACATGATTGCACTGACGACTAAATTTAGTTGCTTGTGTTTGTTAGCCTTGACCTCTCCAAAACATGCAAATTGTGCATTGCAAAGCAATAAACATTAATATGATACAAATATTCTATGCTGCCTGAAGCTGTCATCTTTAAACCGTTCCCTTGCGGGTGCAGTCTGACTAGTCTGATCCTACGAACAATCTAACATTAAACAGAGTTATCATTCTATATTTATATTTAGCGTTTGGGGTCAGAGCACGCTGGCTGCATTCAGTTCATTTTAAGCAGTGGAGAGGATGATAATAAAAAAATAAAAAAAAAAGCTTTTAAAAATCGCAACATTCTTTTTTTTTTTTCTTTAATGGCAAATGATTCCAAAGCATAGTTTTTAACCATCCACAAAAAGAAAGAGTATGATCTACAAGTGAGTTCTGACTGGTTCTGCGCACTGCCCAACAGGCATTTTAATACAAGTGTTAGAGTAATGCAATGTGGCAGGGTCTCTAAAAATCCTGCTTTTATTTTATTTTCCAAGCGATATGAGGAGGTGTTCATTATACCATATACACATTTTCCTGAAAGGGAATTTTTCCTGCTTTGTGAAATCGTCTTTTATTGCATCATCTCTCTGTTTAGGCTAAAACCAGATAAAATACATTACATAGAAAAAGTACTGGGCACGATGCCTATTTATACAAACAATTGGATTTTAAAATAAAGTTAAAAATAATTTGGGTTAGGAAAAGTGACTTTGCTTTATTCACATAGGGACGTACTTGCCTTTCAGAATAGGTTATATGTGTGTCAAAAAGGTTATATGTGGGGGGGCGGAGCCAGCACCCGAGCGAGAGAGACGTGTCCTGCAGTAGCTCCGCTAAAACAGCTAACCTAAACGCAGAATAATGGCCAAATAACGGCATATTCACCGGCCATCCAACGCCCCACGAGTGCCTAACAGCATGGGCAAGAAGGCTAAAAAACATAGAGCCGATCCTGGCTCGGGATCCAGGGACATCGGTGTCTTTATGCGCACGGCCACGAGGCCTGACCTAGGCAAGATGGCGCCGGCAGAGGCCTCCACCTCACCATCATCAGAGGATGAGAGCCCGACAGCATACCTACCTCCACCAAAGGTACCTGTCAAGCCCAGGGCACCCTCGGAAGCAGGAGACTCAGCTCCTGCCACGAAAGCCGACCTCAAGGCGTTAGCCAAAGAAATACAGGCTATGTTTCACGCCGACATGGCGCAAGTCAGGTAGGAGGTCTCGACACTCACAAGCCGGGTAATAACTGTGGAAGAAAGTCTCAAGGGTGCAGGGGTCGCCCAAACTGCCACCGACGCAGCCTTGGGAGCTCTGCAAAGGCAATGCAGCGCCCTAACTACTCAACTAGCACATATGGAGGACAGAGCAAAGGCACGGAATGTGCGGATCCGAGGAGTACTAGAAACAGTCACCGATGCAGAACTACCTCACTACTGCCGACTACTGTTGGCCACACTACTGCTGCCTAAGCAAATAAAGCAGATGGGCATAGATTCATGTTTTCGGCTCCCCAAAGCGCCCAAAGCACCACAGGAGGCTCCCAGGGATGTACTTCTTAAATTCAATCGGGACTCCGACCGGGGGGCACTCATGAGTGCTACCAAAGACTCTCCCATGGTCCCCTTTGAGGGAGCACACCTAACCTTTTTCAGGGACATATCCAGATCCACTCGGACATGGAGATCACTGGGACAGATTACACAACAACTGCGGGAGAAATCCATCAAGTATAAGTGGGGGCAGCACCGGCTGACAGCGGAGAAAGACGGCGAGCAACACACCTTAACACATAAGTCTGAAGCATTGACTTTCCTCCGAGCTCTAAGCCTACCGGTAGCAGCGACCCCGGCGGACACCAGCCCCTTGTGGACTATAGCGAACATTAGCCCATTCGTGCCCAGGGGAACAAGAACGGGAGCAGACGCTCTCCCTACCTGAGCCCGGCAAAAGCTGCTGTTAATGATGCCACTGCAAGGCAATGTTTTATGTTCTTGTTTATTCTGTTGCATTTGTGTTCTGTCGTATTATCTGGACAGGTTAACCTATGTCCCCTATCTCTCTCAGTTTAAATATGCCTATATACATATGCTCCATACCTGGCTCTGCAAGCCATTCACCGGCCAATATGACCAGCCACCTCCCCCCCACCCCACCCCCCCCTTCCTTAATTTACCTTGCCCCTTCTTTATGAAAGCGCATAAACACCCTAAGGGCACACATAACTGCCAACCTAGCCGGCACGACTTTCTATGAGCAACCACCCAGAAAGGACTAGGTTCTAGCCCCACAAGCGACATCAGTCCACTGCTCAACACCAACGCGCCCTAAGCTTCACCAACCCCAGACAAGGCTGTACTGGTAAACACGAAGGGTGCATAAGCTAATTCCCGTCAACCTCCGATCCATGTTTTGAGCTAACAGACGGTTTAGACTGGAGGAATCCGCGCTAGAAAATGCTCTATATATATAAAATTTTGGGTGTATACCTTGCATGCGATGCTGTTTATTAATGCATTGTGTAACCTCTGCTGACTGCCTTTAATGCACGCACTGTAACATGTTGATCACAAGTACCCACAAAAATAAAGAATTTAAAAAAAAAAAAAAAAAAAGTTATGTGTGTGTATAAACTCGGATCAGTCACAAAATGAAAACCACCTGCCTAATATCACAGTTTACCTTGTGCTGCTAAGAAAAAAAAAATGGCTTGGATGTGTCGAGGCATGAACTTCACAAGAAAGAATGTTTCCTGTGGTATATGGCACCAAGAGATTAGCAGCAGATCCTTTAAGTCCTGCAAGTTGCGTGGTGGGGCATCCATGGATTGGATTTGTTGTCCCAGCACATCCCACAAATACTCAATCGGGAATCGGATTCAGATCTTGGGAATTTGGAGGCCAAGGCAACACTAATTTTCATCAAACCTTTCCTGAACAATATTCGCTGTGTGTCAGGATACATTCTCCTGCTAAAAGAGGCCACTGCCATCAGGGAAAACCATTGGCATGAAGACGTGTACGTGGTCTGCAACAATCTCTAGGTAGGTAGTACATGTCAAATAAACATCCACATGCATGCCAGGACCTAAGGATTCACAGCAGAGCATAGCATTGCCTCTGCCGGTCTACCGTTATCCCATACTGCATCCTGCCGGTCTACCGTTATCCCATACTGCATCCTGCCGGTTTACCTTCATCCCATACTGCATCCTGCTGGTCTTCCTTCATCCCATACTGCATCCTGCTGGTCTTCCTTCATCCCATACTGCATCCTGACGGTCTACCATCATCCCATACTGCATCCTGCTGGTCTTCCTTCATCCCATACTGCATCCTGCCGGTCTTCCTTCATCCCATACTGCATCCTGCCGGTTTACCTTCATCCCATACTGCATCCTGCCGGTTTACCTTCATCCCATACTGCATCCTGCCGGTCTTCCTTCATCCCATACTGCATCCTGCTGGTCTTCCTTCATCCCATACTGCATCCTGCCGGTTTACCTTCATCCCATACTGCATCCTGCCGGTCTTCCTTCATCCCATACTGCATCCTGCCAGTCTACCATCATCCCATACTGCATCCTGACGGTCTACCTTCATCCCATACTGCATCCTGCCGGTCTTCCTTCATCCCATACTGCATCCTGCTGGTCTTCCTTCATGCCATACTGCTGGATTCTGCTAACCTGCAAACACTTGAAGATTAATAGGCATTCCCTCTCAGACTTGGCATTAAATGCCCGAGCCGTTTATCTAACTATGGTTAGCTGAACATATTGGAGCTTACCCTGAAAACATAATCTGTTTGTTGGTACCAGGTAAAAGCGATTCAGTATTTGTTTACTCAGTACATCTAGTGTGATCATTTTCAAGCCAACTCAGATTTCTTCTTCTGACATATTAAATAATTCTGATCCCCTTATTTAAATAGTTACATTGTTGTAGGATAACATCAGATAGCATAAACGCATCACATAAGTAGCTGTTCTGTTTTTTTTTTGTTTTTTATCGGCATAATGGAGCTCTGAATTGCCACCAGTTAATTCCTTTTAAGATGCAAGTATTACAGCCATGTGCACAGAATGGTAAATGTCAAAATGATTTTGGCATAGCATTTATACTCCATATTAAGCAAGGTTCTTGCCCATTGGGTGATAATATAAAAGCAGCTGAGCGTTTGTATGGACTAATAAATTGTTTGTCAGCATCATTCATCACTGTATAATATCATTATCAGCTTGACCTTCAATCAATTTTGTGTCATGGTAAAACTAGACCATGCTGTGCGCATCAAAACATTCTATTAAAATACCATGACAGATGGCACCGAAGCCTCCTTCATCTGAAAGTCTTATGTTAACTGCACATTGTTCAGGAATAATTGCATTACGAGTGACGTGGCTTATTAACTTCAACTAAACCACCTAATGTAACATATATAATGCTCTCCATGAGAAAAGGATCATGTAATATATTGAGATGATAAAGAAAAAGCTACATTTTGCTATCCCACCAGACTTGTATGCTTCTTGATGCCAAACCTTGTGTTTAAAGAACACTTCCCAGGATTTTTAATATAACTTGCTTTAACGAATGCATTTGTAAAGTCTGAAAAAGAAAACTTAAATTGAAAATAGAAATCTGCTCTACTGTATTTCTCTTTCCTCCAATGCAATGTATGCCCTGGCTGGGCCTGAACTGATCTGAATTATGATATCAGATGCTAAATGTAATAGACTTTAGTTCTGCCAATTAATCATCCAAACTGGCCCACTGAGGTCTGACTTTGCAGGTAGCACTGTTTCAGTGGTTTCTGCAGGGTCCTAATGCTCGGAGTGTAGCGCATGTGCAATCTAGTAATTCGCTTGCCCTACAATTCTTGAAGACACCAGAGGTCGCAGTCATTACGGCAGGACAGGAGCAAAAAATAGGGACTATCCCACCAAAATCATAAAAAAAAAGGTTTCTTCTGGTTTTCCTTTCCTTATGTCCCCTGTATCTTAATGATTATGCTACCCCCTTGCAAGTTGCCTTTATTTTATCTTTTCTTCTTTGTGCCGGATCTTTGTGCCATTTTGTACTCCTCTACCCGTGCAGCCTGGTGTTTGCCCTGAAAACCAGGTGTTTATTCTGACTGAATTTACTTATGGATTGTGTGAAAATTGGAAACTAATACAGAAAATTGGAAACTAATACAGATTCTGTATTAGTTACCAATTTTCACACAATCCATATTTAAAGGAATACATTAGGGTCAGGAACACAAACGTATATTCCTGACCCTATAGTGTTAGAACCACCATTTAGGTGGCGACCTTCCCCCTTAAAAGGTAAGAACACTTTCCTTTTTTCCAGCACCATCCCCATCCACCGTTGCCGTCCCTGTTCCCCCCTCCTTGGCTGACATCATCAGAACTGATGATCTCAGCCAATCCAATGCTTTCCCGTGAGATAGTCAAGAAGGCGGGGCGAGGCCCAAATGCCGACATGGCCAATCAGCATCTCCTCCTATGGAGAAAAGTCAGCGTCTCCATGCAGAGCGTGGAAACGTGTGGAGTGGCCACTGGAAGTGTCCCTAGGGAGCAATGTAAACACTGCCTTTTCTCTGAAAAGACAGTGTTTACAGCAAAAAGGCAGCAGGGACTGAATATACTCACCAGAACAACTACATTAAGCTGTAGTTGTGCCGGTGACCATAGTGTCCCTTTAAGCTTTGCTCATTGTCAACTTCACAGCTATACATAAGGAAAAGTTGTCCATACTTTTCCTGATGTATTTTCTAAAAAGAAAAAAAAAAACTATAGTCCTCTAAGAAAAAAAAAATTGATTCTGACACAGGTAGCTATATAAAAGCAGATTAGATGGTTTATTTTTACCAATCTGCGATAATGTGATAAGTAACCGAGCCATATGTAGGGCAGCTTATTTCTTTCATATAAACTACAATGAGGCTTTTTTGTATCGGGAAAGTTTAGCTTCACCTAGAGAGAAATAAAAACCCTTCTTGTTGCAATGCTTTTACTATACTACAATACAAAACATGATATTTAATTCTGAAGCCACATTTATCCCATAGGGGCTCCCCATTAAATGCGTACGCTATTTACTTTGTCTTCTCAAAGCTCTACTTAAATCAGTGTGCTTTCTGAAATATGCACATAGACATACTATTATTTTTTCTAAACTATCCCAGTATGTAGATTGTAAAAAATGCATTATTTTAGATGCATATAAATAAAATATATAGAAAAAAAATGCTCATTCTGTATAACCCATAATATCCCTTGATATTATATTGCTGAACTCCTGCAGAGGCATTACTTGCAATAGAAAAGCATATTTCATTGTTGAAACTAGAGGTAAATTACAGAGATAGGCTAACTGTGTTAATTAAAATTATGTCCTAACAGGAAATTCTGAACTGTCAAGACAAATTAGCTCGAACGTGATTAATAGCCCTGTTTATATGTTCATAATGTAAACATACCATATATCATTTGCATTGCTGCAGGTTATATAAATATAACGGATGAGATACGTTTCGGAATATCTATGAGGAAGCCTTAATGTGTGGGTTTTTAGAAGGCCTACTAATGCTTTAGGATATTCTACTTTTTTAAGCTTGTACATATGGTAACGTTATACTCCCATTTTGGTATAGAATAGGGGTGTCTGCAAATGTTTGTTTTCCCATGTGTTCTTAGCTTTAATCCCTGCATTACTAAAAACATGTAGACATAAGTGGCAATGTGCAGTCGAAACATTTTAGAGACGTTCAAATTTAAAATGGACAAAAAGGGACAGGAATTTTAGGTGTCTTACTCATTTTTTTTTGACAATCTTGTTTTTATTGAAAGGTTTTAGAACAGTGGTTACAAGTAATAAAGAGTACATATAGGATAGGCAGATTGGTTACAGACATGCGTGCTTTACAAGGGTAGAGTCATCGGTGAAACACATAACGTTCACTTGGGTTACACTATTGTATCCAAGCCTGCATGTACTTGCCTAGCGCCTCGAACAAGAGAGTGCCACTGGTAGGAGGGAGAGTCGATCTCTCTGTTGTGCCTTGCATGCCACGTACAAGAGGGTCATATGAAAGTATGCGTCGTGTCTTACTGCCTTTAGGTTCTAGCCTAAGTAGTGGGTTGTGGGTGGTAAGGTCAGGTGGGCCCTAGGTCGGGGTTTGGTCGTTCGAAGTCCAGATCGCTGTGTTGCTGGTGTCTGTTGCCATCTGGCTCTGTGTTCTTCTTCCCTGGGGGGCGGGAGTTAAGGGTGTGTCACCAGTAGCCCCGGTAGAGCAGGAGGAAGGAGAGGCGGGGTGGAGAAAGAAAGGGGTCAAGGGAGGGATAAGGGAAGAGAGAGTCTTACTCACTTTCATTTATGCATCTAAAATGTATTTTAAAACCAGAACAGTGTATCTTTTTTAATTTAATTTTTTTTTTTTTTTTAATGCAGACTGAATTCTAAATACATGTTTCGAAATGTAAACATATGTTACTGTGAGTATTATTGCTATGGAGCTCTGTTATACACTGACACACCAACAATATGTAACTGCTAGAGAAGAGGGACATTAGGATGAAAAAAGAGAGACAGAGGGATTTGAGCCTACAATAGGGACATCCTAAATTGGTATACATGGGAGATATGGGCTTTTAAGATGGCGATCTTTATTTCTTTAAAAGGCAATAGATACAATGCTTTTCTATATACTGTTACATAGTTTTGCAGCAAAGAACAAGGTGTTGTCTCCCGTCTGGAGAGGCAGCATACTATGATAATACTTTGAGTAGTTATGAATTTAAGTATTTCTGGACACTAATACTTGCCCCTGAAGTATTCTTTTGAATGGGTGCAGGATATTGGGAAAGCACTTGAGTTTTCGAACTGAGGGCATATTTTAAATGTTGCCTCAAAGAGCTCTGTTTGCATCGTTCTTCAAAAGCAGTGCTCTAAAATGTTGATGCTAAGTTACATAACTTCAGCCAAGCTGGGTAGGGTTCCATCTGATTTGTACTGGGCAAACTCTTTAACATGTGTGGTTGAGGTTTCAGAGGCTGACTCCTCTCTGGGTCACAGTAAAGCATAGACATATGCAATTCGTTTCATTACGAATGTACATTCGGACAAATTTCGTGCTATTCGGATGCTTACGAATTTCCGAATTGCCGAATTTCCAAAGTGGGTTGGGGTTAGAGTTTAGGGTTGAGTTAGGGGTAGGGTTAGGATTTGGACCCTAATTGGTTCAAATTGCCGAAGCAGACACATTTTTTTACTTACCCAAATTTCCGAACCAAACCCAATATTTTGCCCATGCACATCCCTAGTAAAGCAAGTCTTGGTAAGGAAGAAAATTAGATTTGTTTCCCCATCTGAAAACTAGACATGAAAGCAAATTGTTAACAAAATGCATTTTGCAACTCGTAGAGCAGTAGCTAAAACTTAAAGACAAGGATATTGTGCTTCAAGATCCCACTCAGTGGTCTAGGGTCTTTTACAAGTTACAGGACACATGCCTTCTCGATAACATCTGACTTCAGTCACTAGCTCATCTGGCAAGAGGACTTTCTCCTCTGCAACCTTCCTACTTGTTGTCCTACATGTAAACTTTGAAGCCCAAGGTGGGGTGGGTAGTCCCTAGGGGCATCATTGGTGAGGCCATAATAGGTGGACATAGAAGGATCGAGTCCACCCACTGAAGGGACATGTTAGCCTGGTGTCAAATCATGACAGGCTGACCAACAGTCTCCAAGCCAACTCCAGTCAGACAAGTCTATGCAAAGAGCACTGCTGAAGCCCTGTGCATGGTCCTGGTGCCCGCTACACAGTACCAGCATGGGACACCATACAAAAATCAGAATGGCGAGACAGGATTCTAATATAAGGACTGTCCTGCTGAAATCAGACCATTCGGAGGCCTGCTATCCTATCATAACTTTGCCAAATGGCATTAAGAATGTTCTTAGAAACATAGAAACATTGAACGTGACAGCATACAAGAACCGTTTGGCCCATCTAGTCCTGCCCAATTTTCTAAATACTTTTATTAGTCCCTGGCCTTATCTTATAGTTAGGATAGCCTTATGCCTATCCCACGCATGCTTAAACTTCTTTACTGTGTTAACCTCTACCACTTTAGCTGAAAGGCTATTCCATGCATCCACAACCCTCTCAGTAAAGTAATACTTCCCGATATTATTTTTAAACCTCTGCCCCTCTAATTTAAGACTCTGTCCTCTTGTTGTGGTAGTTTTTCTTCTTTTAAATATAGTCTGATCCTTTACTGTGTGGATTCCCTTAAAGTATTTAAATGTTTCTATCATATCCCCCCTGTCTCATCTTTCCTCCAAGCTATACATGTTAAGATCCTTTAACCTTTCCTGGTAAGTTTTATCCTGCAATCCATGAACCAGTTTAGTAGCCCTTCTCTGAACTCTCTCTAAGATATCAATATCCTTCTGGAGATACAGTCTCCAGTACTGCGTACAATACTGCAAGTGAGGTCTCACCAGTGTTCTGTACAATGGCATGAGTACTTCCCTCTTTCTACTGCTAATACCTCTCCCTATACAACCAAGCATTCTGCTAACATTTCCTGCTGCTCTATTACATTGTCTGCCTACCTTTAAGCGATCTGAAATAATTACCCTCAGTTGTCGAGGTTAGTTCTTTATAATTGTATGCACTGGAATTTGACTTATGGACAGTTACTTGGCCAACGTGTCTGTCTGTAGAAAAACAACACAAAATATGTAATAAGGCATCGTTCATAGTGATGCCATTTTTAACAAAACGGACAGGAAATCACAGATATTAGGGAACATTGTGCTACGGTCCTGATGTAAACAAAACCTGATCAGTGGAGGTAATGATCCGTAAGGCAGCACAAAAAAAAATATTGTAAAAGGAAACTCCTTTTTTTTTTCTTTTTTTTTTTCTTTTTTTTTGTCCAGCTGCTGTATTTTTTTGTACATTGTGCCTTCTAAATAGAAGGTGGTGTTAAAAGATTTCACATACAGCACAGAACACTCAACGTGTCTGATTCAGCAAGTGACTTCAATAAAACCTAATCAGATGTGTCATGTTTCAGCTTAATCTTATAACACCTTTGCTTCTGGAAAGGCAGTGTTCCAATGTGTTGCTAGCCTTTTCAAAGTCGTAATGTGCACCTATTCAGTTTGGTTTGGAGGTAATGTTCGTGTTGGATATAGCTGAAAGCAAATTGCAAAGGAGAAATACAAATATGTCTTTTGAAAAGATATTCACATAAGCTGACTCCAGGCTTTTATTTTTCTGTCTACCTAACCTCGCTCTGCCGCACAAAAAAAAGCCCTTTCTTATGTACTCAGAATTCATGCACCTGAATTCATGCATCTTCCTCGATCAACCTTTTCATCTGATATTTTTTTTTTTCTTTTTTAAAATATCAGATCTATGTATTATTTGTTTGTAGGTTGCCTCTTACTAAATTCATATTTTGTGTATATTGTTTATCTTCAAACTCTAGTAAAATGAATGTGGCACTGGCTGATTTAGAATAGGAAGGGTATTTGCAGCAATCATAACAGACGATTGCTTAGGTCAGGGTAGAAAACCTTCAGCACTCCACATGTTGTGGACTATATCTCCCATGATGTTTTGCCAAAATGATGGCCGTAAGAGCATTATAGAAGATGCAATCCACTGGAATATCTGGAGTGTCGAAGGTTGCCTAAATGTGGCCTGGAAGTCCTGTGAGCCATTATCATTTGGTGGAATTAATATTATTGCTCTTTGTCCAAATGCTTCTTACACACCTTGACTATTGTAAATGGTACACCAGTCAAGTTATTTTTAGATAGATAAAGGCCATGTATACTCTCCATGTGTATAATAGGAAGGCTGTACGTTAAGCCTCATTGTGCCCAAGGGTCCATTACACCTTTGGTGGGATAAAAGCAGGGCTCTGCACACACAGGAATGAAATCGTACACAACGTAACCTGCATACAAACAGGTGTCTTACAGCGGTTACCACTAGGTTTATGGCTGGCATTAATGAGGAGTTTCTGATGAAAAGGTATAAATGTATTGTAGCCATGAGCAATCCACATATAAATGCCACAGATTGAAAGAAGGCTGACAATGTTAAACCTTACTTTCTCTGCACCCTCGACCACCACACACCAGGATACAAAGACCCCAGAATGTGACAGAGCTGCTTTAATAAAGTATATAGCCAGCTGTAAATCGCATGACTGCACATATAAAGGACATAGATATAGGTGCATTCATTGTAGCATTTTTAGGGAACGAGATATTTGATGGATTAACAAACAATATCTGTAGTTGAAATTCCGATGGCGACATAGATTGGATCTCGAGACCTTGTCATACTGCACATACAAGACACAAGTAATAAACCTGTCCTAGAAGAGTTTCCATTTATGGTGTCTACTTTTCTTGTACATGTGTTCCTCCCGCTGAGCAAACTTTTACAGAATTGTATAAAAAAAAAAAAAAAAAGCTGGGAGCCAGCTGTTTTTTCCTTTCTTTTGTGGCTTAAGATGTTCTTGGTTGTTCCTGGCCCGAAATATACTCGAGGAAAGGGTTTCTGCACTTATATCACCGTGCAGGGAGAAGGAACATTAGAAGGATTTTGTGAGATTAACCCCTTAAGGACACATGCCATGTGTGACATGTCATGATTCCCTTTTATTCCAGAAGTTTGGTCCTTAAGGGGTTAAAGAATTATCTTTAACCATATTGTTCTTCTTTAAATAGTTTGAGAAAAATCCATGTGCACTGCAGAAACATTAATGTATTTATCATATACCTATCTGTGCTCTGATCTGATTGTTTATATATACATTTGTTCTTTTGTTTTCTGTTACATGTGTTTAATTAAGAGCACATAAGCTCATGACAACTTCCTGGAAAATTAAAAATACACCATAACTACTCTAGATTGTTTTGTGTCACAATGGTACCCTGTATAATATATTTTATAATACAGATATCATACCACAAAATAATTTCACTTAAATTAGGATGTTCTATCCTACAGTAGCTCTTAATCAATCCCAGTGTCTTTAAGTCCAGACTAATTCCACTTGAAAGGGTCTGCAAAATTCTCTTATTTAGCGATTTTCTAAATTACTGCTCTGAATTATTGATGTGTAAAGGCCCAATGTAATTCTATCAGAACAAAGATCAGGATGAAATACACACTTTATAATTGAAGATTATTAAAAAATGCTTGAATCCGGTTATGTATGTTAATATATTTCAAGCTGCCAGTTCTTCCATATCTATCAGCACTTTGCGTGAGATGACCATGCTTCATAATGTTCCCGATTGCATACCAAGAAATCAATAAGCAATCTCTGTGATAATTAATTAGGGTGCCAAGATTAATTACAGTTTCCACCACTCCCGGTTTGACTGTGAGTCACATTTGATTCTGACGGTTGTCTTCGTTTAAATTTTAGTTTGCTCCTCGATTTTTGACACATAATGACCATAATGAGTTTTTCTTTAAAAAATAAGAACAAAATACTAAGCGCAGATTTCTAGCTATTTGATTCTGTCAATAACTATTAAATTGGTAAATAAGTTCAGAATCTGCTGCATTGTATTAAATATTTTTTGGGGGATTAGTTTTCACATATTACATTAATTATAACCGTAATTGTTTCCTTGGGTTAATTGTGAAAGATGGTAATACACAATGATAAATATATACTTTATTGATTTAAAAAAAAAAAAAAATCTTGGGGATTATTTAGAAAAGAATGAGAGAAACTCTAAATAATAGAGGAAGGTGTTGATTAGTGCAATGTTTTACCATTAAAGTGGGGATGGAGCGCTCGTCTATATCATTTGTAAACACGTACCATAGCAAGCTTGGCTACATTTATAGAGAACCTTCTTAATTTGCCCTATTCCCTATAACGTCCGGTTATCTCTGTTTTGAGCTATGGTTCCCCAAGTTGAGACCCAGAGATATTGCACTTGGGGGTAGCTTTATCAATGTGCCACAGACTGTTTTGTGTTTCTTTGACATTTTGTTTTGGCTTTTTTGGTGCAATTTATTGAATTTGTCAGTTGTATTTTTTTTCACTGTTCTTTTTCACCTTAACCATAATTTTTTAATGTCTGCCATTTAGTTGGTGACGCAACAGATATGTTAATCTTTTTGTCACTGTCCAACCAGAACTGTGTTATTAAAGTTGGTGGTCTCTGAAATGGATACTTCTGCAAAAAATGGCAACATTTACAAAGAAAAGTTGGCACTCAGACATTTTTTAATCAGTTTAATAAATATAGACATATAATTATAGACCAAAAATAAGATACTTTTCAGGACAGTGTTGTTGCCTACACTTTACTTGATATGTTTAAAAAATGCTTTAAAAAAAAAAAAATATATATATATATCTTTCGAAAGCTCTTTCTCAAACTCTACTCAGTTCTTAGTTTATCTATATTCGTTTATGCCTTTAAAACAGTGTATGATAAAATGATGATTGGTTTGTTTCCAACTGTGCTGATAAAGGTGGTTGTGTTATGATTCCTCTGTTAGAAAAAAGATTGATGAATAAAAACCTGTATATTGTCACTACTTTGAAATCCTATTGACTAAATACACCCTTAATATATCATTTTTTTTTTAAATTAATATACTGTATACCATTGCACCTGCATTGTGAAGGATGCCCCTGGTTAGATTATAAAAGGTTTAAAGCAAGTATGTCAACCTCAAAGTCTGGCATGGACCACATAAACAAGGTTTAAGTTTATGTGGGCCGCAAAAAAAAAACTTACATTTTCATAGAAATGTAGGTTTATTTTAAAAAACACAGTATAAGAAAAACCCCAGCCCCCCCCTCTACTAAACCACAGCTCCCCCCTCTACCACCCTGTGCCAAATCTAATCCTCCCGCTACTTCTTGAAACCCTGTGAAGGTGGAGCACGTCGATGTCATGTGGCGTTGCATGCCTCCATGCACCTCCAGGTACTCCACTGTCCGGTCGCAGCACTGACCAACACACACACACACACTCACAGACACATACTCACTCACAGACACTCACAGACACACATACTCACTGACTGACAGACACACACACACACACATACTGACAGACACACACACACATACTCACAGACACACATACTCACTGAGAGACAAAGACACACACACACACACATTTAACACTCTTGCACTCACATCATTTAATTTATTGTCCCCTACGTTTGGGAGCTGGTGTGGGGGGTCTTCTGCTCCCTCGCGCGGTTTAGTGATGCCGGGTGCCGGAATATGACGTCATATTCCGGCGCCTGGCTTCACTACAGACTGCGCAAGAGGGAGCAGAACACTGAGCTCCCTCGCTGGCCCTACTCCCAGGCTGGCTAAATGTTAGCAGAGTAGGCACCTGAAATGTAGGGAAAGCAGGTGCTTACTCTGCTATAACACCAGCATGTACTGACATGTTTGACATGCTTGGTTTAAAGGAACACTCTGCGTACCATAACATCTTCATCTCAGTTAAGATGATCTCAGCCATGAAGGTGGGGCCATGAGATGAGGTAAGTTTAAACACATTTTGTTCTCCACAGAGAGGGGGGCCGCACACCTAAATATTTACTTTAGCACTATAGTGATGGAATACATGTATTCATTATACTATAGTGTTTCTTTGACACACACACACACACACACAGATACACAGACGAGTAGATGCAGCCACACACACACAGGCACCAAAACTTGATATGTTTAAAAAAATGCTTGGGTTAATATATTCGGCAAGTGCAAGAAAATATTCAGTTTGTTTTACTTGTTAAGAGCAGTGTTCTCCACCAACAGTCCAGGGTTTATGTATTTCCCTGTTTTATTACAATGGAGTTACTGACAAAAACTGCACTGTTGGTGCTGCAAGAAGACTGGGTTGAGGAACACTGGTTTAGAGCAGACATAGGCAACCTTCTGCACTCCAGATGTTTTGGACTACACCTCCCATGATGCTTTGTCAGCAAACACGGACAGGCATACACATACAAAGGTAGGCACACAAAGGCACAGGCAGGCACAGATAGGTACATACAGTCGCACAAAAACCACAGACAGAGGGAGGTGATGGTAAACCAATGCCAGGGAGAGTAGGCTGCCATGTCCTGGGCAGTCTCAACAGGCTGCACTTCTGCCACCATTGCCATGGACTCCTAGAGGAGTTACACCGAGCTTGTTGCTTTCCTTGCTTGATGTTCCCGTTCTCCTTATTAAGGTTCAACCAGGACTCTGTTGCAGAATAATGTTAGTGATACATAGAATATGACATAGCATATTCCTTGTGTATCTTATCACTGTGCTGCTACCTCACCCAGCGCACATGGAGGGCACTAAGGGCAAAAGATCTGGGCTATAGGGCTCCACATCCAAAGCCCTCCTAATGACACCCCTCTTGGTAACCTTTTTTGCCATTTTTTTTGTTGTTTTTTTTTTTATTACTGAAAAGTAGTAAAAGCCTTTTGATCCACCTGTAAATATGCACACCTCCATTTTATTCCTGATAGATGCACGCCTCTGACCTACAAGACCATGCATTGAATGCTGCTGAAGCCCTCACGGCATGGTCCTAGTACCCTTTTACAGCACAAGCTTGTCTGTTAATGTGCTCGTGCTGAGCTGCCCGAGCATGGTACGATTGTGTCCCCAGATGCTGGATAGAACCCCAGGATTGTGACTGTCCTGCCCTGTCCTGTTAGGAGGCCTGCAATATCATTACATTGTCAGTAGTGATGTCCCGAACTATTTGCCTGCGAATAGTTCCTGGCGAACATAGCATGTTCGCATTCGTCGCCGCGGGCGAACACATGCGATGTTCGATCCGCCCCAGGGACCTACTGTCCTCCCCCCTGGCCCCCACCCCTGCGCAATGGGTGGGGGCCATAAATCACAATGGGGGGGACCTACTGTCCTCGCCCCCACCCCCACCCATGAGCGTTGGGTGGGGGCCATAAAAATAATGAAGGGGTGACCTACTGTCCTCCCCCCCACCCCCACCCCTGCGTGGTGGGTGGGGGCCATAAAAATTAAGAGGTGGCGGACCTACTCTCCTCCCCCCCCGGCCCCCACCCCTGAGCGGCAGGTGGGGGCCCTAAATACAAATGGGGGGAACCCTAGTCACCCCCTCCCAACCCCCTAAAAAATTATCCCCCTACCTACCCCCTCACCCTAAAAATAATGAGGGGGACGACCTTTAACTAAGAACCTGTAAAAAAAAAAAAAACATTCAATGTTTTCTTCCAAAAGAACTTTCCCACGCTGTGTAAAATGACAAAGAGCACTCTGATTGGCTTAAAGCGGCCAATCAGAGTGTTCTTAGCCTAATTGCAGGGCGTGGCAAGGCTTTATAAGCCTTCCCCCGCCCTGCAGAGCTCAGTCTGCGCGGAGCCCTCCATGGGTAAAGATGGATTATTATTTTTTGCGCTCGTTTTTTTTTTGTTTTTTTTTTAATTGCGTCGGTTATTATGTTTTTTTATTTGGGCTTTTTTGGGGCTGAAAAAAGAAGATTTTAGAAGAAAGAAAACATTGAATGGTAAGTTTTTTTTTTTTGACAGGTTCTTAGTTAAAGGTCCCCCCTCATTATTTTTAGGATGAGGGGGGTAGGTAGGGGGATAATTTTTTTTTGGGGGGGGGAGGGGGTGACTAGGGTTCCCCCATTTGTAGTTAGGGCCCCCACCCGCCGCTCAGGGGTGGGGGCCGGGGGGAGGACAGTAGGCCCCCCCTCATTATCATTATAGGCCCCACCCGCCGCCCAGGGGTGGGGGCCGGAGAGGGGGAGGACAGTAGGTCCCCCCCCATATTATCTTTATGGCCCCCACCCGCCACCCAGGGGTGGGGGCCGCAGAGGGGGAGGACAGTAGGTCCCCCCCTCATTATCTTTATGGCCCCCACCCGCTGCCCAGGGGTGTTGGCCGGGGGGGGAGGACAGTAGGTGTCCCCCCCTCATTATCATTATGGCCCCCACCTGCCGCACAGGGGTGGGGGCCTGTGGGGGAGGACAGTAGGTCCTCCCCCCCCTCATTATCTTTATGGCCCCCACCCGCCGCACAGGGGTGGGGGCCTGGGGGGAGGACAGTAGGTCCCCCCCCTCATTATCTTAATGGCCCCCACCCGCCGCCCAGGGGTGGGAGCCGGGGGGGGGGGGATGAGAGTAGGTCTCCCCCCCCCTTCAATCACTTTTGTGGCCAGAAAGAGTCCCTGTGGGTTTTAAAATTCGCCTGCCTATTGAAGTCTATAGCGGTTCGCCCGGTTCGCGAACATTTGCGGAAATTCGCGTTCGCGGTTCGCGAACCGAAAATTATATGTTCGCGACATCAGTAATTGTCAGTCGTTTCTTTTGTCTCCTCTTCATGACTTTGTTCCATCTATAGCAAACAATAGCTGAAGGAAGGGGTTACATTTTTATATTTTAGTTAGTATGCTACTCTACAAAAGAGAAGCACTCAAAATAATACAAATGTCATATTATGCAAAGTATTCTGTTCTTAACATTGTAAACCTAATCACATTTAGCAGCTTAATGCATTTTTAAAAGAGCACTATAAATTGCTCTCGGTCAAATAAACCACTTAATTCACTGTTAACCTATATGCACTTCCCCAGTGTGCTAGTGATGAATGCATATACAAAGGGGTGTTTCAAAGTTGTTTAAAAGATCAATTCAATGACTCAATTAATGAATTAACATAGCAATCCCACATGTGTTGTTGTACAACCCAATTAAAAGCTACTACCTTACTACCTGCCTTAATTAAAGAGTTGCTATACATTAACTCCTGTACAGGGGCAAACCGCTGTTAACACACTTGGAATCTACTTGGCTAAGCGCTTAACCCTATGTTGCCCATCAGTCCTACCTACACATACAATATACCCAAAACAGATTGTCATACATTGTCACCATTACATCCCACTAAAGTCTATTGTGCTTTAATTTAGTTTAACCTTTGTGTGTCTTTCAATACGAATTCTGTTTAGGGTTGATTATGGATACATAGAATCATTCGGGAAGATCTGGTTAACATGATGCGAGGTGCTGTGTGTTCTGCAAATATAGCTGTACGAGAAAGTTGACAGCTGATCAGGTCGGCGATGTCAGACATGCTGGAAAATGACCTGCAGTGATGAGTTAATTTAACCTAAAATGCAAATTGGTTTTTCATATTTTCTTTTTTTTTTAAATCCTATGGCTGAAACAGATTAAACAAACATCACACAATAATTATACTTTTTTTGTATCCCTTTGGAAAATATTCATCCAACACACAGTCTTTTGGTCTTTTGTTTGAAAAAGCTAAGCTTTTGTAAATTTAGCTAACTATAGAAATGTATGTCATAATTTAGCATCAGAATAGCACCTGTCTTTCCTTGATAAAACACCCACAAGATGTTAAAGTTACTCATCATCCCGATAAGAGCACACTGAGGATTTCAGACAAGACTTGTCAGTGTGCATGATGTTGTAAGGATTTGGTCTCTACAGTTTGGTAAATAGTTGATGAACAAATGTGGAAGATTCTACACCACTGACCTTACCAGAAGTATCTGCCAAATTTCAGTCCAACATCGAGGTGATAAGGAGACATTGTGCCTCATGGTATTAGACAAGGGGGCGGCATATCTGGATTGATAAAGGATGGGGAACATTTTGGTAGAAGTTAATTCTGCTATAGGTAGTGCCAAATGTACTAAATCTGAAGTTTATTATAAGTTTTCTGACAAAGGCCTCAATTTAATATTTTATAGATGAGCTTTTTGAATGGTTTCATATTTTTGGACAAAATAAATTAATACAATTTTTTTTCTGCATATGGAATCATTTTAAACGTTTATCCAAAAATATTACATCTGGGCCAAAGACTCCTAATGTTGGGTTAATATATTCGGCAAATGCAAAAAATATTCAGTTTGTTTTACTGGTTTAGAGCAGTGTTCCCCACCAACAGCCCAGGATTTATATATTTCCCGGTCTTATTACAATGGAGATACTGACAAAACCTGCACTATTGGTGGTCCATGAGGACTGGGTTGGGGAACACTGGTTTAGAGTATATATTCTGATTACTTCATTGTATTAAAAAAACAGTGTATTTTAATGCAAGTGAATTTTGAAACCGCTCTTTAAGACGAATCATTACAGATACCGGTTACCTTTTCCCAGGTCATTATATAATATTATCCTGTTTTATTTTCCATATATTCTACTGTTAAGGTAACGTTACAATACATAAATTTAATGGATGATGGGGAGAACAGATGTTATAAGAATTATTTAGCTAGAAATACATCATTTAATTATGTCTTTTCCCCCTACATCCAGTATTAGTGTCATTCTACATATGTAATTCTTTTAAAGCTTCCATAAAATGTCTGATTGAAGTTCATGTGATGTCATAGGGTCAATGGCTAATACTCCCACACTTTCAGTTCACTGCGTCTCCATCTCATTAGACCTTTATTACGTTAATATTGAGGAAATTAATAGTGGTGTCATTAACTATATGCTATTTCTATCTTTAAATGAACACTCCAAGCGCCATAACCACTTCAGTGTGCTGTAGTGGTTATGGTGCCAGGAGTGCCCTGACTCTACCCCACTGAATGGTTTGACTTCTTACCTGAAGTCTGCCAGGTGCCTTTTCCTGCCTCAACAGGAACTCAACAATGACATCTGACAGAGAGCCAGGGGCTCCTGCTTTGGAGTTTCTATTAGCACTTCTGAGCTAAGCCCTGCTGTGCTGGGCAAGATCATTGGTTGAGAGCCTCAGCTGATCACATTGAGACAGTGAGCCAGGCTTAGCTCAGATAGTTTCCAGTGGGGAGCAATGCCCGGTGTCCCTCAGGTAAGAAGTCAAAATGTTATAAAATAGTCTGACTAATTTTGACCCCATAACCACTATATTGTGCTGTAATGGTTAAGGTGCTTGTAGTGTGCCATTAATTTCCACCTTCTTTATGCAGCTACAATAGTTCGCCAAAAGAGCCTGATGGCCAATTACAATCTTATCTGACTAAAAGCAGCACACTGTAGTTTTCCAGATGCTTTTACAGAACAGCGCTGTTATTTGTTCATTGCAGTGTTTACATTATCATCATTCCCTACGATCAATCAATGTATAACTTTAGCTTATTTGCTTCCATAGACTGAACTCCAATAATACTTGATGAAAAATACTTTTCATCATATTATTCAAAATATTTCAGACTTGGTCACAATTGGCACATGTGGAGAGAAAACTGCCAATTGTCTCAACCAGAGTGTTCCTTACCAGGTTTCCAGACCAATTTTGCTCGGGGTCCAAGCATTCCGCAAGAACCATTGATGTCTGTTCCAGGTATCTTCTAACTATAATACCCTTTGAAAGACCTTTCCAATTTTAAATCATTTTGGTGGAATCTACCACCATGATTAAAAAGTTTAGATTGTTTGTCTTAAATATCGCCTTGCGTTGAGCCTACCTAGCTATTATCCAGGGTACAACTGTAGTATTTAGAGATGTTGGGTTGAAGACTTTGAGATAAAGTAACCAGATGAAGACGGGTAAGGAGAACCATCTAATTGCAGTATTGCGGTAGGAGATATCCGGTAATATTGAGATAATACAATTTGAGATGGTCTGTGAAACAAATAATTTATATTAAAAAAAAAATCTTATAAATTTTTGGTTTTATTTTTATTTTTTAAAATTTTTACACATTAAAATAAAAAAAAACCTACTCTGCGTCCCTTGTCCATTTAAGTCACATTTTACATTGGTATTCTGATATTGTAACAGATATATACAGTTGCAAGAAAAAGTATGTGAACCCTTTGGAATGATATGGATTTCTGCACAAATTGGTCATAAAACGTGATCTGATCATCATCTAAGTCACAACAATAGGCAATCACAGTCTGCTTAAACTAATAACACACAAAGAATGAAATGTTGCCATGTTTTTATTGAACACACCATGTAAACATTCACAGTGCAGGTGGAAAAAGTATGTGAACCCTTGGATTTAATAACTGGTTGACCCTCCTTTGGCAGCAATATCTTTAACCAAACGTTTCCTGTAGTTGCAGATCGGTGCACAACGGTCAGGAGTAATTCTTGGCCATTCCTCTTTACAGAACTGTTTCAGTTCAGCAATATTTTTGGGATGTCTGGTGTGAATCGCTTTCTTGAGGTCATGCCACAGCATCTCAATCAGGTTGAGGTCAGGACTCTGACTGTGCCACTTCAGAAGGCGTATTTTTTTCTGTTTAAACCATTCTGTTGTTGATTTACTTCTATGCTTTGGGTCATTGTCCTGTTGCAACACCCATCTTCTGTTGAGCTTCAGCTGGTAGACAGATGGCCTTACGTTCTCCTGCAAAATGTCTTTATAAACTTGGGAATACATTTTTCCTTCGATGATAGCAATCCGTCCAGGCCCTGACGCAGCAAAGCAGCCCCAAACCATGATGCCTCCACCACCATACTTCACAGTTGGGATGAGGTTTTTATGTTGGTTTGCTGTGCCTCTTTTTTGCCACACATAGTGTTGTGTGTTTCTTCCAAACAAATCAACTTTGGTTTCATCTGTCCACAGAATATTTTGCCAGTACTGCTGTGGAACATCGAGGTGCTCTTGTGCAAACTGTAAACGTGCATCAATGTTTTGTTTGGACAGCAGTGGCTTCCTCTGTGGTATCCTCCCATGAAATCCATTCTTGTTTAGTGTTTTACATATTGTAGATTCGCTAACAGGGATGTTCGCATTTGCTAGTGACTTTTGTAAGTCTTTAGCTGACACTCTAGGATTCTTCTTCAGTCTGCGCTGTGCTCTTGCAGTCATCTTTACAGGACGGCCACTCCTAGGGAGAGTAGCAGCAGTGCTGAACTTTCTCCATTTATAGACAATTTGTCTTACGGTGGACTGATGAACAGCCAGGCTTTTGGGGATATTTTTATAACCCTTTCCAGCTTTATGCAAGTCAACAATTCTTAATCGTAGGTCTTCTGAGAGCTCTTTTGTGCGAGGCATCATTCACATCAGGAAATGCTTCTTGTGAAAAGCAAACCGAGAACTGGTGTGTGTTTTTTATAGGGCAGGGCAGCTGTAACCAACACCTCCAATCTCATCTCATTGATTGGACTCCAGTTGGCTGACATCTCACTCCAATTAGCTCTTGGAGATGTCATTAGTCTAGGGGTTCACATACGTTTTCCACCTGCACTGTGAATGTTTACATGGTGTGTTCAATAAAAACATGGCAACATTTCATTCTTTGTGTGTTATTAGTTTAAGCAGACTGTGATTGTCTATTGTTGTGACTTAGATGATGATCAGATCACATTTTATGACCAATTTGTGCAGAAATCCATATAATTCCAAAGGGTTCACATACTTTTTCTTGCAACTGTATATATAAATACACCAGTCAAAGTGATGATCTAAGCTAATACGAGAGTTGTTAAACCTTGTTGGTTAGGGCAGCACATGCTTACAACTGACAGACTAATTATTGATAACCACTAAGCATTGTGTTCATGTTATTGGTATTCATCTGCCATAATTACTCAGTCTATCGATTTGTGGTGTAAGTGGGACTTCTTAGGGTTTGTCAGCATGTCAGTCTAAACCTTATTCAATGCAATTTAAGCATCAATGTTTTATTAATGGCCACGCTTAACTCCTTGACTGTGCCATTTTCATGAAATTACCTAATCTGCCCTTCAATGGTATTTACCAGATTTTGGATGAGATCCCAGATGTAACTCATGATTGACACAGGGATGATGATGATATATTCCAGGCTAGGGGTGGGAAAAACATAGATTTTGCTAGCATTAAGGCGGGTTTCTAGAACAGCTGCAGAGAAACGATGTGTCCCCTTATGTTCTAGACTTTAGTCCACCCATCTACCAATACACAACAGAGCATAAATAAACACCCCACAAGGTGCACTTTATTAAAACAATATATATATATATAGATAGATGGATAGATATCTAAAATCTGATCCTGGGAAGGATATAAGCAGAAATATTGGGTTCCTTATTTAATTTGTTTAAAACAAATGGCAGATTTGCTTTAGTAAATACTTCCCTCTTTTCTTATTTTCAGTCAGAACTTCTCTTAAAACCTTTTCAGCAGAATTTAAACAGCACCGCATTGGTGGTGATTTTTGCAAATTATTAAGTCTTCAAACAAACCTTTCCTTTATGAAATTAATCTGTGCATGATTTGTTTTAGCATCTCCCAGCTTCCCTGCACTGTCCCAAACTTACTGCCTTTTGATTCTCCTGGGATCATTGCTCGAAAGGTTTGCCAACACTGCAGGGTTTTTTCCCCAAGTTCAGAAAACCCAATGTGGGAGAGCTGAACCTTGAAAGTTATTTTGTGATGGAAGATAGTGTATTCTTATAGGGAACAATCTATACAACTCAGCCCTTTGTGAGCAAGTCCTTACTGATATCTCTGATGTTCCTTCATTACTGTTGGCCTACTAGTGCAACCCCAAAAAACGTGTTATTGTGGAGCCAGGGATTTAGAGATGGGCATCATGGTTCCCATCGAAACCTTGAATGCACGTTTTTATTCTATTGATGAGTTACTGCATGGAGCAAGTCGAATACTTTGACTGTGAAGTTGTAATAGTCGCAGACTGTATCTTGCTTTATATGATCGTTATTAAAAGCAAATGAACCTTTGAGAATTGGAAATGTACTGTCCTCAAGACTAATGCACACTGTAAAAGGTATATTTCTAGAGAAGAACAGAAGTGGTTGGGAAGTAAATGGCAAAATGTCAGCTTAATCTCTCGTTTAATGCATTTCTAGGATTCTCAGTCGTCGACTCGTCATCCATCGCATTTGCGTCAAGATGAAAGGGAATAAGCTTGGACTTTTTTTTTTTTTTGTTCTCGGAGTGCTGGACTTGCTTCTGTCATATCGCATTAAATGTGCACATGCCACATTGAACGTTTTAGGTTGGCTGCCATAAGAACGTATTTGAAAGAAAATGATGTACGCTTTGTTTTGGAATTCCCCCGGTATTAACGATTTTCAGATGTAGTTCCCTTTTCACTGGATACTGTCTTGTTTGATTGCATTTTTAATACATCTATCCCATTAAAGCTCATATAACAGCTTTGTTTAGTTTTTTTGTGGTGGAGGGTGGATAGGAAAGAAATGTGTAGGGTGTGCTTTATTTCAGTAGGGAAGTAGTTAAAAGTAGATATTGAGTCTTTTACTGTGATCTGTCTTATAGGGACACTACTCACCAAAAAAACATCAGCTTAATGTAGTGGTTTTGGTGTCTATAGACTGTCCTTGCAGGCTTTTTAATGTAAACACTGGCTTTTCATTGAAAAGGCAGTGTTTACATTACTGCCTTGCAACACCTCTAGTGGCAGTCACTCAGATGTCCTCTAGAAGTGCTTCCTGGGTCAGTGATGGACATGAATTCGTCTGTATTCCTGACACTATAATGTTACTTTGAGCGTTCCCTTTTTTTGTTTTATTATTTGGCATGTGCAGAATGCAGAGAATAAAAATATTCCAATGATTGTTTTAAAAAGAGCAGCAATTGTCCATGCAAAACACTTCCTACAGTTCAGTAAATGTTGCTATGCCAGTAATTGGTTACCTTGGAGTTTTAGGTGAATTAAGCTAGACTTTTGATATCGGCACCTTCTTTGCACTAAACATATTTATTTTGCAAATTGCTTGATCTTTGCCTGGATGAGAGTTTCTCCGGACTGCATGCAGCGTTCACTTAAGACATTTCCTATGCTTTTAACATGCACTTTGCTGGCATTTTCTCATTCTTGCTGCAGTAGGTGGGCATGAGTAAAGATCGCGACAGATATACTGGTGATAACAAAAACAAAATAAATATTTATGGTAGTAAGATACGGAGGTAAAAAGAAAGCTGTATGCCATCTGAAGGTTGCAAAATATAATGAAGCAATTAGGACTCTGAGGAGTCAGGCATGGCCTGTACAGAACAGAGACATGTGAGAGTGAGGGGAGTGTATAAAAGGAAACATTAAGGTGGTCTTAGGAAAGGTGGGTGGAGGCTTAGTGCTGAAGGGTGTGACACTATAAATATAAGGGCATTTTGGAGGCCAAGCAGCCATCTTAATTATCAGTTGGTAATAGCTTCCTGCCCTCCCTCCCCTTGTGGTGTTTTGTTCATCATGTCTTGTTTGTTTTGTCACAGCATGGCGGTAAATGGCCCTTGCCAACCGTGGTTTGGACCAGCGGTTCGTGGAAAGATGTATGGTTGGGGCTGGTCCCACCCCTAACTTCAAATACATGTATGGATAACAGATGTGCCCACTTAGCCAATGATCGGCTAGTGGTTAGAATTATGAAAATAGAAGGCCCAAGCAAGGCCTTTGTGCAGGTTGGGACGAAGTAGGAGGGCAGTTGCCCAACTGATTGTTTGGTTGGCAAGGTGGTACTCATTGATCTTACTTATTTACGGAGTAATATATTATGTTAATGTGTTATAAAGTTGATGTTGAAGATATATATATTTATAATATTGAATAAAGCTGTGGCCTATTTTCACCAAGTAAGTTTTTGGTTTGGTTATTTTGGGTAAGTAAAGGAGGGGGGATTAGCGGAAGTGTTCTAGTATTGTTCTACAGAGAAGACTATGCAAGGAATGTTGCTCTAGTGCTCTTTGCTTAGTCCTGGAGCCCATCGCATGGTGCAAGCACTTCAAATTATGCACTCATGCTGTGTCATCTGCAGAGAGTTCCCTGGTGTCCCCGGCAGCAGGCCACTAGGAAATAAAATTTGGATGGTGGACCAGGACCCTAAAATAGGGAGTGCCTTGCCGAAAGTTGGACAGTCGGTAGGCATGAGTACTATAGTAGGCTTTGATATAAAATCAAGTAAACTCAGCTGTATTACACTCCAGGTATGATATCCACAGTCTGCAAAACATTGAAGAAATACCTCCATAATGACCCATCAATATGACATTTGTTTGGAGAAAAGAAGAGCAGCCACAATGTCTATAGTAGACAGGTGTTGTGGCCGTGACTTAAAGATGAATATTAATATTTAAGTTAATATATTTAAGCAATAAGGAACAACATTAATATTTTTTTATAGTTCGTGGTATTATGGTCGAATATGTGGATAGAAAAACACAACGTAATTATAATAAGTAAACAATGCTAGCAGAATGTAAATTTACTATAATAATTATACAATATAAATCTACAACATATTACTTACAAAAGGTTATAACAGTTTCTAAATGTTACAATGGAATCACATGGTACAATACAAAACATGAATAAACTTATACTGGCCCAGCCTCTGGGGCTGGGGCTAAACAGTCAGCTGTTACATTCTTAGGCAGTCAGGGCAGAGCAAAAAGAGACTGAATCCCTCCTATATCTGGTTTTTATTCAGTGTATTCCTAAGTAGGCAGACCTGTGATGTCACTGTCAGAAGCACATGGCTTAAGGAATCCTACACGCTGCCTCTAGTGGTGCCTCTAAAGCATTATCCTCATTATGCTTTATTTTATGACACAAATCATTATAATAATACCATTACAACAGGAGATTTCATGAAAAAAAAAGGTATGCCTAAACTTGACTGCAAGCCAACTGTTGTGTTTTTGTTAATCTACAATCAATGGTTGACACTAGAGCATTCTGGAAGAATCCCCAGTTACACTGGTGCTATATTTAATGGTAAGCAAATTACATTGCGTTTCATGTATTACTCAGCACAGATGACCATATCTAAATGTATTTGATTATTTTTCTGTTTAAGGCAGTGAGATATTTCAGTGGAAAATACAGTGTTTACATTGCTGCCTAGGAATACATGCTAGTGGCAGTCACTCAAACGGCCAATAGAGGTGATTCCTAGTCCAGTGCTATATAGTGTGCAACACTGGCGTTCAGTGTCTCCACGTTCTGCATAGAGACGCTGAATGGTCCCCATGTAGATGCATCGATTCTATAAATCTCTGAGGAAATTCTGATTGATGCAGCTTGGTGTTTTACTTGGCATGTGCAATAGTCTCAAAATGTTTTTCTATAGAAATGCATTGGATTGGCTGAGATCATCAATATTGATGATCTCAGCCAAGGAGGAGGACAAAAGGTGAGAAAAATCACCTTTTTTTTTTTTACTGAGAATGCAGAGGATCGATCACCTAAACAGCCACTTCATGACTATAGTAACAGGAATACATGTTTGTGTTCCTGACACTTAAGTTCCTTTAAAAGTGGCACTTGATAAAATACTTGGATATTGTTCTATAAATCTAGTTCAGATGTCTAAGAATAGACTTTTCATTGTAGTTATTAACATGTCAACATCCGAAAGTTCGGCTTGTACAATTTGATTTGGAAGAACTGCTAGCTTTGCAGTTCTTATTTAACTGTAACAGAGTTTTAATAACCCGATGTATCAAAATAAATTGCTTTCAAAAGTAAGCAATATCCAATTTATAGTAAATAAGCTATCAAAGTGTACTCTCGCAATGGCATTCTTTCCATTATACAATTAGTGCCAAAACCTCTTTGAGTGTCCAATTAAAAAAAAAAGCAAAATCGAAATGGCCATCTGAATTATATTGGGTATATTTTATTACATCCAATTGTAGGACTGAATTATATGATATACATGCTTGAGATTAACTTAGTTAGAAAAGAGCTTAATGATGGCATGGGGTAGCATTACTCAGCGGGTCCAGCAACATTTTTAGATATATTTTCTATCAAGGAGATAAGATTACTTGAATCATTGACATTATTCTACAAATTGCATATGCAGTGTATTTTCTTACACACTTTTCAAGTTTACAAATCTTGTTTTAGGATTACTATGTTTTTGTTTTTTTGAAGTTGTTTACAGGTTTATACCACATAAACACTCCCAATTTTATTTAAATGTTCTGAGTACAGAGTAATCTGATGGTCATGCCACACTGGTTAGCTTAATGTTGTTGCAACTTTATGCATTTAGATGACTTTTGATTATTTAGAATGTCCTAAAAATAAATAAAAATTTAAAAATGTAAAAAAAAAGCCAATTGACATTAAATTAATATTGTCGGATTAGTTTTTTTCAATCGATTTTTGTATTTTGTATTTTGATTATTATTTATATTTTTTTGTATTTTGTTTTGAAAGGAGATTTAGGCTAAGGCAAAGAAAATGTGTGCTTTTTAATTTATTTTTTTACCATAAGAACATGAAATCCATGCCTGAAGAGGTGGTTTTATCAGGGTGTGTACAGATGTTTAAACCACAAATGGATGAATACTTGCAAAAACACAATATTCAGGGATATCATTTTTGAAACCGGCTTTATCCCTATTCCCTAAAAGGTGCATGCGCGCGTGCGCTTGAAAACGCTACAATCCCCATAAACCATAGCGGCTAGCGGACCACGTGACCGCACATTAAAATTAATTACCAAGTGAAATAACGCTCGTTTTTGATGCTTGGTACTTGCATTAACCCCTTAAGGACACATGACGTGTGTGATACGTCATGATTCCCTTTTATTCCAAAAGTTTGGTCCTTAAGGGGTTAAAGTGCCACTAATACTTATTAGCATTACATGTGTATTTTAAGTGTATTTATTAATGTTCTATTTTATTTCATTTTCTTGCAATCTGATTGGCTAACCTCTGTTTTAGGCGCCATTTCTTAACATCTGTACCCCTATTTAAAGTCACCCTGCCAGGTTATATGTTTTATTCCATATTGATAAAGCCGTTATAGGCGAAATGCATTTATGGACATTTATATTGTGTATTTTATATATTAAAGATTCTTTTGGTCACTTTTTCGTTTGTGCCAATAATCTTTATATACGCTCTATATTTACCTGGCATTTTCTACCTCTGGACTCCAAGCAATCCTTGGTGGGGATTATTCCACCTACGCTATCATCAAGGAGCAGTCAGCCTGCTCCATTCTTGGGAGTACCATTTCATTTATTTATTTTTCTTCATTATTTTATACAGAGAACACTATTGGTTGTGTCTTTTTATTCTTTTTGAGTGGCATTTTTCCTTTGAAGAAAAGAAAAGCTGCAGTATATCCTACAAGCGGGGATCTAAACCCCTGTACGCTTTCCACACTAGAGCTAGTTATTGTCACGGTAATATACCCCAACACGCAGGAATAGTACAGATAGTCAGGAGACAAGAAACCAGGGGTCGTCTTACCGGACCTTAGAATGGCCGGACTTGACGAGAATAAGCAAGACAGAGTCTAGAACAAGCCGAGGTCAAGGGAACAGAGAGACAGCGTAACGTAGAACAAGCCGAGGACTGGTACACAGAGGACAAAACAGCGGATAAGCAAGCAAGGATAAAGAGAGAGCGGAGTCAGGAACAAAGCCAAGGTCAAGCACCAAAAAACCAACTGAACGATACAAGCACTAAAGGGAAACTGGACAGAAACCACGATAGGGCAAGGAGCAAGGGAAACAGGTGAGTATAAATACCCTAAGGTTCACTTTGATTGGCCCCTGTCATATCCACGCCCCCAAAACGTGAGTGTATGGGGAATGTGGCCTGACAGGGGCCAATGGGAGACTGATTCTAATTTAGTCTCCCACTGTCCCTTTAAGAGCGCGCCCGAGACGCGTGGCGCGCTCTTAGTGTCGGGCGGGACACGTGACCGCTTCTCGCGGTCACTGCCCGCCTGACTGATCATATCGTAGGCTGAGCCGCGCGCGGCTCGTGCAGGAGCAGGACCGCGCGCGGCGAGAAGAGAGGACCCCGGCCGGCCCCTGGAGAGGGTAAGTACCGCTACAGTACCCCCCCCTGAAGACACGCCCACCGGGCGGGGAGGAGCAGGCCTGGCAGGAAAACGAGCGTGGAAAGAACGCACAAGGCGAGGAGCGTGAACGGCGTCAGCGGAAATCCAACTGCGTTCCTCAGACCCATAGCCCTTCCAATGTACCAGATATTGGAGGCGACCCCGAAGCAAACGAGAGTCAATTACAGCCGCCACTTCAAACTCCTCATGGCCCTCCACAGAAACCGGAGGAGGAGGAGGGACATGCCGAGTATAACGGTTGCACAGGAGGGGTTTTAACAAGGAGGTATGAAACACGTTAGGAATGCGTAAATTTTTTGGAAGATCCAATGCATACGAGACAGGATTAACCACATGCAAGATACGAAAAGGACCAATAAAACGAGGGGCCAACTTCATAGAAGGCACACGAAGACGAATATTGCGAGTAGAAAGCCAAACCCGGTCTCCCACAGCATAGGATGGAGCCGCCCTGCGATGCTTGTCTGCCTGAACCTTCTGGCGAGCAGCAGAGGCCACCAAAGAACACTGAACCTGCTCCCAAGTATTACGTAGACTAGCCAAATGTTCGTCCAGAGCTGGCATGCCCTGTAAGGAGAATGCAGCTGGAAGAACCACGGGATGCTGGCCATAAACAACGTAAAAAGGGCTGTTAGCGGAGGATTCATGAGCAGCATTATTACGAGCAAACTCAGCCCAAGGAAGAAGGTCAGCCCAATTGTTCTGATGGTGGGACACGAAACAACGAAGATACTGCTCTAGAGATTGGTTGGCACGTTCAGCAGCTCCATTAGACTGGGGGTGGTAATCTTTCAGCCTCCCTTTTATCAAAAACAGATTTAAGAGACAGGTACTGAGAGGGTATGACCGTAGGTACGGGAGGAATATTAGTAGAATTCAAAGGGGTGACTTTAACAATACAAGACTCTTGGCAAGAATCACTCCAAGAAACTATTTGTCCTGACTCCCAATCAATGGTGGGATTATGAGTACGTAACCAAGGATACCCTAACACGAGGTGAGAGGAAGGAGAAGTAATGATCTGAAACCGAATGGTCTCAGAGTGTAACACCCCTGTAGACATATGTAGTGGAACAGTTTCATGTGTGATAACTGGAGAGCATAATGGTCTACCATCTATGGCCTCAACGGCCAAGGGTGTCTCCTTCTCTCTGGTGGGTATGTTATTCTCCTTGACAAAACTGGAATCAATAAAGTTTTCGGCCGCTCCGGAATCAACCAGGGCTAGTATATTCCCTGCTATGCAGTTACTATCAAGGTGCAGGGAAACAGGAAGAAGTAATTTATTAAGAGGCAAATGTGAGGACTGTGATGTCACACCCAAGGCCAGTCCTCTATACGGTCTTAGGTGCGATAGTTTCCCGGACGCACGGGACAGTCTTGTCTCATATGACCCCTCCTACCACAATAAAGACAAAGTCCCTCCTTTCTCCTATAAAGCTTTTCAGCGTCAGTAAGTTTAGCAACCCCTAACTGCATAGGTTCCTCCTCAGAACCCTTAGATCCCTCGGGAGTCTCAGCTCTAGGGGAGTTAAAGGGAACAAAATGTCTATTTCTGGACCTGGTATATAACCTGTCACGGATCCTGTTATCTATATCGATAAGATAGTCAATCAGGTCCTCCAGGGGTACAGGGAGGTCCTTAGCTGCTACCTCATCCAACATAGTTTCAGACAGACCTTCCATAAACGCGGTAGTGAGCCCATTATTAGTCCAATCTACCTGTGAGGCAAGGGTACGGAACTGAATAGCATAATCGGCTACAGATTTAGATCCTTGCTTTATTCTCATTAATGCCCTGGCGGCATTTTTTGACCTTTTAGTCGTGTCAAATGTTCTACGGAACGCTGTGAGGAAGCTATTGAAGTCGTGTACCATAGGCCCATTAGCCTCCCAAATAGGATTTGCCCATTCTAGTGCCTTATCCGTAAGCTGGTGCATAAGAAAACCCACCTTAGATCTATCAGTGGGAAATGAACGTGGGTACATTTCAAAGTGGAATTCCACTTGATTAAGGAATCCCCTACATGTCTTAGCGTCCCCTCCATACCTAGGTGGCGGGGTTAGATGTGCAGAAGCATTAGGCATATTAGCTGTGTCCGGTATAGGGTTTACAGGAGGCGTAGGTACAGGTACCGGAGCTGATCTGGATAACAGTGTCTGGATGGCTTGAGCCATTTGATCCATACGGTGATCCTGTTCTGCGAATCTAGCCTCATGAGTGGCCATCTGTTGACCTAAACCTGCGGGGTCCATGGCCCTATCGTAATGTCACGGTAATATACCCCAACACGCAGGAATAGTACAGATAGTCAGGAGACAAGAAACCAGGGGTCGTCTTACCGGACCTTAGAATGGCCGGACTTGACGAGAATAAGCAAGACAGAGTCTAGAACAAGCCGAGGTCAAGGGAACAGAGAGACAGCGTAACGTAGAACAAGCCGAGGACTGGTACACAGAGGACAAAACAGCGGATAAGCAAGCAAGGATAAAGAGAGAGCGGAGTCAGGAACAAAGCCAAGGTCAAGCACCAAAAAACCAACTGAACGATACAAGCACTAAAGGGAAACTGGACAGAAACCACGATAGGGCAAGGAGCAAGGGAAACAGGTGAGTATAAATACCCTAAGGTTCACTTTGATTGGCCCCCGTCAAATCCACGCCCCCAAAACGTGAGTGTATGGGGAATGTGGCCTGACAGGGGCCAATGGGAGACTGATTCTAATTTAGTCTCCCACTGTCCCTTTAAGAGCGCGCCCGAGACGCGCGGCGCGCTCTTAGTGTCGGGCGGGACACGTGACCGCTTCTCGCGGTCACTGCCCGCCTGACTGATCATATCGTAGGCTGAGCCGCGCGCGGCTCGTGCAGGAGCAGGACCGCGCGCGGTGAGAAGAGAGGACCCCGGCCGGCCCCTGGAGAGGGTAAGTACCGCTACAGTTATAGCTCTATCAAATGTGAGTGCTATACTATTCTTTCTTTATTTGTTACACTATTTGTTACACTCAAGTGAATATATTACACTATTTTGGTTATTTGTTTTATCTTTTCATAACATTGAATTTACCTGTGGAAGGACAACGAGGACACCGTTCCCCATCCATCATTGTATAGACTATCCTATCTAAAGAAGATCTATTCAGCTAAGACTTTACTTATTTTATTTGGACTTTCTCTTTTATTTGGACTATTTTATTGACTGACTCATTTTTTTTTATTGGCGCAGCTTTTATTTTTTATTTTATAACTAATTTAATGCCTGGATTTTTTTCTATATGCATAGTATCAGCCTCGGTTGCCATCCATTTTTTTTTTTTTTTAGTGCTACAGATGAATAAACATCTGAGCTAAGCAGTCTGCTCTGCAATACAGTGTCTGCCAACTGTGTTTTTGGCCACAAAGTTCCTGGGATGTTCTGTTGAATCAAACTTGCCAGTCGGCCCTTGGGTAGGACAAGAAGAACATTCTATTTATAACCACAATGACTGGCAAAGGAATCTGGTAAATTATCCCCATTACATGTAGCAGATGACATGTCTCTCATTCAGGAGCTGTATCCATACCCTTCCAAAGAGGAGTTTTTTTTTCTTTTTTTTTCTTTTTAATACTTAAACTGTAATACTTGGAATATTAAACATTGAATTATAGCTGCAATACAAAGTAGAATGAAACACTTCATATTTATCAGTGATATTAACACAGTCAATTTTCTATAAGAAAAATAAAATTGTCGAATTTAGCACTTTGCTCCAAGATTGGTGCTTCTAGGGACACTCAACTGCCAAAGTAAAACAAATTCACTATTTAATAGACATACGCCAAATTAAAACATACATGCATTTGCTTATGCATTTCGTTTCCTTTGTGGGTATATCTACAACAGCTTACAAAAGCTACAGTTCCCTTGTCTGTAGCATTTGCAAGTCCGTCCCTTCTTACCCCACCCAGACTTTCTGTGACTGTCCAATCACAGACTTCCCAATGCAGCTCAATGAGAAGTCTTTGCAAGGCAGGTGATCTGGGCAATTATCTGCCTCACGAGCTTAGCTCCACTGGGCTAACCAAACCAGGCAGTAACAAGACCTGTTATCTGCTTGAAAGCCAGGGGGTGTAACAAGGTTTAGAACGGCTGACTGCCATTCTGCTGAAGGTCAGGTCGTGTTTTCTTTTACCAAGCTTCACTTCACCACTAAATCTGTATGACAGTGAGATCCAGACATGAGATACTATGTCATAAATCCAACCTTCTCCACACACAGCACCAATATAATGAGCCATGGCATTCAATATTGAGGCTTGGGAGATGAAACCGCACAGGCATCTTATATAGAAAAGTCCTGGAAACATGAATTCAATGCAGCCAACCAGTTTCTGATATGAGTGAATAATAAGAAAGCTAGTTCTAAGTTGACGGCACCTGTCAACTATTTAATAGACTTGTACATGGTGAAAAATTTGGTTTGGCTGAAATAAAATCTAGCTTTCGGACAAGTTTTGTCTATGCAATTGTTTTGCTTCAGAAGAAACGAAGGGGCATGAAAATTTACCAGTGGGCTGCATGTAATGAAATGTAAATGAATCCAATAGCTTAAATTGTTGTTAATACTGTTCTTTAATACACAAATGTACAACATTGCTTGTGATATACTCAATGAGATATATGTGTATATATAATAAATGCTTACTTGTCATTCAGAGTAGGATTATATCGCTTACACTGCCTCACACCTAAATTCTAGATATGTTTATCACATCAGAAATAAATATGTAAAACATTGTCTATCTTCCACATGGAACACATTTGCAATCCAATTCCTAGCACTTTGAAATTAACAGAATAGGTTGGAAACCTTGCAGGGTTAGTCGCTTAAGTGAGAATTGTTAGGAATTCAAAGTGAATTTTAAATTTAAGGCCAAAATGGAAATTAATTTAAAATTTAAGGAAACGTTCTCCAGGCAGATATGCTTCCAGTATGGCTACGTTGGCCTTCTATTTAAAATTCAGAAGTTTAGAATTTGAGTGGGTTACTAACAATTCCCAAACCCTGCCAGAACATCTCCAGAGTAGCCTTTCAAAGTCACCGGCGGACATTTGTAAATTAAACCGTTTCTAATAGCCTTTCCACATTGCCTGTGACAATAGCAGTTTTTAGATTTTGCCCAACTGGCACACTGCTCGCTCCTTTTTTTCTTTTTCCTGACGGTATTAATTTTAAGTAAATGCTCAGAAATTAAATTGTTGCAATTGTGCTACTTCCCTCATTTCTGCATCTCCCGCATTGAATTCCGCAGCATTTAGTGTAATTGTAAATGTGTTGATCCACTTTGTGTGTTTCTTGGCTGCTTGTCAATAGCACATTTTGTTCTTTGGGCAAGGTCACTTAAAGTCTACCATTGTCCACTAACTTTCAGGAAGTTTTTTTTTTTTTTTTTCTTAGAACCTACTTTTGTGCCATTTTGCCACGGTCACGTTTATAAAATGTAGTGATAAATAAAAGAACAGTTTTTGTTGCTCCACTTGTACAAAGGAATTACTTGTAAATCAAAAATATTTAAATGTGAAAATGAATAAAGGTTGTTGTGTTGTTGTTTTTTTTTGTTTTGTTTTTTTAACACAGTTCCAGGAAATAATTGTTTATTTGCATAAATGGGTTCACTGTTTTCAGATAAAACCTCTTTTGTCACAGCAAAAAAACGGAGTGTGAAGACAAAAAAAGGCAAAGCTGTGATTTTCCATGAAGCTATATTCAAACAGTAGTCTTTGGCAGCCCTAACAAAGTCCATATGTTGCTTTAGTATTGCTATAATTAAGCCAAAGAGTCATGTTAGATTGGCCTTTTCCATCTGTTCTATGTTCTGTTTAGGGACTAATTTTGAAGGAATGACAGCTGACCTTAAAATGATTCATTCTGTTAACATGTGTGTTCTAAGGAGGTATGAGTTATGCAGATCTTTAGTAATTCAGGAATATGCATATTAAGTGCAACAATTTTTTTTCACCCGACAAGTAAAAAAAAAAAAAAAAGAAAAAAAAATCTGTTTAAATAGTGCGTTTTAGATTGGTGTAGTGCGTTGTGGGAAATCCAGATTATTTGTCTTGCCGTGCGATGGAAACCAAAGGAGCCTTGATTTAAATGAACTTCTCATAAATGATTTCCCTCCTAATTGTTTACACTGAATATTTTGGCTCTCTCCAAATGTTTAGTGTGAGAGACACTTAGTCAGTTTTTATGATACTAATTGATTTCATTTATTTTGCATCCCCGGCGGTTTTCAAACTGTCACTCTCGCCATTATCTTAATGTTGTTGTTTCCTATAGCCGTTTAGAAAAGTAATTTTAAAGGTAGGGGTTCTTCTTGCACAGATGCATCAGGTGTAAAGTAAATCTTCCTCTGAGACTATCCTAGCGGCCGAAGGAAACTCCACGGACTCTTACAGGGCTTGTCCATCTGTTATGGTGAGTGTTACCTTGACAAGGCCACTAAAGTAAGGGATCTCATGGGTGTCAATATTAACAGGGCAAACACATATTTAGTTTGGAATCACCTAACCGTGAGACAAAGGAAGACATTTTGTGAAAGTCATTCTTCTGAGATCATTATAGACTTATTGGGAACCTTTCAGATGTTGGTGCCTAATTTCTACATATATGAATTACCATAGTCTTCATTTTTCCATTTTCTTTGCATGCATGCTAGTCAGTGGTGGACTGCACTTTTTTTTTTTCAACTTTTTGCTGTTTTGTTTGCTGAGAGGGTCTGTAATGCAACAATTGTAACTGAACCAATGGGTGAATAATTTATTTTTAGCTTGATTAATATCTCACTAGCTAGAGTATTTTCCCATGAAATAATTAGATCATTACTCTATGAAAAGCAATAGGATTAATTTATCAAACAGTTTCTTCAAAACTGGATTGACGTAGATTTTCATTATGTTTGCAATGGATTGTTGATGCAGGCTAGCTTTCACACACACACACACACACACACCACCACCTCCTCCCAGACACACACACACACACACACTCCCACCCCCCCCCCCCACACACACACACACCCACCACCACCCCATCCCACACACACACACACACACAACCACCACCACCACCCCCCCACACACGCACCCACCACACCACCCCCACACGCACCCACCACACCACCCCCACACGCACCCACCACACCACCCCCACACGCACCCACCACCACCACCCCCACACGCACCCACCACCACCACCCCCACACGCACCCACCACCACCTCCCCCACACGCACCCACCACCACCCCCACACGCACCCACCACCACCCCCAACGCGCCAACCACCACCCCCCCACACGCACCCACCACCACCCCCCACACGCACCCACCACCACCCTCCCACACACACCACCTCCCCCACACATACACACACCGCCTCCACACACACCACCACCCCCCCACACACACACATACTCCCCCCACACACACACATACTCCCTCCCCCCACACACACACATACTCCCCCACACACACACAAACACACCACTAATTTATGTAAAATAAGACTTAATACCTTCTCTAACTATAGGTTGGACTACTGACCATTTTAAAAATATTTTTTTTTGGCTTGCGTTACTGAGAGGGAGTGACTGCATTCACAAAATCTCAGACATCTTCTATATGTTTTTTATATTCTCGTTGCGTCATATTTATAATGTTCTGCCTTGACTCTGGTCGTTCTTGTTTAGTGTAACATTTTCAAAATGCCTTGGGTAATTGTGCTCTTGAATATATAGTGGACGTCCACTGCTTTATATCACTTACGTTGTTTTCTACCATTTGTAGTTATGGCTCTATGCTATATAAATTCTGCTTTTGAGATAGAGTGAAAAAAAAAAATCCATCATAAAACACTCAATTGCCAATACAGAGCTATGCGTTCCTGTTCTCTTTGTGAATTTGGAGTTAAATTCATATTACTCCACAGGAAACAATAAAAATGACCTCTCCGGATGCATTGAATTATGATCCCTTGCAGAATAGGCCAGATGGAAATATTGCTTGTAAGTATAACTCAATTGTTAAAGCACAGGAGAAATTGAACTATAAATAAAATACCAAAAATGATCACCGTTTTGGCAGCTTATACATCTTTATAGGCAATAAGGCTTAAGTATGTCAGGGAATGTCACTGTGACTGTGAATAGCAAATGGAAATGTCAACTAGCAGAACATAATAAATTGCTGATTAAAACCGCAGTCTAAACAAGATTTTTTTTTTTATTTTTTTTTTTAACAAGTCTTATAGAAAATGTATCTTGTAGCCTTGTCTTGTATCCTGATTATAGCGGCTGTTGATGGAATCCTGATGTTTATTCAAAAAAGACCTGAAATTGCTTGGGGTTCACACAACATAAAATGAAAGCCCAAATATATATTAAACCGGTTTCAAATGACTGTATGGAGTCAATAACAAACATGATCATTTTTTATATTTACCAAGGCGCAATTCTGTATAGTTCAAACTGGCTCATATTTCTTCTGTGATCTCATGTGGGATTCATTTCATTGTTGTGTGTTGATTTGAATCCTATTACGCAATTATACATTAAACAAACATTCAAAAGTGTATTAGAATGTGATTTTAGATTTTCTGTTTGAGGATCATCTAGTTCCTGTTTAAACAGAATTGCCTCTTGGGATATGTAGTTTATAAACACAAAATATCAAGATTATTCTTCAGTGTCCTAGATTGACCATAACAATTGGTATCCGCTACATTGCTTGGGTTCACTGTATCAAATCGTAATCCTTAGACAATGTGCACTTACCAGGAGTAGGAGCTGTGAAGTCTAACACCAAAACTACATTCGCTTAAAGGGACACCTGAACAACTTTAGCTTAATGAAGCAGTTTTGGTGTATAGAACATGCCCCTGCAGCCTCACTGCTCAATCCTCTGTCATTTAGGAGTTAAATCCCTTTTTTTATGAACCCTAGTCACACCTCCCTGCATGTGACTTGCACAGCCTTCAATAAACACTTCCTGTAAAGAGAGCCCTATTTAGGCTTTCTTTATTGCAAATTCTGTTTAATTAAGATTTTCGTATCCCCTGCTATGTTAATAGCTTGCTAGACCCTGCAAGAGCCTCCTGTATGTGAATAAAGTTCAATTTAGAGATTGAGATACAATTATTTAAGGTAAATTACATCTGTTTGAAAGTGAAAACAGTTTTTTTTTTCCATGCAGGCTCTGTCAATCATAGCCAGGGGAGGTGTGGCTAGGGCTGCATAAACAGAAACAAAGTGATTTAACTCCTAAATGAAAGTGAATTAAGCAGTAAAATTGCAGGGGAATGATCTATACACTAAAACTGCTTAATTTAGCTAAAGTAATTTAGGTGACTATAGTGTTCCTTTAATAAAGGGGTTCAGAGAGCATGCTCCTGCAATTGCGCTGTTCATTTTTTTTTCATTCATTAGTTAAACCACTTTGTTTCTGCAGCCCTTGCCCCACCTCCAATAAATGACTCTCACAACATTCCAAGAATTGTTCCAGTTTCCTTCAGCTTTTGCCCTGATAGATAAATGAACCTAAGTCTTGAAGAGCTAACAGCCATGCGTGACTTAAGAATAACGTTTATTTTCCAAAGATGTCGGATCAAAGTAATAAAATATCTAATGCGATTTTAAAAAATGTTGAAAAGAATACAAAATGCTACAATATTCTAAACCACTTCAATGTTTTTGATTATTGTTTGGGTTTTGTTGCACCTCTCTAAATCTGCAGCATTGTTAAACTATTTCACGTTCATATATGCCGCTAACAGCATGACATCCATTAAATATAGAAAAGTGTTTCCAATGTGCAGCAAATAAATGAATTGTAAACTCCAGTAATAATGTTTGTTAGAGTGATGTTCTAAATATGTCACTTGTGCTTGACTTGGCACAGCAAGTTGTAAGTTAGTCAGGAACATTTGTAATTACTGAGCAGTCATACAACGAAATTCATTTCTTCTCTAATAGGCAGAATGCAATTTTTTTAGTTTTGTACCTTGGTGTAAATTCAAAGAAAGACAAAAGAATTACAGGCGTGAAGAATGAGATGGATGACACTATACACGATCCAATTAATCTGAATGAATTTCTCCTCTGAATTACTCAATGGTTTTGGACTGATAAACAGGTGCAATCGGATCTTGAAAAAAAATGGGACTGCATCCGTTCTTAAATGAATCCTTAGCATTAGGAATATAAATATGTATTCTAAATGCTATAGTGTCCCAGTCACCATCCTAGACCGCTTTCACCTGTAAGGAGAAAAAAAAAAAAGGACTTTACTTATCTTTTCTTACACGCCGCACTGCTCTCTCAAAAACTTTCCACGTCTCCTTGGCTAAGATCATCAATCTTGATAATTTCAGCCAATTCAATGTTTTCCCATAGAAATGCATGGGGAGGCTAGTGCACATACACAGCAAAATGCCACATTGTACTAACATGCTGTCTCCGTGAGACCACCTGATTTGAAAAACCCAAATATTATTTGGCTATTTCTTACAAAAGTGCCTCTTCGGTTGTCTGAGTACAGCCCTTATAGGCATTAAAACCCTGCAATGTAAACATTGATATTCCAGAAGAACAGCAATGGTTTCATTTGCAGTGTTAAAATTAGAGGGACATGACACTCAGACCACTTCTTTGAGATTAAGTGGTCTGGGTGCCCATAAACTCCCATTAAATACACCATTCACCCGCGAGACTCTCAGATATTTGCAATGGAATATTTGCAACAATTACGAACATTGTCATAACTAACGTTTTATGGGCCCTGCGTGACTCACACTTGTTACATTATGTTTTAATTGATGACCTCTATTTGAGTACCATATATATATATTTTTTTAATAAATACACCATTCACAATATGAGAGTATTTGGCCTACAGCATATGGCCATGGATGTAAAGATTAGAGAATGCTCAGGGGATGGCGAGAATTAAAGTAACCCACCCACTTATAGATTATCAGCCGAGAGATTAGGGAAGGCTAGTTTTAAAGGACCACTATAGTGCCAGGAATATAGTCCCCTCCACCCTCAGGGCCCCCCTCCTGCTGGGCTGAAGGGGTTAAAACCCCTTCAGCCACTTACCTTAATCCAGCGCCGTACTCCCACTGTGCTGGTGACCTCTCCTCCCCCTGAGCCGCGCGCGCATTCAAACCACCCATAGGAAAGCATTATTTAATGCTTTCCTATGGACGTTCTGCGTGCTCAATGCGATTTTTGGAAGACAGCCACTAGAGATTGGATGAACCCTGCAATGTAAACAATTAGAAACTGCTATGTTTACAGCTGCAGAGTTAAAACCTGGGGGATCTGACACCCAGACCACTTCATTGAGCTGAAGTAGTCTGGGTGACTATAGTGGTCCTTTAAATTGAACGCTTATGTAAAAATATTTGAAGTAAAAAAAAAAAAATTAACAGCTAACATACACATGTATTTTTGGCATCCCTTATTCAGGATCTTAATATTTAAATGAAATAATATCCCATACATCAGTCACACTGAAATAACCTTATACATTTAAAGCTGCAGACCCCTCATCAGCATTCATCTTAAAGGAACAGTGATAAGCAATACACCAGAATTAACGATCATGATGTTTAACACAAGGTGTTTATCACCCCATTTCAACCACATTGTCTTATACATATGGGTTTTTTTTTCGTGTTCCATCATTCATCTCCATAAAAATGTTAGTCCCAACCTCTAGATGTGTCTCGGGCTTCCAGTGCAAATGAGATGCTTAGCAGCATTAAGTAAATGTTTAAGTATTGATTTTGTTATATTTGGAAATTACTGCGGTAATATGGTACAATAATCCCAGTGATGATAAAATTGAAAGATCAATACTATACTTACATTCTCAAACACATTTTGCCAATGGATTTTTAACCGTGGGTAATGCTGCCAAATACGTACGTGTTGATTAAGGCAGGCGGTACTCAGCACCTGTGCTACATGTGAAAATTCTGTTTAGATCTTTGGGAAATGCGGTGTCACTTGTTGAATGCGTGTTTGCTGATTCCTAAAATATTTTGTTTATTGAACAATATTGGAATAGTCAATATCGACTCAAATTTTCGTTTTGCTTTTCCCCATGAGTCCCACTTCCACAGTATGTTCCCTATTATGAAAGACCCTAGAATAATGGCCAAAACTTGTTTATTGATCTTGCCAACCTGTAACACCGAATGTGTGATATCTGACCTCTGAATTACAGCGGGTAATGTATTGCACCCATAAAGCATAACGTTTTTCTATTCGAACCCCAGTTTATAAAAGTGCTGATTTCCATGAAAATTATAATGAAATTATGACATACCCCCCGACTGCTAATCAGATAGTCATGGAGATTTCTTTCTGCAATTTTAAGCTCTCCTGCCTCCTTCCCCACAGACTTCAGACCAGAGCCTTCACATACCTCAGATCAGGTGTGCGCATGCACCAGCCTGCCCACAAGTGCACAGATTCAAAGGAAAGGTTTGTACCCTGTGAAGAGACTGTCTCTTCTGTGGAAAAAAAGGAGGGCTCGCAAAGGCTTGTTAATACGAATTGCAGCTTTTGCAAGCTCTTTCATGATAAGCCCCCAATGAATACATGCATGAATAATTCATTAGGGCTATATCGACTAAACAGTGATTCTTGTTAAAAATAATAATAATAATAATAATAATAATTCAGTCTAGAGTGGTGCTTTAAATGTCTCCATTCATATGGACTAGATCTTTGTTCTGTGGATTATAAATGTGTAAAGTATAATGAAGTAAAATATCTATTTTTTTTCCTGTTGGACTACTTTCATATATTTTCCCTGTTAGAAGTAAACTGGGTGATTAAATTCTAGTCATATTCTCTGTGGTGATCGAAAGGACTGTTATATGGAAATCTATTATATATAAAATTTTCTATTAGATCAGCCTAGATTGTTTATCAATAGTCATGGCGGTAGGAGACTCGCTCAAGCAAGGCACCTGCCTGGCAGGAAAGTAATGCCATTCTATCTTGTCCCCTAAATGGACTGAATTGAAAATCAATCATATAGCAGGTTCCTTACTAGATCAACGTACCGTCCCCTTGCCTTCCTGGGGTGAGACTTGAGGATGTGAATTTACTGTATGTGAATCAGTGGGTGCGTGCATATGTCTGTCTGGAAGGGTGTATTTGTGTGGGTATTCCACAAACACACACGCATACATTGCCAGTGTGTGGCATTGTGAATCTATGTGCACATGTGTATGTAGCTAGTAGTGTGCGTATGTAGCTAGTAGTGTGCATTGTGTGGGTGTTTGCTCATCCGTGTGTCTCAAATTTGTGTCTGCGATTGTATTATGATTGTGTCTGTTTATGTCAGGGAGGGCCCCTGCACCTTGATTTTTTTAGGAACCCCAAGGTTTCTGATGGCAGCACGGTCCATACTCTGAGCATTCTAGAAACATTTGGGCTTTAGAATGTTATTTGGTAAAACTGGCTTCGATGTGTCACTCAGTGGTTGTGGGTGAACTAAAATTAAATATCGAATATGAGAAATCCCCAGATATCCATGGCTGTTGAAGGTGTTTTGTTTGCTTTTAAGTTATCAGTGCATGTTCTACATATTTTGGATGTATTTGGTCCTGACTGTATAACGTTGCAGTTTAACGTTTGACCATATGCTCGGTGGAGAGGCTTGGGTGCTTCACCACATCTTTATTAACATCGTTTAGTTGGATAACTCTCGGCGATTTAGACATATGGGCGAATCTTAGGGGTCGACGGGAAATATGCACGGTTCGTTTCTTGGTGGCTTGAAAGGGCAATATTGGAAAACTAAAATGTCACATTAGCATAGTTGTTTTGGAAGTGTCAATTTAAACAGCTCTGTGCTGATAAATGTTGCCCTAAGCTATTTTCAATCGGGAAATATTTGCGAAATTAGTTTCTAATCAGTATAATATGAAATAAGTGTGTTAACCTGTTGAGTGCTGAGTTAGTGGGACGATGTTCTCCTGTAGCAAGTTGATGACTTAATTCTTTTGCATTAAGATTTGCTTAGAAAGCCAGTAAGTGATTATCTACAGCGTAAAAGCAGATGCCACAAGAGCAGCTGGTCATCCTTCACGTTTTTCGATCTGTTTAGCTGTAGGTGTAAATGAAAACTGAAAATCCATCTAGAAAAAGCAATGGAAACCATTATCAAACGGCTGCTGGACTGCGCTGTTTACTTGGCTTTCTTCTCAATGGATAGCAGTAGGGAGCATTTAGTAAAACGTATTAACTCTGGAATTCTACAATTATGGGTTTGTACACACATGATTGTGGATCCCTGGGGATAAGTGGTGATTAATATCCCTGTATTTGTTTTTCCACTGATGAGACCTATTAGTGTGTTGAATGCTTTACAAGTCCTAGCTGTGGTTAAATAGGTCCATGCATTTTAGTGACCAATAGGCTTCAGCACAGGATACCAGCTTGTTCTAGCTCTGTAGGTCAGTGTTCTTTTACTGCAACATATTTTAAAGGGGAACTTTCGGCTAAAAATCACACAGAGCTTGTGTTAATTGTTTTTTTCTTTTCTTGAGATGCTTTGTTTTATTTTATACTTAATGATTTGGCAAATTACAATGCATTCAAGTTCAGAGAAGGCAAAGTCAGGGCAAACCTTGCAAATAAAGAGGAGTAATAGAAACATTATTTAATTTCTCCTCTTTGTATACTTTCTCTGTGCGAACTGCCAGGTGCAAAGGACAGAGCTTATAACGATGATTAACTGAGAGGTAAGATGGTTTTACATCTCACAAATATATATTTGTTGAATATAGTAAGGAAAGGAAGCATAGCATTCAAAATAATGAGAACTGACCGTTCCCCCTTAAAGGGATCCTATAGTGCCAGGAAAACAAACCTGTTTTCCTGGAACTATATAGGCTCTTGGAGAGCCCCCCCCCCCCCCCCACAGTGCTGAAGGAGTTAAAGCCTCTATAGCCACTTACCTTAACCCAGCGCTCGGCTCACCCGGTGCTGGTGACCTCTCCTCCCCCGCCGACGTCAGATCCCGAGTGGAGCCGAATGCGCATGTGTGGCCAGAGGTGCGCGCGCATTCATACCAGCCCATAGGTAAGCATTACTCAATGCTTTTCTATGGAGATCTTTTTTAACACTGGACTCCGTGAGAACGTCCAGTGTCAAATAAGTGCGATTTACTCTGTGTAAATCGTGGAAGCGCCTCTAGTGGCCGTCAGGGAGACAGCAACTAGAAGCTGGATTAACCCTGCAGTGTATACATAGCTGTTTTCGGCTGCAGGTTTAAATCTAAGGGGACATGGCACCCACACCACTTCATTGAGCTGAAGTGGTCTGGATGCCTATAGTGGTCTTTTAAGTAACACTTGATTGCAGAATGTGTTAACAAACAGCAACAAGTTAAGTTTGCAGAAACAATAGTGTTTATATTTTTCTGTAAAATCAGATTGAACATGTCTGCATATATTCTCTCTAACAAATAAAACCTATTGTAACGGATCTCCTGGTACCCCAACTGAGTACCTCTGTTGACGGATGCTCCTAGTGCTTCCTGAGGGCTCCAAGCACTCCACTTGACACCATAAGTACTGCAGACCCCCCAAACCGCCATAGCTTGGTTGGTCTCACCGTCTCCTACCCACCCTGGACCTACGACAAGGCTCCAGGTTCCAGTGGGTGAACCTCTTTCCCCAGAGAGAGAAGCAGGAACAAGCTCTTAAAAGAGCTTAGTGATTATTAAAGGGAGTATGAAGAGCATAGCAATCCATTGTAGCAGATTCCCCCAATAAGAGACAGGGCTCTAAATTGAGGGTGAAGTAGAACTGGTTTAATGAGCACAAAGGCATATCTTATATACAGTTTTCCCCACAAGGTTACCACCCACGTGGACCTTGTGGAGCACAGGGCACAAGGTCACAACAGCCAATCAACACAGTAGTGTACAGTTAGACACTCCCAGATAATGTACAAAAACCCTCCCCTCTGCATGTTATACAATTACCAAACACAATGGACTAACTCAATTACCACAGAAAATATCCAGTTTTACCCAAAGTCCAGAAACACCCCAAAACAACAACATATCCCTGGATAGCCCTGATCTGGGTGAACAACATATCCAAAAATCACCCAGATCAGAGCAGGGGTTAAAAAGTTTTATGGAAGTCACATTTGACCGACTGCAAGCATGGCTTTCATGTCCAAAATAGTTCCACAGATTTAGGCTGTGCGGCCGGTCTATCTCCTCCACAGTGAGTGCACGCAAGCGTCCATAGGAAAGCATTGTAAATGCTTTCCTATGAGACCGGCTGAATGTGCACACAGCTCTTGCCGCGCATGCGCATTCAGCCGAAAGGGAGGATCGGAGGCGGAGAGGAGGAGGAGAGCTCCCCGCCCGGCGCTGAAATAAAGGTAAGATTTAACCCTTTACTCTCCCCAGAGCCCGGCGGGAGTGGGACCCTGAGGGTGGGGGCACCCTCAGGGCACTATAGTGCCAGGAAAACGAGTATGTTTTCCTGGCACTATAGTGGTCCTTTAAGTGGCTGTTGTAAGCCAATTATTTCCAGGTACAGAAACTGTTACAAAAACCACATAAAAATGCATAACTCATATAATACAATGTTTAACCTCTATGTCCAACAAATCCCCAGATAGATTGGATCTGAGCGCTCAATATGTCTGAAACGCTCAGATCTCATGAATAAGTTGGATCACCATGTGGTTAAAGTTGTCTCTTTTGACCGACCGCAAGCATGGCTTTCATGCCCAAAATAGTTCCACAGATTTTGGCTGTGCGCCCGGTCTATTTTCAATGTTAAAAGTGCACTATAGTAGGGTGAGGTCAGAAAATAGCAAGGGCTGATGGGAGATTGAGGAGGGACAAAGCAGCCAGTTTAACCCTTTAAGGACACATGACATGTGTGACATGTCATGATTCCCTTTTATTCCAGAAGTTTGGTCCTTAAAGGGGTTTAACTGGTCTGGCAGTGTCCCTGGGACAACACCCTGCGGGAGAACAATAGGACAGGAAAAAGGGAGAGGTGAAGAGGCACATTTTTCCATGAAAGTCACTTTTTAACCTGTCTTTTTGCAGGGCCCATAGTCCTGGGGCAGGAGGCTGGCAAGTGGTCCCCTCCAAAAACTCATGGCAAACTCCCTAAAAAAAAAAAAGGGAGTTTGTCACACCTATTTATTCTTCAAATAATTTCAAATGCACAGACGGGTAGGGCAAATGGAAACCAAATGAAATCAAATATTTGTAAACTGCTAAACATTCCAAAGTAGTAATGGAGAGCCTTTCCAAATGTTTGTAAGCATTAATTACCCATGATGCTTTGCCACCCAACGATATCTATCACTAATCTAAAACCAGGGCAAAATAGTAATTCTGCAACTTTAACAGATAGTTAACTGTCCTGTATTGTTTGTGATGCGCATTTAGATTATGCCTTATTGTGACAATATCATCCACCAATGGAATTGAGACCTGTGCAGTTGAGCCATTATTGGATACATTAAAAAAAAACAAAAAAAAAAAACTAAACATGGAAGATGGAAAAAAAATAAAGAATTTATTTGAAGAGAACTAATCCCATAAGCAAAGTTTCAATTGAACAAGGGTCTGATATTTGTTACATAGTAACATAGGATCAAGAGACTCCAGTCCATAGACCTATTTTTGTTAATTATTTTTAAATTAAATTTTATAATTTTTTTTTTTTTTTTCAGCCCAGACAGGTTTACTAAAGAGAAAATGTAGCTACTCTAAGATTATTTCCCGTTCCAAAAATGGAAAATAAACATGGCGGGTAATAGCCGGTAATAGCAGTGGAGTTTCTTTAATGTGTTTAATTTCATCTGCCGGATCGTTGTAGAAGAGCCAATGACTAGATAGAATACTCATGGGACATCCAAGCAAAAAAGGTTTATCATAATTGCTGGACGTATACAGATTTTTAATTTCACAGTGTTGGCTTCAGTTGTTGGGGTGATGGGGAATCCAAAGTGCGTAAAATGTTTTTTTTTTTTTTTTCAGAATCACACATAAGGCTGAGATCTATCTTCTTGGGTCCAGATGCTACATGTAGTGCATAAATGGCTTGTGATGAGAATACACAGTGTCCTGTGGGACAAGTAGTTAGCTGATACCAGAGAATGCAGCCCAAATCATTGTTCTAATTAAACCACTGGTCCATCTCAGAATTAAAATCGGGATCAGGTAAAATCCTTGTAAATACTGACTTTGTTATAGCTTTAACTTCAGGCAGACAATATAAGCAACAATTCACAAACTAGAAACAAAATATGTTAGGGTACTTTATCTCTTTGTTATTATTATTTATTTTATACATAGCACCCGCAGTTTCTTTCAGTCTTTAAAATAGAAGAGTGATATTTAACGTGGTCATTTTTAACAAAAGTTACATAAACATTTATCCTAACAGAGGGGTTTTCGAGCCACCTTAGTGTGCTGCAAACACATTGAATTACGGACTGCCATAGGTTGAACTTAAGATGTGCTTTTAATAAGAATGAGCCTGAAATTTAGAATTCCCATCTGGTAATTGATTAACCTAATAAGCCAATCTGGCTAGAAGTATGGATACGTCTTTAGTAAGGCTTCAAATGCACGGGCCATTTATAAGCTGCTGACGTTTTAAAGAAAAACATTGTTTTGAAAAGGTAACTCTTATTGATGTGTCAGTCTAAAAAAAGGTTCAGAATGTATACATAGTTACACTAGAAGAGAGGGCCCTGCTAGTGCAAGTTTAAAATCTAGTAGGAGGCTCGCGTATAAGACAGCAGGCAAAGAAGTTGCATTTGGAGATGGAAATATACTTGTTGAGGTCAATACACCACAGGAAGTGATGGCCAAGTTGGTGATTGGGTGAGAGATTAGAGTAATTTAGAATGGAGGTTGGAGGCCACTTTAAGTAGGCAAGGTTTTATAAAAGATTTAAAGCTGTGTAGGAAGAATCTAATAGGGACATAAGAAATTCCAGAGAAAACAACATATTTGTATCTTCTATAGTTTATAAATATAGTATTTTTATTTATTTTATTTTTTTTACCGCTCCTCGTGTTTTTGCTTCTGTTGGTTACCAAATGGTGGAAAAATCTGCCTGAATTTTGGGTGTCCCTGAAAAATGTTCTAATGTACGGAAAAATGGTAGGATGGAGAGATACTTGGAAAGGAAATACTCAATATAATGCTGTGTTACAGCTCAGAAAGCAAGGTTTAGGAATTAAAATGCTGTTCTAGAAATGATAGGAAGCCAATCATGAGATTGACAGAGTGGGAAGGGAGATAATGAATGAAATACATTGTTAAAACTGTTTCCCGGTGTAGCTGGAGCACCTGATTTCTGGTGACTGTGGGTCCTGGAGAGTGACTCAAGCACTTTGGGACTGCGGCCTACCTGGACGGCGAGTGGAGTAGACGGCCGCTGCTTCACCAACTGATCCAGCTGCTGCGCAACGACAACTTACCTGACACCTTCCTGGTCCCGTTTCCCCCTTCCTCCCCTCCTCCCCTCCTTTGGACTGGCTGGTGTTATCCTGGTCCCCACTGAGGAAGCTGCACGTACTCCTGATCTGGGGCACATGCAACTAGGCATAAGAGGCCTAGCCACCATACCAGCACCAACACATGCAGAGAGGAGAGTGATGATGGTCAGAGAGGGAAGGCTGAGATGGCCTCTTTTGGGCAAAGCCTCTACCCCTACATTAGCTACCCATGCTGACTGCCTACCTGGGCCGAGGGTCTTGAGGAGACTTCCTCTGAAGCATCGACCACCCCACTGGAAGACCACCCACTGCAGGCAGCAGAACTAGGCTTTCCGCTGCGCTCAACATGGGCATGCCTCGAACTCGCAGAGTATTCGAGTCAGTGGTACACTGATGCCGCCCTCCATACAGGCCTGGGGCTGGAAGAGGACTCTATCCATCGTGCACCGCTCTGACAACCTCTGTAGCCCACATGCTCTTGCCGTTAATCTGCTAAGTATAGGCATTGGCTAACTGTGGCTGGTTAGAGAACTTGAAGTCGCTGTCTGGAATTTCTCCTGCATTAATTAGCTCTTATTTTATATTTTATGTTTGTGTCACTCTTTTGTTGTATGCAGTCTTCAATAACATCTCTCCAGATCCCAGCAGTACCCTTAGCAAGCTACATAACCATTACTGCACTATATCCTGATAATCCAGCACGTTGTGTAGCGCTGACATCTCACCAGTGGTTTATTCCTTCATTTTAAACCCTAGCTTGTACTACGCCATTATAATTTAGTTAAGCTCATCATGTTTCACTAGTTTTGCAATTTCCAAAGGTATCATAGATACTACATTCAGATATGTTCGACTAACCTGTATATGCTCTTTTCTGTTTATGACAAAAAAGTTATCTAACTAAATTGATACAATAAGCTATGCATGTGCATTGTGTCTAGCATATTTTTCTGTAAGTTGTTCTTGTTTCATACCTCAATAAAACAAAGATTGACAAAAAAAAAGAAAAAAGAAAGAAAGGGGGGCAGCAGAGCAGACGCATGCTGATACAGCTCCAGCACGCAACCTCATTTTGTGGATTTTTTAAACTACTAAATTAATCTCATCGACATGCCTGTGCATGAGAGGAGACATCTTGGTGATTTTGGGGACACCACACGAGCTAATCCTAGAATCGACATTGCTCGGCAAAGTTTTGTAGCCTACTAGCAGGGCTGGCTCTTGACAGGCGGCTGCTCTCCTGTCGCAGTTACTGGCTGGTGATTCGAATCAGAGGCCCGGTCCCACTCTCCACTCTTTTGGATTTGTGGGGTTATCCCGGTCACAGGATACAATTTCTGAAAGTTAGACTCTTATCGATTGATTCACTCTGCCATGAGATGGCAGAGACTGCGGTCAGTCCTTTGAGTACAATATCACGGACACCTACCTTATCTAAGCTGAACCGTATCTTTCAAACATTTATATCCCACATTGCGGAGAGGTGTGGGAGGCTTCCAACAACCCCAAGTCTTGACCACGTGGTGGATATGGCATCTAATGGGGTTCCATGGGAGTTACTGCTGAGACATCAGCTGGTAGGAAGGGCACTTCCTTATGCCGATTTATATTTGGGGGCATGAATACACTGGGTCACATAATGTGTGCTTCAGTTGGTGATTACTGCAGGGGCCCACATACTGTTGCCTATCTTCATCCAAGATGACAGATACTTGTTGCAAATGTTACAGGGTAGTTGAAATGCAATATCCTTCTACACCTCTTTGAAAATCTGGATATCCTCTTCCGGTGGGCTTTATCACAGAGCTGCAGCAACCTTATTATTATTATTATTATTATTATTATTATTATTTTATTATTAATATAGCGCCAACAAATAGAGTGATTGTTGACCCCATAGATGTATTTGGGACTCTTTCAGGCAGAGGACTATCTGCCTCGGCCTAGGGGCAACTCCTGTCCTTTATGTCTTATCCTGCTGATATTTAATTTATCTTTTTTTTTTTCTGCTACCAGTGCCTATGTTTATGTCTCTATGTACGTATCTTGGTTATATTCTTCAAGCACTGTTTTAAACCTCTTCTTTCAAATCAAAAAATCCCCAGTACACTGGCCAGTATCCCAATGTCATTTTGTATTTTTCAAAGTATAATGTTATTATACGATTTTCTATAAGTGAGGTGATATCATATATGTATTAAGACATATATATATATATATATATATATATATATATATATATATACAGATACATAACGTCCCAGAGAAATGCACTCAGAGGGCTCGTAGTCTTGTGCAAAATATCCTTTATTTGTGCAAAAGTTAAGTCAACGTTTCAGTCCGACTTGGACTTTTTTCAAAACCTTGTCGGACTGAAACGTTGACTATACCTTTAGTAAGGAAGAGTTATCTGGGAGACTGTTAAGCGTGGTAGAAATTAGTAGAGTATTTTAACAGGACACCAGAGGTTATCTGTTGGAAAGAGAGGGATTGTAGTAGGATAGTTAGTGTGGTTAGTCTTAGATGTATGTAAAGACATAACGTAATGGTCGCCGTGTTTGAACATGTCCGATAATTTTAGACATGTGCTGATATTGACGGACCACAGTAATCTCTCTGGGTATAAGGAAGCCATAGAAGGCAATGTAAATGGCTACTTTAATGATTTATTGGTAGTAGGAAGTCGCTCTATTTTGTTGATGCCTTTAAGAATGGTTTTGATGGGGTATGTAGCAAGAAAAGGTGGGTGATTGGAAAAGGTAGTGAGGACATGGTGCTGTATACCTGTAAGATATAATTTGATAGTGTTATGTGCTAATTTGAGAAATAAGTGACAAAAAGAGGCAAAAGCCACCATGGTCTTGTTAGTTCATGATTAGCTCCGGAAATGTTGGTATTCTAGATGGGAGATCGTTGGCGAAGGGATGCACCTTGTAGAGTGTCTGTAAGTTAGACCAGAACAAAGAGTCAGCTGCTGTGTTATGAATGCCCGGAATGTGTTCGCACTCCAAGAAAAATTATACTTTGGCGGCCAGCCACGTCAATTTCCGTACCAATCGCATAATGGTCAAGGAGGAAAAGAGCTCTTTAGTGATAATCTCGCAAGCCGCCAAATTAACTGAGAAACACTTGACTTCCCTACCGGCCCACGGGTGACCCAAAGTATGGCAGCTGCTACAATGGGGTAGATCTCAAAAGGGCTGAAGTTTCCCTGAAGGCCCGTAAGGTAAGTGCTTGTAGAGGCCAAACATCCCTAAACCAGTGGTTACCAAAAATTGCAGCGAACCCCATGTGGGCTGCAGCATTACTCCAAATTACAGGGGAGTGGTCGGACAGTGGGGGAATGAACAATGCATAAATTGGCTGCGGCTGGGAGATGATGGACTATGGTGCCATTGCACACCGGGCAGAAGGCAGAGTAACATGGAGATAAAGGACTTCCCCTGTGGAATGATATGCATCATGAAATTGAAGTATCCCAGTAAAGACCAGAACCTTTTTGGAGCAACTGGTTCAGTTCTTGTCTAATGCGCATCAATTTCCAACCAGGGAGGCGTGTCTGCATAGACACAGAGTCTAGTGAGATACCCAGAAATACCAACTGTGTTGTGGGGCCTATCGTTTTGTCTGGGGACAATGGAACACTTAGTGTTGAAGTGCTGTGGTGTGGTGCTAACAATGCTACGTAGTGTGAGGGACCATGTTTCGACCAGTAAGAAATGGTCCAAATAGTGTACGACTGTGGGGCATTTGACCATATTCAGCAGCAGCCAGCATAGTTTCTGCAAATATGTCGAACAGTTACGGGCTGCTTCTGGAGCCGAAAATGAGTCTGGTGACAAAGTAATAGTTATCCCTCCATTTGACGCTATGGATATGCCAGAGTGACTGATGTAATATCTGTCTTACTGAGCCAGGTTTGTTCACCGTCGGTAAAATAGCTTGTATGGCATGATCCACGGTGGCGTAATGGAGAGAAAATTCTTCAGCCGGTATTAGTGAATTTAAACTAGGGTTGTGAGAAAAATGAGGAGCACACAAATCGATGATCACACTTTTTTTTATTAGATGTGCTGTTAGTAACCACTCCAATAGGGTTTGTTCGAAATGTGGGAAAAAGAGGGTGTGGAAAAGGATCAGTCAGAAAACCTCTCCGTAGCAACTCGTCAACAGCAGGTTGGTCGTTCGTAGACGAAAGTAAGCTAGGGCATACTGGTGTAGCCAGGGCTGGCGTGTTCTATAGGCAACTTAGGCAGTCACCTAGGGCGCACCGGCCCGAGGGGTGCAAGTTTCGACTGTTGAATTCCTCTTGCCTCTGAGGATATACAAAGCAGATGACATCTCTGTATGTATCATCCCAAGCCGAAAACAAATTCGGTTATGGAGTTTTTTATTAAGACGTGGGTCCCTAGTTCTGAGGATCACAGAAATATCTCCGTAATTAAAAGCTTTATTTTCTAAAATGTCCTGCGAAGCAATAAGGAGAGAGACTAGGCTGACATCCTTGCCATCTAGAATGTCTTTCTTAATGGAAGCTGGAACCGAATGTGCAGAGGCGATGATGTGTGAAGTGTAGGGAGCAATAGTAATGGCACTACCCTGGGTATTTAAGGGTGTGGGGGCTGGAACGTCAGATGCGTTGATAACTGTAGGGATGATGGTTTCTATCTTGATCATCCTCTCGTTAAGTGACTGAAGGGTAGACAAGATAGATGACAAGGTGTCTTGAACTTGTCCCAAACCGCTGGCATTGGACTCCTGAGAGCTTGTGCCGGGCCTGGGATCGCTGGACTGGACCGCTAGTCGCTTATAGAGTTCCTCTTTCCTAGCTCTTCCTGGGAAAGGAAGATTCCTACGGCGTATTTCTGCGGTCCAGGATCTCAGAGACCCGGGGGTGGCTGGAATGAGAGTTTCAGCGGGTGAGCTTGGTCTAACAGGCGTGCTGAGTCTGGAAGGAGTGCCCTGGAGAGACATGTCATCTCCTTGGATTGATTCTATTCTATATAGAACTGGCTTGCTAGCTAGTGCCGGTGGCGAAGAACTTAACTGCCCCTTGACAGGTGAATCCCTGCTAATTGCCAAGTGGTGAAGAGAGGCTGTACCTATGATATAGCCCATGGGGAAATGTAGCCACAAATTGGTGTGGCGGGATGTTCGCCTCTCGGTGACAGTATGGAGTAAAATTGCATATGGTCGTGGCAAGTGACACTCTAAACAACCCCTGCAGAAGGAGATATGAGGCAATTAATCTAACGTTGGGCCGTGTGGGCGATACCTCCGTGAGAGGTGGGGAGTTGGCCTCATGGGGACAATAATGTAAACAAAGTAGTAAGACCAGCTCCTAACCCTTGCAGCCAGTTTTCTATTCCTAGCAGAGGCTTGTCTTATAAGAAGCAGCGTAAATGTAACCGTTCGTACCTAAATAGGCTGAAAAATAGAATCAGAGTAGGAAAGCTGGAAGGAGGATGAAGTTGGAAATGATACCGATCTGAAAATAGATCAAGCAATTAGCAAGTGATGTACTGGATTATAGCTTAATGAATATATATATATATATATATATATATATATATATATATATATAGAACGTACCCTAAACAGAGCTGATGAGTGTACTATTACCAGAGAGGGGTCTGTTATGTGTACCTATAAACGAAAATACATGTGAGTAAAGAAGGCGGCATATATTTTTAACGAAGAGTTTAAGAGAAATTAAGAATTACCTGATACGTTTTGAAGTAAGTCTCTGTATCTTAGTTTGTCTAAAGTAATAATTGTCACAGCTGGAACAGTACAATAGAGATCTTTGTAAGAATGGGTCCGATGCAATGGGACAAGCCCCTAACTGAGCACAATGTGTAAACGTAAAAAGCAGTGTGAGGCCTTAATGTACCGGTTTACCGAAATATATGAACGTAAGGAAATTAAAATACTGGAAGAACACCTCTGTCCTAGGTTTCACTAGCAAAATTGCTAACAATTGATATAGGCACCTAAAATACGTGGTATGATAGGAGAACAAAATGAGTACAGAGTTGAGGAAATATATATATAAATACGTACATTAAGACCTGTATACTGAAATGGTGTTTAACCTATCCTGCAGGCGTAATTAATAACAACCGTGTGTGACTACTTGGTAATAGTATCTCATGAACAGCATCCCAGACAACTGGAAAAAAGTTTTAATAGACTACATTTAAATGTTGCATGTAAAACCATACGAATGTATCTGTGAATTGAACCGTGCGTTGGATTTAAAATAATGCATAATGGTAATAATTGAACAAATATTTAAAAAAACTTGCAAATGGAGACAGTGAGGGGAAAATTTAATAAAAAGCCAGCTGGGTCTAAGGAATTAATATCCTTTAATACGTGCAGGGAAACCAAATAGACGTGCCTGCAAGAATTAAGTGACATTTAGCAAATGCTAAACCGAACAGTTAAACTGTACCAAGCCTCATGAATTAAACAAACATGCGAACCGTGGATTTATGAGAATGACCAATCGAACAGCTAAAAACAAAAGATAAAGTGTCCGCGTCTAAGTAATCTAAGAATTAAACGAATGAGCATATGATTCAACCGACGTATGAATGGGAAAGTACACGAACATACGGGTTGAATCAAACAAATGAACAGAGTGAGTAACTAAACGGACTGTATTGGCACAAGTGAAATACGCGAACGTGAGTAAGAAACACAGGTATAATTATACGAAGCTAAACGAATAGTAATAAACGAATGGTGCAACTCTATGCGAACAATGGGAGGCAATCCCCGCGTTTCGTAGTCCCGAATTTGGGAACACCGCAAAAGGATGTTCCCACGAGTACATACGTAAGCATGCCAGGTCTTGTGGCCGGAAGCTGGCATCTTGCGATACTGGAACCGGGTCGGAGACTGAGAATGCCAGAGCTTCGAGCTGGAGCAGTGAAATTTGGCGGGAAAGACCAGACTGGTATATATATATATTTAATTTTGTATCTATTCTGTTCTGCTCTTTGAGAGTGTGATGTAATGTTTTTAATGTTAATGTGATTTAAGGTTTTATGTATACACTTGGTTAATACTGGATGATTGGCATTTTGATCATCAAACTGTAGCTGGTAGTTGGGTTAAACAAAGAAAATAGCCATATTTGATGAACTGACAATTCTCCATTATTTCTATAAAATAAAATAAAAAATAAATCTCATTGGGTGCTCACTCTAAATGTCCTGTGTTTGTACATGTGGACTTGAATGAGGAAAGGGTGAGGAGTTCAGCTCAGTTTTCAGTACATATCAGTCCAAGTCAAAATATATACTATATGTTCTATGAGTGTGTTTGTCATTATTTTTTTTTATTTCTATCCCGTTAGGTGATGTCTATATTTTGTTACCATTTGGGATACGGGGTAGCAAGAGATTTTCTTTTTTTTCTTTTTCACAAGTACATGGGTATTCTTTATTTCACATATTATATTGAAAGGTGGACCTAATTGTGTATTTATGTGCTTCATGTGTTTTTGTAGTGTAGTATTTATCTAATTGGGTCACAGCGCGTCCTACAAGGGGCCTTGTACACCTAATTACAAGTGTACAATATTTGGCCGTTTCACACTACCCATTAACTGATAAATATCAGTCACTCTAAGACTCATCACAATTTGTAAATGAGTGCATGATTAGAATAACACATTATATTTTGTTGAACAAAAAAAGGTCCAGCCGGTTCCAGAGGAGTTTCAAGATACCTGATTTTTTTTGACTATCCAAAATTCGATGTAGAGATACCATTTTCCTCTGTCAGACTCCGTATTGAAGCAGAGTATAGTTTACTGAAGCTAAAACTGTTTTTTGTTTTTTTGTTTTTTGAACATACATTTTTTTCTATAAGCTTAAATTTGTAATATTACTTTAATATTTAGTTTTACATTAATATATATGCCCATTCCCTTATATATTACAAACCTGGAAAAACCTGTTTTAGCTGCTATAGCTGAAAGGCAGTATACTGTAGCTTGATAGATGATATATAACACTAAATAACTGGCGATAACAGAACCATTTAAGACTGGTAATATATCTAGCTGAGTAGAACTTTGCCTTCTAAACAATAGGCAGTCATACCATTATTTTGAAGAATGGCTCCAAGTGAAGGACCAACATAAAAAGACACTCCATTCTAACCTATTTATGAAATGGCATGAAAACGTGGATTCAAAGTACTGGAGACCCAAACTTTCCATACAATATATAGTTCTGTTATTGCTGTTTTAGGTCCATTGAGAAAATGAACTTTTGAATGACGCATGTTGGGCATATGTAATGCAAACGATTATTTTTGGATGAATCCCAGTCTCCATTACAACCATTGTCCATTCGTGAATAGAGCAAGCTGTTCATTGTAATAGGAAATGTTCAGGTCAAACAGATGTAACATCTGCTGGTCATCTGCAATTCATCTTTGTATCACTAACCGTGTATTGTGAGGTCTTGTAATGGAGGGTTGAAAACAATGGTGAAATGTAACATAAGCCATCAATTGTGTTGGCATTGATACATTGTATAAAGTATGTGGCATCACTTTGCAATTTGCATACCCTTATTTTTATGTCCAAAAAACTAATTGGGATACTGGTATCAGAGCCTTCATTTCTAAATTTTATGTACTGAAGAAAGACTTTATTAATCATACAATATCAAGTAAAATAAATAAATAAGGGAACATTGATAATTCATATTTACTTATAAAGACTTTCAAATATGACAGCTGTATATATAAACCATACTAAGAAGAAAAAAAAACATAACTCAATGAAACCGCATCAAATACTATCCCTCTTAAAGGCACACATTATTACCCATGATTTTTAATAACAAATATGTATTTGTGAAAAATAAAATGAAACAAAGAAATCTGTACCTTTATCATCCTGCAACAAGAACCAGCTACATAAGTTGAGTGGAAGACAATATCCTCACAATGAAACGCATTGATCTGTTGGCCATATTTATCACCCTAATCCTGTGACTGTGAAACTGGACTGCACTTGTTGCCGCCTGCCACTTATGTGGATTTTTGCTTTTCTGTAATACTCGAGCTGTCATATTCGCTGCTTTCAACCAATTAAAAGTTAAACCCTGCTATAACACTGTGCTACTTCTTTCATAGTAACTTGTATACCACATTATCCCTGACACTAATTTAGAAAACATTGTATTTTAAAGGGACACTGTAGGCACCCAGACCACTCAAACTCATTGAAGTAGTGTGGGTGCTGTGCCCCTTTTGCATCTAGTGCAGCAATGTAAAACATTACAATTCCAGAGAATTTCAATGTTTACATTTCAGCTCTAAGTCTGCCCTCAGTGACTGTCTATTAGACAGCCACTGGGGGCGCTTCATGAATCCAAACTGATTTTTGGTCCATTATCTGACACTGAACGTCCTCACGCTCTACATGAGGATCTCCAGCATCAGATTTTTTTCTATAGGAAAGCATTGTATAATGCTTTCCTATGGGAAGGTCTAATGCGTGTGTGCGGCCATTGACGCGCATGCACAATAGGTCTCTTCTGACGGCTGGCGGCAGTGGAGAGTGGACCTGAGCCTGACCCAGCACTGAGGACATTGTAGACTATTAAACATATGGTGATGTATCAGCTCTATTACATTCAAATATAATTATAAATTATTGCGTGTTTGTGTTTGTGACTTAACTGCTTCCACACTCTGTACATATCACCTCCAAAATCACTCACTTAATACAGTACTTAATAGAAAAAAAATGCTCTACTTCGTTTTTGGGGTTTAGTGCATTATAGACGATAGCATGCATTATAGACTATAGCAGATTTGAGAATAACAATGCATTATAATTTCAATAAATGATCAGTCTGAGTCCTCAAACCGCTTCAGATTAATGAAGTAGTTTTGGTGTATAGAACATTCCCTGGCAATCTCAATGTTCAATTCTCTGCTAATTAGGAGTTAAATTACTCTTCCTGTATCCCTGGCTTCATCTCCCTAGGTCAGTGTAGGTGTTTACTTCAGGACTTAAAAGGAGGTAGAGGGTTATCTTATCTACCTGATTAAAGCTCCAAAGTATTACTCTCTCTTTAGTCTAGGTTCCTATTTTTCTGTCTCCTTCTGTGCTTCTCCTTTCATACCAGCCTAAGATTCAGCTGAAGAATCCCTAAAGTGTATTATTTTTATTATTGCACAATATGCTACTTGTGTTATTTATTGATTTTTTTTACCTCATCATAAGCACTTTCTGTTATGTTAGACAGATGATTCTTTTCAAATATTTTTTATTAAAAACTTTTATATTTTATAACAATATATGCATTACAACATCATTATTACAAAAAAAAAGTTGCCATTGTGTATCATTTATGAGCAGGTGACCATATACAAACCACATAAAAAAAATCAGACAGGCCCACAGGCTTCTTTATAAAGCCATGGTTAGAAATTCAGCTGTAGACAAAAAAGCTATGCTATATTCAATTTCTGGGGTAAACCATCTTGAGAGATTATAAATACAATTTCGAATCTGGATATGAATCAAACTTTTATTGTCACCTTTAAATAGTGATGCCTGTCTCTTCTCAGTCTAGTTTAACAGCAAACCATGTATGACTTGGCTATTTAATGTCTTGGGTAGAAGAGTCAGGCTTTCTGAGCCGTCAAGGTCATTAGAGGTTGATGAATGAGATCATGATACGGAGTCTCTTTATCAAGAATCTCAGCCTTCCTGTAGCCTAAAGGACATATGAATTATAAATCAACCTTCTCCAATCAAGGTCAAAGAAAAACAAGTTATGTTTCATGTTGAACTTATTTGTCTCAAGAAGCATTTATGGCAGAGTATACTTAATTCAGCAATCAAAATGAGCGATCGATACATGAAATCTGCTTCTTAAAATTATAGCTGTATTTGTTGGCATCACATGTGGAAATGGTATGACGCAACAATAACTATTTAACCTCCACAAAAAAAAAATTCCATCACCTTGATTTTCACCTGATCGCCAAAGTATCAGCAAAATTGCAAATGCTTTTTGAAACACCAACTTTTTGTCTCCGTTAAGTAGAAGGTGACCCCCCTCCCCCCACTTCCCATAAATAATTTAGTTCTGCCAAATGTTATGCGTTATTGTGAGTATTAGGAGAATGGTTTTATTGAACACAGGTTAACAAAGCAATATAGTGAACTATAAAAGATTGTTACTGGTGAGTAGCAGCCACTGGTCCTCTTCTATTTCAGTGCGACTCTACGTGTTCTTCAAATCCTCTTCGTTCCAGAATCCAAACCCCTATGGAAAGAATCATTACCTTTCAGATATTTTGGACACTGCCCTCCGATACTAAAGTTAGTTCACTTTTTGAACGGAGAGCTTTAGAATTCTTCCCATCTCTGCTCTATGCTTTGGGGGGGGAAAAAATAGGAATAATAAATTAAAAAAACAAAAACCTTAATAGCATATAGAAACAGAATATGTAAACAAATGAAGAACTAGCAGGAATGTTCCTTAATTTGTATTTTGAATACATTTTGGTCTGCTGTGAGAAATGCCACTGCTGTGAGAAATGCCGGTTCTGAGTTTGGACCCTTATCCCCCTTTTTTTTTTTTCTTCAATGTCAGGAATGTGCAACTTGATGTTAGCAACTATACAAAGGAGTACAAGAAATCTCAATCTAATTTTCAATGCGGAGAGAGTGCTCCATATATCAAATGCTTGTAGATCATAGGACAAGCCATGGAGAAAGAGAGGTGCTATATGGCTATACATTTTCACTTTCCTATGTTGTCCACACAAGTATCTGTCGGGGCTGGTCGTCTTCTGCTAAAACTCTTTGCCTCAATGGCTTCAGGAATCCGTCACTAAGCATTTACTAAAGGGTGTGATAAAGCAGTAATTTCCTAATGGAATAAGCACTCTTTGCACAGTGTTCTTCATTAATTTATTTTGTTAATATTGCTGAATATAAATAATTCTCTAAACTCGGCAGTTCCTCAGGTTATAAAATATGTTCTAGTTATAAATTGTCTTTTATACTTACTGACAGTCTGCTTGTTTTGCAATCTTGTTACGTTGTCGGCACTTAACTGCCGACTGAGTTGCTACATGATCCAGATGACCAAAGACAACTATTTCCCCATTACTAATATTTTTTCTTCATGAATTCACGTCATTTGGCGTCCATTTTATGAATTTGTGAAATGGCAGCAACAATTGATTTCATTTAAATTCTATATTTTTTTTATATAAAAAAAAAACAATATATTACAAAATGTTAATATTTTTCAGAATATTTTAAATGTTTTTTTGAAAAATATGAAATCATTTCAAAGTGTCAATTTAATATTGTTGGACACATTTTTTAAATGATTTAATATTTTTGTATAAGTTTTTAAATTTATATTTTTTCTGAAAATATGAAAAAATATAAAATATATCAATATATCAAAATATTCCAATATGTTTCAAAATATTAAATAATTTTAAAATAGTATTCGCAGGGCCGGACTGGCCCACCGGGATACCGGGAAATTTCCCGGTGGGCCGCGGCACCTGGGGGGCCGGAGGGAGAGATGGAGCCTGCAGCACAAGAATATCGCGGCCGCCGGCCGCATGTCGGTGCCGCCGGGTGGCCGGTCCGGCGGCACACTATGAGGTGATTACTTGCGGCCGGCGGCCCCATCTCCTGTGCTGACAGCTATGCTGCTGTCAGTATCAGTGAGTGTGCCGGGCGGCCGCCTAAGCGATCCAGCAGCACACTCACTGATACTGACAGCATCATAGCTGTCAGCACAGGAGGACTGAGGGAGGGGGCGGAGCTAACTACCAAGCTCCCTCGCGGTTCCCATAATTCCCAGCTCAGCCACATCATAGAGTAATCACTACTCTATGATGTGTAGATGCTGGGAATTATGGGAACCGCGAGGGAGCTTGGTAGTTAGCTCTGCCCCCTCCCTCAGTCCTCCTGTAAAAAGGTCAGAAGGGGAAGGGGGGGGACAAATAAAGAGGGGGGGAGACAAATAGAGGGGAAGGGGGGCAAATAGAGAGGAGGGGGGGACAAATAGAGAGGAGGGGGGGGCAAATAGAGGGGAATGGGGGGGACAAAGAGGGGAAAGGGGGAGGCAAATAGAGGGGAAGGGGGGAGGCAAATAGAGGGGAATGGGGGAGGCAAATAGAGGGGAAGGGGCAAATAGGGGGAGGGGGGAAGACAAATAGAGGGGAAGGGGGCAAATAGAGGGGAAGGGGGGGCAAATAGAGAGGAGGGGGGGCAAATAGAGAGGAGGGGGGCAAATAGAGGGGAATGGTGGGACAAAGAGGGGAAAGGGGGAGGCAAATAGAGGGGAAGGGGGGAGGCACATAGAGGGGAAGGGGGGGCAAATAGAGGGGAAGGGGGAGGCAAATAGAGGGGAAGGGGGGAGAGAAATAGAGGGGAAGGGTGAGAGAAATAGAGGGGAAGGGGGAGAGAGAAATAGAGGGGAAGGGGGGGGCAAATAGAGGGGAAGGAGGGGGATAAATAGAGGGGAAGGGGGGAGAGAAATAGAGGGAAGGGGGGGGGGAGAAATAGAGAGGAAGGAGGGGAAATAGAGGGAAAACAAATAGAGGGGAAGGGGGGAGAGACAAATAGAGGGAAATGGGGGCAAATAGAGGGGAAGGGGGGCAAATAGAGGGGACGGGAGGACAAATAGAAGGGAAGGGGGGCAAATAAAGGGGAAGGGGGAGGCAAATAGAGGGGAAGGGGGAGGCAAATAGAGGGGAAGGGGGAGGCAAATAGAGGGGAGGGGGGAGACAAATAGAGGGGGAAGGGGGAGCAAATAAAGAGGAATGGGGGAGGCAAATAGAGGGGAGGGGGAGGCAAATAGAGGGGAAGGGGGGGAGACAAATAGAGGGGATGGGGGAGACAAATAGAGGGGAAGGGGGGGCAAATAAAGAGGAGGGGGGGCAAATAATAGAGGGGAAGGAGGGGGACAAATAGAGGGGAAGGGGGGAGAGAAATAGAGGGGAGGGGGGCAAATAGAGGGGAAGGGCGGGAGACAAATAGCGGGGAAGGGGAGAGACAAATAGAGGGGTAATAGAAACACAGGGGAAGGGGGGACACAGAGACTGAGGGGTAATAGAAAGACACCAGGTTGGGGGACGACGACAAAGAGACAGAGGGGTAATAGAGAGACAGGGGATGGGGGGACAAAGAGGGGTAATAGAGACAGAGGGGTAATAGAGAGACATAGGGGTTGGGGGGACAAAGAGAGGGGTATTAGAGAGACACAGGAGAAGGGGGGACACAGAGACATATGGGGTAATAGAGAGACACAGGGAGGAGATGGGGAAGAGAGACACAGGGAGGAGATGGGGAAGAGAGACACACTGACGGTTTGTTGGGGGGACAAAGAGACATACAGTAGGGAAGGGGAACAAAGTGACACAAGATTTGTGGGAGGCAACGCTGGGCTGGGGAAAAAGAGACAGAGAGTGGCTGGGAGAAGAGAAAGAGGCACACAGAGTCTGGAGTTAGAAAGAGACACACAGATGAGATTTGGAAGGGGAGAAAGAGACAAAGTGGCTGGGGCTAAGAACAACACAAAAGGGGCTGGGGGAAAGAGAAATACAGAGGCTGGAGAAGGGTAAAAAGAAACAAACAGGGACTGGGATGAAGTAAAAGATGCACAAGGGTTGCTGTAAGAGGAAAAAAAAGGAGACAATTGGAGACAAGATACACTAAACAAGGTAAAGGTAATAGACGTAAATTGATGTGATCCTGACAGTAATACACACACATATATATATATATATATATATATATATATATATATATTTATATATGCATGTATATTGATGTGTGTATTAGTAACATATAATTAAGCCTATAATATTTACACATATAGTAATATACATTTATATATGCATAATACACACATAAATGTCATATATGTATGTATGTGTGTATCTGTGTATGTGTGTAATGAGCACGTATTGGCCCTGTCTTGTTGCTAGTTGCATACTCATGCACAATAACATATTCAAAGTGAAGAGCGCACCCATAGAACTTCAAAATTAACCAGATCACTTCATTTTTTTTAGTTGTGCAACTGCAGACATTCAGCATTTCAGTATCATTACTAAAATGTCCTTAATAGGCCAAAGTAGTTGTACTGAAACATTGATTACATGCAAATGTACGTCTACTTAAAATAAAGGCGCTCTTTTGATTATTTTGAAGCCCTATATGCGTTCCTTCGTTGGAGTAAGAGTTTTCAATTTTAAGTTATTTTTTCACCCTCTATATCAGCACACTATGCTGGCGCGACGCATTATTGGGCTGGTATAGAATTTTTTTCCAGGGCTGATTTTAGTTCCCAGTCCGGCCCTGAGTATTCGCTTATCCATAAATATTAAATTGCATAATATATATTTGGAATGGGAGGGAATCCAAGCTTCAATTGAAATAAAATATCGGTAATTCTTTTCCATCTATTAGCTGCCATGGGACCATGGGCACTGCATGCCAGCAAAGTCTGGAGATCTGTATCAGGAGATGGCTAAATTAAATGGACAATGACTACAAATAGAAGCTCATGTTTGGTAGTTTAACCACCGATTCTAGGCAGACTGGGTCCCATGTACTACATGTTGTCAAATTGCACATTATCAAAAATATTAATAATGCATAGATGACGTCACCCGTCATGTCATCTTGAATTTAAAATTATGAATCAAACACTTTTTAAAATCGATGATAAAGCACCAAAATATTCAGTTGCAGTGTACTGATTGGGATGAAATGATTTTACCTTGCTTGTAGAATTATGGGTTGAACATTATTCCCCAATTTGTATGGAAACCCCTATTAGTACATTAAAAATTAGTGGTTTCAGCGTGTTTTTAAAACAGCAGATGGGGATTAACAATATGGCTCCCTTTATTGCCAAATTTACATGTTGTGCACCCCTAGTCATTAGATCTTTTGCCTCCCTCATCTTCTGTGTTTATAACGTAACCCCGAGGACAAATCTTCAGTGGAGCAGAGCAAATGTCAGTCTAATTATTATTAAAACATTTTTACGTTTTATTATTTAATTAAATCTCCTGATATCAGTGCTGTCTGTCAATGCAAGTGATAAGCGAGTACCACGCATCTGGCAATATACAATTTGTGAGCTATGTAGGCTTGCTATTTAGATTTCTAATACAATGTATGACAGTTCAATTAAAAAAAATAATATATATATAATCCAGTGTTTACTATAACAGTAATGTGTTGAATGAAAGAATGATGGGAATAAAATGGTTTCCCAGATATTTAGGATCTCCAAATGTCATAATCAGCAATATTTCTATGTGATAATGTGAAGATTCCAAAATGAATTTAAATGCAAAAAAGCTGATTATAGTAGGGGCTCTGTTACCATGGCTGGTCTTTGTATATTTTGCAAAGATCCCCGATGGTCAAATTCCCACTTGTGACATGGCGACCCAGAGGTGCACAGTAGAGATTTATACTTACCAGGCTAATGGTTGGCTGACTGGCTTTTGAAGTATATAGGTTTTATTTATACTTTTTTTTTTAAAAATATACAAGTATTTTGATACATTATAGTATTGTTTTTAAATATGAACCCCACACCCACTTTTTTGTGATAATTTATTTTAAATGTTGTTGTGTCTTCATTTGTTTGTTATTCATGTACTGCCAAAACACTCGGAGTTATGTGAGCTTCTGTGACCTATTATTGCTTGTTGAGCAGTTGTTGCTCCTAGATTTTTGCCAGTTCACAATGACTGTAGGTACAGTTGACTGGATCAGCTTTACCAAAGCAATTTTGTAGAGATTAGCCACTGCTTTATTGTTTACAAACTTGTCTGCACTAAATGTGGTGTAAATCATAGTGGCAGCAATTGTAGGACACAGATGTAAAAAATGAGTAATCACTATGGAAACCAAGAGAAGGACAATGCAAATGTCTTTACTTTTAAAGCAATCTACTAGAATTAAAAAGATATTTGAACTGCTTCACCTCATTAAAGTGGCTATAGTGCCAGGAGTCCACGGTCACCATCCTTCCATTCACCTTTAAGCCATTTTACATGTTCTAATGCTAAATTAAAGTCTTTATCCCCTCTGTGTTGCTTGGGCTAAGGAGGACGTTGCGTTGCGTGAGGACATTCAGTTTCATTGAGTTATACACTGTGAAACTGCAGGAAGCACCTCTAGTGGCTGGAACACTGCAATATAAATATTGAAATTTCTTTGAAAATGACAGGGGCACTGCACCCAGTTCACTTCAATACGATTCAGCGGTTTGGGTTCCTGTAGTGTCCCTTTAAGTCAATGAGATGAAGTGGTTACCGTGCCTATAGTGTCCCTTTAATATTTATTATCATTGTGATGATTTACAGTTTGTTGTGTGTTTTCATGTTGATCTATTTGGACATTTGTTGCAACATTTTATCACTTGTAATGCTTTCACAATAAAAGTATATATTCACTCCTTTAACCATGATATATATTTTCCAATTAAACCATGATGACGAATGTTAACGTTTCATTCTTGTGTAACTTTGTGTGTTTTTTTTTTTTGTGTTTTGTTTTAGTGGATGGCTGCATGGATTGGTCGGTGGACTTAAAAAGTTACATGGCCTTGGCGGGTGAACCGATTCGCATGAAATGTGCCCTTTTCTACAGCTATATCAGGACTACGTACACTATGGCTCAAAGCGCAGGACTCCGGCTCATGTGGTATAAAACCAAAGGCGACTTGGAAGAACCAATAATTTTTTCAATTGTTAGGATGAGCAAAGATGACGACTCTATATGGATTCATACTGCAGAGGTCCAAGACAGTGGCCTATACACATGTGTTTTGAGGTAAGAAAGACAATCCGTCATCTTCCGATACATTTTTTGACTGCTTAGCAGTTATTTTATACTTGCGCTGCCAGTCTATAAAATAATGACACTTAATAACCTTCATGATACACAATAAGCCATTATTCAGCTCTTTAAAGAGAAGCTTTAGAGAGAAGGCTTCCCTTCTTGAAGGGATAGTGGAATTATAGCACATTGTTCATCATACACGCTCAATGAGAAGTCATAAAAAGACAATTGTTTAATAGACGGAGACAGGAAGGTGTGTTATAAATCACTTGCTGCAGTAGTGGTTTACCAAAGGATAAGATATCTAACTCATCCCTCCTTCATGTTTCTTCAAAACTCAACTTGGTTTATGCACTTTAATGTGTACACCTTCTGTATTCACTTGTGAGTCATTTGTGGTTTTTAAATTTGATATTTAGTAAGTGGATTAATCTGGATGGTACAGCAATATTTCATAGAAGAAAAAGAGTTGGGGGCACACCTGGAACATGCATATCTAAGTACTTGTACTGCCGTAAAGACCAAAATGTACAAAATACAGATCAGGGAACAATGCGCACACACACACACAAAATGCAGCCTTAAATTTTGCAAGGATCCTTAAATTAGCAAACAAATACAATGATCCAATTACACCATATAACTAGCATGTTAATCTCCCATGTTAAAATTAGTGTAGGACCCAGCAATATTGGGGGACTGTGAAGTAGGGCTCAACACAATATATGGCAATATAGTGGAACCGAATCCTCATATTTGTTTGCCAAGACAAGTGGTTTGCAAGTAGCCATTTACAATTTAAAAGTATTTTTGTATTGTGTGTGTGTGTGTGTGCTATTGCTTAATCTATTTTTGCAGCAATATTTAATATCTGGCCTCAATCGATATAGATCATGTGATACTGGCTCTATGCAGGTAAATAGCCAACATCATGAGTGCTCACATAATTCATATGCAGAGCATCTCCATGTTCCCTTGAGTCGTCCTCCATCTTATTAAAGCAATCCACAGTCTCATCCCTGTTTAAAAAATAAAATAAAAAAATAGGGGTCCCCAGTATAAAACGTGCAAACATTCCTATAACCTTAAAAATTAGAAATATGTTCACAATTAGCCTTTCCTCTCCCGTATAAGATTTAGAATGGTTTGAATTCTACTGCTCTCGCCTCTCCTAATGCCTGTGGAAAGCCAAACCTCCTAAGTAGATGCTTCTGTTAGCTCTGCGGAACTTAGCCCTACAAAGCAGTGCTAGCTACCTTCTAGCCAATGAGCTAAGCCCTGTACCTCTAGGCTTAACTTCCAGCTCTCCATAGAAAGTAGATTTGACTCCTGATAATGGGGGTGGAGGGGTGCCAGGTCACTCCTGACACCATAATCACTACAGCACACTGTAGTGGTTATGGTGCTTTAAGTGTTCCTTTAATTACAGCATTTGGACAAGTTTTTAGAAACCGCCCGGCTGTGAATTTATAGAGTTTTTAAAGGCAATTTCTTTTTATATATGAACTTGTTTCAATCAGATCAATATAAGTAGTACATTGTAATCTTCTAAGTGCATCTTATCACATAAAATAACAGCTTTTCTCCTATCTATAAATCTGTATCCCTGTACCTTATATAATGTGTTTTTTTTTCTTCTCCAAAATAGCTCGCAGCTGCAGCAGTGCGGTTAGATACTGCTAAGTAACTCTCTGTAAGAAGTGCTTAGCTGATAATCAGAGTGTGACTCTCATTCCAATCTTGGAATGTTTCAAAATTGTCCATCAATATGACAATTTAAGCTTATTCGAACCCCTACGTTGACCATGTGAAAAACTAGGAAATTAAGGATCTACATTATATTCCAAGACAAATCTATTCATTGTATCGAAGCAGTAAATCTCAAAAATTATAATGGAACAAAACAAAATCAACTATAGTTCACCCCCCCCCCCACAATTGTCAGATTCTTGAAAAAATACCCACAAGAAATTGCGCAAAAAAACACAAGAATTTAGAATACATGACGTGCCCTCTTCTGAATATCCATTTATATTAAAAGGAGAGCAATGATGTAAGCAGTAAACGTTGTTATGCACCCTCTGTAATTAACATGGCATACACAGCATTGTGTTTCTCCTGCATATATAGTGCTTATTTTAAACTAGTTCAGTCAGTATACTGAACAATAAAATGTTAAAAAAAAAAAAAAAATTAATGAAAGTTCGCTATTCTGCATACTGTTTTTTTCTGTGAGTCTCGATGTGTAAACATTAGCAAAGCTGTTGGATTGATGATAAAACAGAATGACATTTCGTTCTTTTTTTTTTTTTTTTTTTAAGACATTTTCAAGTGTAAACACAATGCTCGAGAAACAAGCCTTTTTGTTTTTGAAAAATGTATTGGTTATTGATACCGCCACTTAATACTGTCTGTTTTAGTCCCTGTATTTGTCCAACAAAGCAAAATTGATTGGAGTATGATTGGAGTATGAAATCCAACGATATTCTCAAATATGAATTTAATACGAAGGTTGATGGGACACTCTAAGAATCAGATCACTTGCACTCATTGTAGTTCCTATGGTGAAAGGGAGTCTTTGGGTCCAATCTTTACAGTTTGTGTCTGCTTTTGCAATTGGAAGAAAAAAAAGGGTCATTTAAAAAAAATAAATGCTGCTGCCAACATGTTGCTGAAATTTCACTTCTGGGTTTTTCTTTCAAATCAGCCCAAATTTAAACCGTTTTCATAGGCTGTGAGTGCTGGGAGGCTTATCCAGCAGTTCACAGTTTATTGTCATCCAAATTTGGTCAGATTAGTGCTGGTCGCGAAGAAGTGAAACCATCTGTATTCTCTTTTCAGCAGCGGAGAGATTATTCTTATTATTAAAACTACTTTTATTAAAATTACTTTTGCTGGAGTTTTTCTGATGTACCAAAACAACTTTGTCAGGAAGGCAACCACTAGAGGTGGATTTAACAATGCAATGTAAACATTAGTTTCTAACAACAAAACACTTTCAATGTTTTACACTGCAGGGTTAAGATAACAAGACTTAGAAATAAATAAGCACAGCTCCACACTAATTGGGAAGGTGCTGCTGGAAAAAAGAAAACCCCTCTAGCTAGCAGAAGATATACAGTAGTAGATTTGAACCCAATAACATCAAAGTAATAAACAGAACTATCTAATAAAGAAATCCTCTGACATGTAATACCAAAACGTGCGTCTGGCCTCTTAGCACTGTGTACTTATTGGCACGTTACACTTTGCACGTTAATATTTTTATTTGGGTATTTTTTCCTTATCCTGCCTAGCTAGTTCTGTACCAATGTTTCTGGTATGGATTCTCTGTAGCCTTTTTTGAGCAACCTTTGTATATAGATATTAATGTTGCAAATTACATTCTTTCAAATTATTGCATTGTATCAGTGACCTTTTAAGTGCAGAACAGAGATTACACATATTATACATAGGTTAATGGGTTCCCTATTCCAATTACTCCCTATGTTATATTGATTATACTCTATTTTGGGTGTAGGGGCCTGAGTTAATAAAGCCTTATTTGTCTATATACACCCTCTTAAATACTTCCTAGGTTCACATGACTAAGGGACACTATACAGGGTAATCATTCGATTTTTATTGAGCTATTTATTTTGAGGATATCTTTATTAAGTAGTTATGTTTAGTGATTCTATGTCATTGGGTACATATCTACTGTTGCATATCTTCTGTTTCCTACTGGTGTCTTGGTGTGTCCTACTGGTGTCTTGGTGTGTCCTACTGGTGTCTTACTAGTGACTTACTGGTGTATTGGTGTGTCTTACGCCAAAACACCAGTAGAACACACCAATACACCAGTAAGTCACTAGTAAGACACCACTCGTGTTACTAGTGACTTACTGGTGTCTTGGTGTGTCCTACTGGTGTCCTATTGGTGGCTTGGTGTATCCTACTAGTGTCTTACTAGTGACTTACTGGTGTATTGGTGTGTTATACTAGTGTCTTGGTGTGTCTTACTGGTGTCTTTCTAGTGATTTACTGGTGTCTTGGCGTGTTCTACTGGTGTCTTGGCGTGTCCTACTGGTATCTTGGTTCTGTGGACCCATTAATAGATTTTTTGGGCTAAAATGACAGGACCACTGCACCCAGACCACTTCATTGAGATGAAGAGGCCAGGGTCACTACTGTATAGTGTTCCTTTAACATTTTAGCATATTCTCCACCTTGCTATAGGTTTTTCCATTAAACACAGCATCCCCCAAGGACTTACCTAATTTTTCTCCTTTCACTAGCTAAACCTGTAATCTGTGAGAAGAGTTTGTATATTTAGAAACCGACAAAGGGAATGCTGATGCAATAACTTAATGCCAGCATGAAGATTCCTTTTAAATGCCACTCACATTTTCCACTTTATAACGCATTATGATTTGAGTTCTGTGGAAGAGAAGATATTGTCAATGGAGAATGAAGAGTAAGCAGCTGTTGAGATGATTGGACACGGCAGCGATATTCTTGAAAGTATGAAGAATCTTAAGGAAAGATGAACAAACTGTGCATCATACAATTCTGATACCCTCCAATATACTCACTCTAGTGCTGAAGAAAGTACTTGTAGAAACAGGTTTAGTTATTGATTGAGGTTCCTTTACTTGTAGAAACAGGTTTAGTTATTGATTGAGGTTCCTTTACTTGTAGAACCAGGTTTAGTTATTGATTGAGGTTCCTTTACCTGTAGAAACAGGTTTAGTTACTGATTGAGGTTCCTTTACTTGTAGAAACAGGTTTAGTTATTGATTGAGGTTCCTTTACTTGTAGAAACAGGTTTAGTTATTGATTGAGCTTCCTTTACTTGTAGAACCAGGTTTAGTTATTGATTGAGGTTCCTTTACCTGTAGAAACAGGTTTAGTTACTGATTGAGGTTCCTTTACTTGTAGAAACAGGTTTAGTTATTGATTGAGGTTCCTTTACTTGTAGAAACAGGTTTAGTTATTGATTGAGGTTCCTTTACTTGTAGAAACAGGTTTAGTTATTGATTGAGGTTCCTTTACTTGTAGAAACAGGTTTAGTTATTCATTGAGGTTCCTTTACTTGTAGAAACAGGTTTAGTTATTCATTGAGGTTCCTTTACTTGTAGAAACAGGTTTAGTTATTCATTGAGGTTCCTTTACTTGTAGAAACAGGTTTAGTTATTGATTGAGGTTCCTTTACCTGTAGAAACAGGTTTAGTTATTGATTGAGGTTCCTTTACCTGTAGAAACAGGTTTAGTTATTGATTAAGGTTCCTTTACTTGTAGAAACAGGTTTAGTTATTCATTGAGGTTCCTTTACCTGTAGAAACAGGTTTAGTTATTGATTGAGGTTCCTTTACTTGTAGAAACAGGTTTAGTTATTCATTGAGGTTCCTTTACCTGTAGAAACAGGTTTAGTTATGCATTGAGGTTCCTTTACCTGTAGAAACAGGTTTAGTTATTCATTGAGGTTCCTTTACCTGTAGAAACAGGTTTAGTTATTCATTGAGGTTCCTTTACTTGTAGAAACAGGTTTAGTTATGCATTGAGGTTCCTTTACCTGTAGAAACAAGTTTAGTTATTCATTGAGGTTCCTTTACTTGTAGAAACAGGTTTAGTTATTGATTTACTTTCTTATAAGTTTTGTCAAACAACTCTTTCATATTCACTTTTGTCATTTCTGATGGAGGGCATACGTTTGCATCCAGCCCCTCGTCTTTAATAATAATAATAATAATGTTTAGTACACTTTATTGAACCTCTGATTCCCCTAAATGTGGGAATATAATTTTATGGCAAGACAGGAGGCTTCATATTTGCTTTATCTTTCTTTACTGAACCTCCCAGCAGCAAAGGAACAGTTAACAGTAATGTAAAAAGTTCAACCAATCAGATAGTATAACAGTATTATATGATGTCATCAAACTCCTCCCATATCCTCTTTCTTTGCTGCTTGCCTCCCAGGTGAGTCTACTCCAATTATATTGCTGTATCATTTAACCTTTAATACACTATTTCAATTAAAAATGTATTACAATGGTCATATACCTTTAACACTTTATTCACTTATCACTTTAACAACACTTTCTGTGGAAACATTTATGCTCTATTTATTTTAATTTAATTCTATTCAATCTTGGACTACTTTGTCAATTTCCTATTAAACTTTATTTAGGTTTCCCCTTTAAATCGCAGGAGGTTGGGGGGGCGTGGTTAGCGGCCGAGCGAGCTGGACGTGTCCGGGTAAGGCTCTGCTGCGACCGCGGTGCCAACGGCTAACAAAAGCAGAGACAAATCCCTAAAAACATCTGAATTCGGTGGGGGAAGCAGGATGGATAGGAAAGCCTCGAGAAAACAAACGAAAAGAGTGACGGAAACAAGTCTAACGGTGACCGATATGTTCGCGGCCTCTCGAGCAGTGCGCTCAGGCACACAAGATGGCGGACGGGACAGTCATGGTGCGCCCCATTCACCCTCGAGCCCAGCGAGCGGCGTGACCATGGGTTCTTCAGACTCCGATACCGGCCAAATCCTGGCTAAATTGGCGGAAGTCCGTGAGTACCTGGCCACTGAGATTACCCGCAACACGGCAGAAGTGAAGACCGAAATCCAGGCCTTGGGGGTGCGGACAGCGGCGCTCGAGCACCGGGTGGAATCCACAGTCGTGGCCCACAATGCTGCCGCCACCCAAATCAACCGTCTAACCTCCCAACTACTTACCGCAGAATCGGCAATAGATGACCTCGGTAATAGATCGCGACGGAATAACGTCCGCCTCCGGGGCTTACCGGAGCAAGAGGGGGAAGGGTCTCTGGGAGAAGTCGTGCTGGGGATCTTTAAACCGCTGCTCCCCGACGTCCCGGATCATCTGTGGCACATCGAAAGGGCGCATAGGGCTCTCCGGGCTAGGAGGGCGGATGACCGGCACCCCAGGGACGTGATAATTAAATTTCTTTCCTTCCAAACGAAGGAGGCCCTGATGAAGTATGGCAGGGACCGCCCGATTGTTCACAAGGGGGTAAGCCTCGCTCTCTTCCAGGACCTCACCCCGCTGACACTGCAGAGGCGGCGTAATTGGCGCCCGATTACGGAACTGTTACAGCAACATTCCATAAGGTACGCCTGGGGGCACCCCTTTCGGCTGATGGCCTTCAAAGATGGCCGCACTAAACTTCTCTTCCCGGATGGCGACCCGACAAAATTTCTTGGCGACTTTGGGATCCAAACTCCTGATGACTTCGCGGTGCTGGGGGCGTCGGCGGAGGTCCTCGCCGTTCTCCCCCGTGAGTGGTATGCGGCAGATGAATGAGGAAGGCGGATCTCCTGTTGCAATTCCAGGCTGGCTGGCTGTTGTACCGGCTGGTAAGGCCTCACGGGGGGGATAATATTGTTTGGGAGGGTGGGTCTGGAGCCCCGCTCCCTATATTTTCTTTTTTGGGGCCCAGTATGGCGGGATCCCCGATATAGCTCCTGTGGGTCAACGGGTTCCCGGTCTCGAGGGTGGGCTCGGTTCTACTTGGGTGGGTTAGGGTTGCTTCACGTCCCTGGGCCCCACCTTGGCTCCCGCGCTAGTTTCCTTGGGCTGACCCTCAGCTGCGGACTGTTGGCTTGTTATGCCACATACCCTTTTGTTTATGACTTTATTGTTAGGTTCCTCGAGATTGGGGTCTTATATTCGTTTTGATGGTTTTGATGTTGGGGCGCGGGAATGGTTTCGGGCGGCGGGCGGCGGGCTGGGCTCTAGGAAGTCACCTGGCGCCCTCGGATTGTATATTGCAAATATATTTGTGCCGGGTACCGATTGTGTTATATGCTCATTGTGTGGCGGTGGGGTATTTCGCCGGGAGGGGTTGGGACCCAGGGCGGCGGGGGATTTTATGTGGGAAACTGTGCATACTATGTTTTCCGGTCCGTCCTGTAATACGGGGCCCAAGTTTAAGCTTGTGGGGAAGAAAGCCGTTTATGCCCCTACCTCCCCTACATAATAGCTTCCCAACTGACGGTATCGTTGCAAAATGGGTTCTATTGGGGGGCAGGCAGGTTCTCAGGGGTTTTAGCCTTGGGCTTCTTCTTAACGCTAGTGTTCCACTCCCTCCCCCCCCCCCCCCCCCAGAATGCCCTCAGCGGCCACGAGGCACTATGCAACAGGGGATAAGGGTTTAATCTAGACTGGTTGTATCCGTTTGTGCACTTAACATATGTAGCCAATCTTGTTATACATGCGTAAATTGAGGTTTGACATGTTTAGCTCAGGTCATGTTATCACGCTATGTGGCCCCTTACATATTACCCGTGTATTTCCTGGCTGTGCCCTCTTGCAACTGGGCCTGCTATGGTAGCCTTCCTCTTTGGCATCCTAAGTTGCTTCCCCCTCTTTGTTGAGGCCCTGCAGTTTTACCATGAAGATACCTTGCCCAACAGCCCGCTGTCGTGAGCCGGGGGAGTGGGATGCGAGTCCCTCGGGATTCCATTCCCTGCGGCCCGTCCGACTTCCCCTGCCTTTATGGGGATTTTTGTCCCCCTTTATTCGATTTTTGTCTCTAATATAGGTTCGCTTGGCACCCCAGGGGTGCTTTGCTTAGTTGGTCTATGTTTAGGCATCTCCGGCGCCCTTTTGGCGCTATGGAGGAGCTTCAACATATACCCCGTCCTGTCCTGGCGATAGGTAAGACCAGGCAATTGTTCTTTCTATTATTCTATTGTTCTCTTCTTCTTTTTCCCCTCTATTCTACCCTCCTCAGTCTTCCCCCTTCCTCTCTCCCCTTCCCCGCCCACGTCTCTTTGGGAGGGGTTGTCGCTGTGCCTCATTTGCTTTATATGGGTCGACCCCTGGTGGGTCTGCCTGTTGAGACGAGCTCACCTTTTAACCCACCGTAATGCCATTGAAACTACTATCCTTGAATGTTAAGGGCCTTAATGCCCCAAGAAAAAGGCGCCTTATGTTTCGAGAACTTAAACGTATAAACCCAGACATAGCATTCCTGCAGGAGACACATGTGCCAGCACCAGCGAAGTTCACTTTGAGGGATCATACGTTCAGGACTGTATTTGAGGCGAGAGCCCTAAATAAAAAGAATGGAGTAGCTGTTCTCATCCACCATAGATGCCCTTTTCGATTGGGAAATGTGATAATGGATCCGGCTGGACGCTTTTTACTGCTTTCAGGGAGTCTGTATTCCCACACGATCCACTTTCTAAATATTTATGCCCCCAATGACCCTTCCGCTGCATTTTGGGACAATATGGCCCAAACTGTCAATGGTTTACCCCACGGCATGATTGTCGTAGGAGGGGACCTTAATGCTGCCCCGTGTCCAGCGGCTGACCGGAGCCATAGAAGCGGGATACCAAGGTCACACAGTAGGGGGGGCCAAGATAAACTGCTCCGCACGTTTATTCAGCGCACGGGCCTATTGGACGTTTGGAGGGCCCACCATCCTGATGACCGTGACTTTACTTACTATTCTGCACCCCACGGCACTTACTCCAGGATCGACCTGTTCCTGGTGAACTCTCATGCGATGTCCAGGGTTTCGGACTCCGCGATTGGATCCATCACTTGGTCGGACCATGCTGAAGTCACGTTGACAATGGACAACTTGTGTTCGGCGTCTCCATGGTCCTGGAAACTGAATACTTCATTACTACAAGATCCGGCCGTAGTGGAGACAGTCCGCAGGGAACTATCGGAGTACTTCGTTCGGAATACGGTGTCCGACGTACGCCCGGCTATGGTATGGGCCGCTCATAAAGCGGTCATACGGGGCATACTCATTCGGGAAGCTACGTTAAAAAAGAAACGCAAAATGCAACTATTGTCATCCCTCCTGGAGGCCTTGGGAAAAGCTGAGGAGAAACATAAAGCTGCCCCGTCCGCCAGTATGTTGGCGGACGTGCAGAAACTACGCACGTCAGTACGCGAGACACTTATGGATGATACAGCTAGGGCAGTGGTATGGTCTAAGAGGACGTACTATGAAAAATCCAATAAGATGGACACGTTGCTAGCTAGATCTCTTCGCCCGAGACAGGGTCACTCCCATATCACACGGATTAAAGACGCCACAGGTACGTATCGCACAGATCCCACCGATATCGCGAAGGTTTTCACAGAGTATTACTCCAAATTATATAACCACTCTGACGGCGGCGACAGCACTCAACAACATCGCGAGATTGAGGAAACGAGAGTTTTATTGAATCGCTTGGCTATGCCGAAGCTGGGGGAAGGAGACATTGCTGTCCTGGGAGCGCGGATCACGGCCGACGAAATAGACGCGGCAATTACGTCATTGAAGGGCAATAAAGCCCCAGGCCCGGATGGTTTTGAGGGCGGATACTATAAAGTTTTTCGTGAAGAGCTTGCACCCCATCTTGAGACGTTGTTCAACGATCTCATGGAGGGGGGAGTACCGGACAGGGACATGTCGTTGGCCGACGTGGTTCTCCTACCAAAACCGGGCAGGGACGATTCGCTTCCTGAGAACTTTCGCCCGATATCGCTGATAAACCATGACTCTAAGATTTTGGCCAAAATACTGGCGACCCGCCTAAGCCCCTTCTTAACACACTTAATTCATCCAGACCAAGTGGGATTTATACCCGGCAGACAGTTATATGAGAATACTAGACGCAACATTGACCTTATATGGAGGCAAGCGACTCGGAAGATCCCAACGTTGATCCTATCGCTTGATGCAGAAAAGGCCTTCGACAGAGTTAAGTGGCCTTACCTATTCGAGGTTCTTCGGCACTTTGGCCTCCCTGTCGCTTATGTCACTGCAATTAAGGCAATGTACACAGGTGTTCAGGCACGGGTCCGCATAGCAGGCTCGAACGCGAAACCCTTTACCTTGGGCAATGGAACCAGACAGGGCTGCCCTCTGTCACCTCTGCTTTTTGCCCTATCACTGGAACCTCTGCTGCAAACAGTGCGCTGTACCCAGGAGATTCGGGGGATCTCGATAGGAGATCAGCGGTACGTGGTGTCCGCATTCGCGGACGACGTGTTGTTGACTCTGACGGAACCGACGGAATCAATGCATGCGTTAGCAACGGTACTGGAGTCCTATGGAGCTTTGGCCGGCTATAAGGTGAACCTACCCAAATCTAGCGCACTCCCTGTTTGTATGCGCGACTCGGAAATTGCCCACGTGGGATCTGCACACAATATTCGAATCTCAAAGAGTAATATTAAATATCTGGGAGTTTACTTGACGGCGGACTCCGCCCGGCTTTTCCAACAGAATTATACCCCCTTGATTCGCACTCTTATTGCGGATATGGAGCACTGGCAAGACAAACCGATCTCATGGATTGGTAGAATCCACTCGGTAAAAATGAATGTACTCCCCCGGATTTTATTCCTATTTCAGGCACTCCCGGTACGACTCACTAAGTCGGACCTGGGCGCGCTCCAGCAGGCAGCTGGAAAGTTCATTTGGCAGAACAGGAAACACAGGGTCTCTCGAAACATTCTGTACAGGGCGAAGTCGAGGGGGGGACTGGGATTACCAAACTTCTATTTTTATTATCTAGCGGCCCAGCTCACACAAGTAGCACTCTGGCACTCCCCCCCGGAAGAAAGGAGGTGGGTTGACTTGGAGGCATCCCTCATGGGTCCGGATATTCCCCAGTTATTCATGTGGGTCCCTCGGGAACACAGACCGACGACGCATATAGAATGTCCGGCTATCGCAAATTCGATGAAATTATGGGACACTGTGTCACTTAAATATAGGTTGTCCTCCCAGGCATCTCCACTAACTCCCTTTTTGAGGAATAAGGCTTTTCCCCCAGGAATGGACGCTAGAGAATTTAAGGGGCTGGAGGGTACGGGCGTTCAACGCCTTTGCCACCTGTACGAAGGAGGATCACTCCTTCAGTTTAAGGACTTGGAGACCAGGGCTGCTCTGCACCCCTCTGACTTCTTTCGATTCCTCCAACTCCGGGATTACGCACAGACCCCGGCTAATAAAGCCTGCGCGCTGCGGCCGCCCACCTTCTTCGAAAACATGTGCCTAAAGGAGCAATTTCCAAGAGGCCTCATAACAACTTTATACGCGCATTTAAGCACATCCACGTCAGAATGGGGGGAACTTACTTACATAGCACAATGGGAGGCTGACCTAGGAGAGGAGCTGGAGGGGGTGGATTGGCAGGAGATCTGGGAGGCTGCAGCTACATCCTCCATATGTGTCTCCATGCAGGAACAAGCTTATAAAACCATGTTCAGGTGGTACACCACCCCGGTGAAGATGTGTAGAATGCATAGGTTGTCTACGGACATGTGCTGGAGAGGTTGCGGTCACAAAGGTACATATTTGCACATGTGGTGGGAGTGCCCTGAGGCCCAGGAATTTTGGAAACGGGTGGCGGACTTGCTGAAGGATATCTTCGGCAGGGAGATTAAGCTGGACCCATGGGTGTTCCTTCTGGCCAGACCTCTAGAGGTATGGACCAGAACTGAGCAGAAACTGGTACACAAAATTAACCTGGCAGCAAGGCGGGTCTTGGCTCAGGTCTGGCTTCAACCTTCCGCCCCCCCCGATCCAGGTAGTGCTACTGAAGATTAAAGATACATTCCTTATGGATAAACTCACAGCAAAGGTCAGGGGCACAATTGCCAAATTTAATAAAGTTTGGGCACCTTGGATGGACAGCGGTATGAGTGATTAGGGCGCAAGGGTCCTAGGCGTAGCCCTACAGACCCCTCCCTCTATGATTGGGTGCAAGACGGATGTGAACACGGTTTACCTCCCTTTAGAGGGCATATTGAGGCTCTCATTTGGCGGCCTCCGGGAGGCAGCAAGCTTTTTGGGGGCAGGGAGATTCGGGGCTACGTACGGCGCAATAGGTTTGGGGTTATTGGCGCTACTTTGCGAACTACAGGCGGAGGACATGCGACTACTATCCCCTCCCTTTCCCACCCCCCCCCCCCCCTTCCCTGGTTTTCCCTTCCTGGCTCTTCATCCTATAATCTTTCCTGTTCCCGCTTTTCTATGTCTTTTCTATCTTTCCTTCCTTTCCGTTTCTCTCTTTATTTCTTCTGAATGGCTGCATATTCTTTTTCTCCGCTACCTTGGCTTAGACCTCGTCCTGTCTAGACAGGGACGCTACTACAGGGAGCTTTTCTTGGAAATGTACGATTGCACTATTAGGCGTTCCAACAGGCGAGGCCGGACAAAGTTTTTTCTATAGCCCGAAGGATATGTTACTACATATGTAAAATATTCAATGTCATGTATATCACATGCTATAGCCATTCTAGTTCTTTTTGAGTTTTATATATATGAAAATGGAGGGACACCACGACCTCAAGTGCAAGCCTCGATACCAACCCGCCGATGACATCGACGAAGCTTCAAGAGACTTATAATGTACCTTATATGATGTGCCTTATGTTTCTATTGATTCCTGCATATGTTCAGGTGGCGTTATTTGTATCGATGTGTATTGTACATGTGGTGTTCAACCGTACCAAAAATAAAGAATTTAAAAAAAAAAAAAAAAAAAATCGCAGGAGGTTTTTCCTCCTGCGACTCATTACTGCTTTTTACTATTCTCAGTTTCGCGCCCTCGCGTTACCCCGCCCGTTCGCATCAGCACTTGGCAAGTGCATTGTTTCCCGCCCTTTTGCTGGCGGCGGCCATTTTATTCGCATTCCAGTCACCAGAGCAGCGATCAACTCGCCTGACTTCGGATCTGGTAAGTACTATTTTCCTCTTCTGTTTATAGCACCTTAAAGTGCTAATACCTTAATTTCTTTTAGTGATTTTTTCCCCCCTTTTATTTCCTTCTCAGGATTTTTTCCAACACCTGCTGTATTATCATTGTTGTTACTAAATAAAGGAAGGCTTTGTGGGTGACCCCCACCATTTTATTATCTGCCACTTCATTATATTGAGTGTCTTTAATATCAATTCTTAAGGTGTTTTTAACACCAATATTACTGTTCAGGGTGACCCCCTTATACAAATGCACTATAATTAAAGTGATACAACACTTTAATATCAATTATTAAGGTGTTTTAACACCAATATTACTGTTAAGGGTTACCCCCTTATACAAATACACTATAATTAAAGTGATACAACACTTTAATATAAATTCTTAAGGTGTTTTAACACCAATATTACTGTTAAGGGTGACCCCCTTATACAAATGCACTATAATTAAAGTGATACAACACTTTAATATCAATTCTTGAGGTGTTTTAACACCAATATTACTGTTAAGGGTGACCCCCTTATACAAATGCACTATAATTAAAGTGATACAACACTTTAATATCAATTCTTAAGGTTTTTTTAACACCAATATTACTGTTCAGGGTGACCCCCTTATACAAATGCACTATAATTAAAGTGATACAACACTTTAATATCAATTCTTAAGGTGTTTTAACACCAATATTACTGTTAAGGCTGACCCCCTTATACAAATACACTATAATTAAGTGATACACCACTTTATTACTACTCAGTGGTGAACCCCACTGTCTATGGTTATAATTAAGTGGTTAACCCCACTGTTTACTATCATAGTGATACAACCCACTTGTGTATATTTTAGTGGACAACCCCACTAAATATTGAGTGCCGCCTACGTATTAAACTACACAAATATTTTGGGTGAACCCCATTCAACTCCATTCTTTCAAATTAATATACTTAACTGTTTGGCAACCGCTCTAAGACATACCATGTCTGACAATAATGAGCCCGCTATATCCCAGGTACTCAGAGCCTGGTTGGTTTCAACCATTGCAGATTCCATAACCCAAGGCATTAGCAGCCTTTCATGAGAAGACTTCGGCCGAAGTCACCCCTACTGCACATCAACTCTCTGATTCCGAGGACTCTCAACCCTCGGATCAGGAGGTTACACGCAAACGCCCCTGGAAAGGGGAGAGTAGGTCTGTGGGCAAGGGCAAGGCTCCTGCCAAGTCCCAAAAATTGATTGCCACTCGCCCCGTTCAAGCTAACTTTAACCCCTTAGAGGGTCCACATCCCACACGTTAGACGGGGTTGACGATTATTTCCTTGGATATTCTGATGAGGACCCCTCGGCGAATGCGCTAGGGGATACCCCATCGGAATTTGTCAAGGAAACCTTTCTCACACATAAAGATCTAGATGCTATACTACCTAATCAAAAGGACCCTATTCAGACATCCTGGGAGAGCTGGACGTTATAGAGGCCGAACGAACAGCAGAATCGCCTTCACAGGCTACAGGCCTCGCCCCTCTGAAAACTATTGGCAATCGGGACAACCCCGACCCTACCACAGGCAACTATTCACTAATAGAGGGTCTATCCGGGGACGTGGATCAGCCTCCCTATGCGGAAGAGCTGCTCCAGGTAATAAATCTCCCTTCTTTCAATGTACCTATAGCAGGTCGATTAACCAGTTTTTCCAACAGTGGGAATTACTTTCTCAGGATATATGGATCCTACACACAGTCCAAGGGTTCAAATAGATTTCCTTTCCACCCCTTCCAGGATACCCCACCTACACCACTACAGATGTCTGCAGCAGACAACCTGACACTACAAACCGAACTGCGCAAGCTAGTAAAAAAAGTGCCAATAGAGAAATCCCCTTTCCCGCATACTTTTCTAAGCAACATTTTTTTGGCCACAAAAAACTGGAGACCTACGCCCAATTATCAACTTAAAAAAACCTGAATCACTTTGTCAGGTATCGCCACTTCAAGATGGAGGGCATCCATCTACCTCCTTTGCGTGGGAGATTGGTTCTCCAGCTTCGATCTCAAAGACGCAACCAGTGATGGCGCTACTCCGATCACAGGGGATTCGATCCATCATATATTTGGATGACATCCTGATAATGGCACAAGACATTCGCAAATTGTTATCAACCCATCAGATTCGCTTACGCGATCTGGCCCATACTATAGGCCTACTGTCCGCCTCTATCCAAGCCAGGACCTTTACACTACCGAGCCATGCAACGGCTCAAGACATACTACCTACATCGTTCCACCTCCTACGATCAGTACATCCAACTGACAGACAAAGTTCGTATAGAACTTCACTGGTGGCTTCACAATATGGAAGCCTGGAATGGCAAAGCCATCTTCGGATCACAACCAGATTTTATTCTGGAATCCGATGCCAGTCTCCTGGGATGGGGCGCCACATGCGCCCAAGGGTCCACAGGGGGACTTTGGTCCCCATCCGAACAAGCACTGCACATCAATTGTTTGGAATTGATTACAGGATCTTTCGCAATTCGCAGTTTCGCGAAAGACTGTTTCAACTGTTCACTAGTACTGCGCATGGACAACGTCTCTGCAGTGCACTATGTGAATCGGTTAGGAGGCTCCCGATCCAAGCTACTATCCGATCTGACCAAAGATCTTTACCAATTCTGTCTAGAACGGAACTTATCTATCAGAGCGGAATATCTTCCGGGCACGGACAACCTAGTCACGGATTGGTTCTCTCGCCATTGGAGGGATGTAAGCGACTGGCAATTAGACCCCTGCGTGTTCCACCAAATTCATTGCCTTCGCGGGCTCCTTACACTGGACCTGTTTGCATCCCATCTGAACCGCCAGATGGAAGCCTTTATCAGCTGGCTCCCAGACCCCAGTCATGGGCAGTCGACGCCTTTCTACATCCTTGGCCGGAGACAGGAGCCTATGCGTTCCCACCTTTCTCCATGATCCAACACATCCTCTACCGGGTCAAAGCCCTAATAGTGACGATAGTCATTGTCACTCCACTAAGGAGAACCCAGACTTGGTTTCCAACCCTGTTAGAATTATCAGTGAACTATCCAATTCTTCTACCTCGATCACCCGACATCCTCAGGACCCAACAGGGCACTTTCACCCACTCGCCCTTCAGGACCGGCTCCAGCTTGTAGCTTGGACCGTTTCAGGGGATCTTGGAACGTCTCAGGACTTTCGGAGACAACTCAGGCTCTCCTATGGGACTCCTGGGCCCCAGACACTAGTCGAGCTTACATCGCTGCATGGAAGACATGGGTCAGCTGGTGTTTGGAAAGGGACATCGATCCCTTTTCAGCACCTCAGACGATCATCCTAAATTTTCTGTCTACCCTATTTGATCAAGGTAAATCCTATCGATCAATTAATGTCTATAGATCCACTATCTCTGCGGCCCATAATCCCATTGACAATGCGTCAATAGGGAAACATCCTTCAGTCTGTAGACTTTTACGAGGGATCAGGTTAGCCAGACCCCCTCTTCCTAAATACTCCTGTTTCTGGGATATCACTCAAGTCTTTTCCCTTTTAGAATCCTGGACCGCTAATGAAAATTTGTCGCTACGTCAACTTTCGGCCAAACTGGCCTTACTCCTATGCCTGGTATCCTTCCGTAGGGTCTCGGATATCCGAGCATTTGATTCCCACGCAGTAGTCTTCTCGCCTGAAGGCGTTAAGTTTCACATCACCAGACGAACGAAACTAATTATTCCTCCGTATTCTACCTTACTTTCCTAATAGACAGTCACTCTGCGTGGCACTCTGCGTAAGGCATTATTTAGATGCCACCACCACTCTACGCCCCCCTACGGGACCCCTCCTCGTGTCTTATGTAAAACCACACAAACCGGTATCCGCACCCACCGTCGCACGGTGGATCAGATGGATACTAGCGCAAGCAGGCATTGGGTCCGGATATTCCCCAGTTATTCATGTGGGTCCCTCGGGAACACAGACCGACGACGCATATAGAATGTCCGGCTATCGCAAATTCGATGAAATTATGGGACACTGTGTCACTTAAATATAGGTTGTCCTCCCAGGCATCTCCACTAACTCCCTTTTTGAGGAATAAGGCTTTTCCCCCAGGAATGGACGCTAGAGAATTTAAGGGGCTGGAGGGTACGGGCGTTCAACGCCTTTGCCACCTGTACGAAGGAGGATCACTCCTTCAGTTTAAGGACTTGGAGACCAGGGCTGCTCTGCACCCCTCTGACTTCTTTCGATTCCTCCAACTCCGGGATTACGCACAGACCCCGGCTAATAAAGCCTGCGCGCTGCGGCCGCCCACCTTCTTCGAAAACATGTGCCTAAAGGAGCAATTTCCAAGAGGCCTCATAACAACTTTATACGCGCATTTAAGCACATCCACGTCAGAATGGGGGGAACTTACTTACATAGCACAATGGGAGGCTGACCTAGGAGAGGAGCTGGAGGGGGTGGATTGGCAGGAGATCTGGGAGGCTGCAGCTACATCCTCCATATGTGTCTCCATGCAGGAACAAGCTTATAAAACCATGTTCAGGTGGTACACCACCCCGGTGAAGATGTGTAGAATGCATAGGTTGTCTACGGACATGTGCTGGAGAGGTTGCGGTCACAAAGGTACATATTTGCACATGTGGTGGGAGTGCCCTGAGGCCCAGGAATTTTGGAAACGGGTGGCGGACTTGCTGAAGGATATCTTCGGCAGGGAGATTAAGCTGGACCCATGGGTGTTCCTTCTGGCCAGACCTCTAGAGGTATGGACCAGAACTGAGCAGAAACTGGTACACAAAATTAACCTGGCAGCAAGGCAGGCCTTGGCTCAGGTCTGGCTTCAACCTTCCGCCCCCCCGATCCAGGTAGTGCTACTGAAGATTAAAGATACATTCCTTATGGATAAACTCACAGCAAAGGTCAGGGGCACAATTGCCAAATTTAATAAAGTTTGGGCACCTTGGATGGACAGCGGTATGAGTGATTAGGGCGCAAGGGTCCTAGGCGTAGCCCTACAGACCCCTCCCTCTATGATTGGGTGCAAGACGGATGTGAACACGGTTTACCTCCCTTTAGAGGGCATATTGAGGCTCTCATTTGGCGGCCTCCGGGAGGCAGCAAGCTTTTTGGGGGCAGGGAGATTCGGGGCTACGTACGGCGCAATAGGTTTGGGGTTATTGGCGCTACTTTGCGAACTACAGGCGGAGGACATGCGACTACTATCCCCTCCCTTTCCCACCCCCCCCCCCCCTTCCCTGGTTTTCCCTTCCTGGCTCTTCATCCTATAATCTTTCCTGTTCCCGCTTTTCTATGTCTTTTCTATCTTTCCTTCCTTTCCGTTTCTCTCTTTATTTCTTCTGAATGGCTGCATATTCTTTTTCTCCGCTACCTTGGCTTAGACCTCGTCCTGTCTAGACAGGGACGCTACTACAGGGAGCTTTTCTTGGAAATGTACGATTGCACTATTAGGCGTTCCAACAGGCGAGGCCGGACAAAGTTTTTTCTATAGCCCGAAGGATATGTTACTACATATGTAAAATATTCAATGTCATGTATATCACATGCTATAGCCATTCTAGTTCTTTTTGAGTTTTATATATATGAAAATGGAGGGACACCACGACCTCAAGTGCAAGCCTCGATACCAACCCGCCGATGACATCGACGAAGCTTCAAGAGACTTATAATGTACCTTATATGATGTGCCTTATGTTTCTATTGATTCCTGCATATGTTCAGGTGGCGTTATTTGTATCGATGTGTATTGTACATGTGGTGTTCAACCGTACCAAAAATAAAGAATTTAAAAAAAAAAAAAAAAAAAAATCGCAGGAGGTTTTTCCTCCTGCGACTCATTACTGCTTTTTACTATTCTCAGTTTCGCGCCCTCGCGTTACCCCGCCCGTTCGCATCAGCACTTGGCAAGTGCATTGTTTCCCGCCCTTTTGCTGGCGGCGGCCATTTTATTCGCATTCCAGTCACCAGAGCAGCGATCAACTCGCCTGACTTCGGATCTGGTAAGTACTATTTTCCTCTTCTGTTTATAGCACCTTAAAGTGCTAATACCTTAATTTCTTTTAGTGATTTTTTCCCCCCTTTTATTTCCTTCTCAGGATTTTTTCCAACACCTGCTGTATTATCATTGTTGTTACTAAATAAAGGAAGGCTTTGTGGGTGACCCCCACCATTTTATTATCTGCCACTTCATTATATTGAGTGTCTTTAATATCAATTCTTAAGGTGTTTTTAACACCAATATTACTGTTCAGGGTGACCCCCTTATACAAATGCACTATAATTAAAGTGATACAACACTTTAATATCAATTATTAAGGTGTTTTAACACCAATATTACTGTTAAGGGTTACCCCCTTATACAAATACACTATAATTAAAGTGATACAACACTTTAATATAAATTCTTAAGGTGTTTTAACACCAATATTACTGTTAAGGGTGACCCCCTTATACAAATGCACTATAATTAAAGTGATACAACACTTTAATATCAATTCTTGAGGTGTTTTAACACCAATATTACTGTTAAGGGTGACCCCCTTATACAAATGCACTATAATTAAAGTGATACAACACTTTAATATCAATTCTTAAGGTTTTTTTAACACCAATATTACTGTTCAGGGTGACCCCCTTATACAAATGCACTATAATTAAAGTGATACAACACTTTAATATCAATTCTTAAGGTGTTTTAACACCAATATTACTGTTAAGGCTGACCCCCTTATACAAATACACTATAATTAAGTGATACAACACTTTATTACTACTCAGTGGTGAACCCCACTGTCTATGGTTATAATTAAGTGGTTAACCCCACTGTTTACTATCATAGTGATACAACCCACTTGTGTATATTTTAGTGGACAACCCCACTAAATATTGAGTGCCGCCTACGTATTAAACTACACAAATATTTTGGGTGAACCCCATTCAACTCCATTCTTTCAAATTAATATACTTAACTGTTTGGCAACCGCTCTAAGACATACCATGTCTGACAATAATGAGCCCGCTATATCCCAGGTACTCAGAGCCTGGTTGGTTTCAACCATTGCAGATTCCATAACCCAAGGCATTAGCAGCCTTTCATGAGAAGACTTCGGCCGAAGTCACCCCTACTGCACATCAACTCTCTGATTCCGAGGACTCTCAACCCTCGGATCAGGAGGTTACACGCAAACGCCCCTGGAAAGGGGAGAGTAGGTCTGTGGGCAAGGGCAAGGCTCCTGCCAAGTCCCAAAAATTGATTGCCACTCGCCCCGTTCAAGCTAACTTTAACCCCTTAGAGGGTCCACATCCCACATGTTAGACGGGGTTGACGATTATTTCCTTGGATATTCTGATGAGGACCCCTCGGCGAATGCGCTAGGGGATACCCCATCGGAATTTGTCAAGGAAACCTTTCTCACACATAAAGATCTAGATGCTATACTACCTAATCAAAAGGACCCTATTCAGACATCCTGGGAGAGCTGGACGTTATAGAGGCCGAACGAACAGCAGAATCGCCTTCACAGGCTACAGGCCTCGCCCCTCTGAAAACTATTGGCAATCGGGACAACCCCGACCCTACCACAGGCAACTATTCACTAATAGAGGGTCTATCCGGGGACGTGGATCAGCCTCCCTATGCGGAAGAGCTGCTCCAGGTAATAAATCTCCCTTCTTTCAATGTACCTATAGCAGGTCGATTAACCAGTTTTTCCAACAGTGGGAATTACTTTCTCAGGATATATGGATCCTACACACAGTCCAAGGGTTCAAATAGATTTCCTTTCCACCCCTTCCAGGATACCCCACCTACACCACTACAGATGTCTGCAGCAGACAACCTGACACTACAAACCGAACTGCGCAAGCTAGTAAAAAAAGTGCCAATAGAGAAATCCCCTTTCCCGCATACTTTTCTAAGCAACATTTTTTTGGCCACAAAAAACTGGAGACCTACGCCCAATTATCAACTTAAAAAAACCTGAATCACTTTGTCAGGTATCGCCACTTCAAGATGGAGGGCATCCATCTACCTCCTTTGCGTGGGAGATTGGTTCTCCAGCTTCGATCTCAAAGACGCAACCAGTGATGGCGCTACTCCGATCACAGGGGATTCGATCCATCATATATTTGGATGACATCCTGATAATGGCACAAGACATTCGCAAATTGTTATCAACCCATCAGATTCGCTTACGCGATCTGGCCCATACTATAGGCCTACTGTCCGCCTCTATCCAAGCCAGGACCTTTACACTACCGAGCCATGCAACGGCTCAAGACATACTACCTACATCGTTCCACCTCCTACGATCAGTACATCCAACTGACAGACAAAGTTCGTATAGAACTTCACTGGTGGCTTCACAATATGGAAGCCTGGAATGGCAAAGCCATCTTCGGATCACAACCAGATTTTATTCTGGAATCCGATGCCAGTCTCCTGGGATGGGGCGCCACATGCGCCCAAGGGTCCACAGGGGGACTTTGGTCCCCATCCGAACAAGCACTGCACATCAATTGTTTGGAATTGATTACAGGATCTTTCGCAGTTCGCAGTTTCGCGAAAGACTGTTTCAACTGTTCACTAGTACTGCGCATGGACAACGTCTCTGCAGTGCACTATGTGAATCGGTTAGGAGGCTCCCGATCCAAGCTACTATCCGATCTGACCAAAGATCTTTACCAATTCTGTCTAGAACGGAACTTATCTATCAGAGCGGAATATCTTCCGGGCACGGACAACCTAGTCACGGATTGGTTCTCTCGCCATTGGAGGGATGTAAGCGACTGGCAATTAGACCCCTGCGTGTTCCACCAAATTCATTGCCTTCGCGGGCTCCTTACACTGGACCTGTTTGCATCCCATCTGAACCGCCAGACGGAAGCCTTTATCAGCTGGCTCCCAGACCCCAGTCATGGGCAGTCGACGCCTTTCTACATCCTTGGCCGGAGACAGGAGCCTATGCGTTCCCACCTTTCTCCATGATCCAACACATCCTCTACCGGGTCAAAGCCCTAATAGTGACGATAGTCATTGTCACTCCACTAAGGAGAACCCAGACTTGGTTTCCAACCCTGTTAGAATTATCAGTGAACTATCCAATTCTTCTACCTCGATCACCCGACATCCTCAGGACCCAACAGGGCACTTTCACCCACTCGCCCTTCAGGACCGGCTCCAGCTTGTAGCTTGGACCGTTTCAGGGGATCTTGGAACGTCTCAGGACTTTCGGAGACAACTCAGGCTCTCCTATGGGACTCCTGGGCCCCAGACACTAGTCGAGCTTACATCGCTGCATGGAAGACATGGGTCAGCTGGTGTTTGGAAAGGGACATCGATCCCTTTTCAGCACCTCAGACGATCATCCTAAATTTTCTGTCTACCCTATTTGATCAAGGTAAATCCTATCGATCAATTAATGTCTATAGATCCACTATCTCTGCGGCCCATAATCCCATTGACAATGCGTCAATAGGGAAACATCCTTCAGTCTGTAGACTTTTACGAGGGATCAGGTTAGCCAGACCCCCTCTTCCTAAATACTCCTGTTTCTGGGATATCACTCAAGTCTTTTCCCTTTTAGAATCCTGGACCGCTAATGAAAATTTGTCGCTACGTCAACTTTCGGCCAAACTGGCCTTACTCCTATGCCTGGTATCCTTCCGTAGGGTCTCGGATATCCGAGCATTTGATTCCCACGCAGTAGTCTTCTCGCCTGAAGGCGTTAAGTTTCACATCACCAGACGAACAAAACTAATTATTCCTCCGTATTCTACCTTACTTTCCTAATAGACAGTCACTCTGCGTGGCACTCTGCGTAAGGCATTATTTAGATGCCACCACCACTCTACGCCCCCCTACGGGACCCCTCCTCGTGTCTTATGTAAAACCACACAAACCGGTATCCGCACCCACCGTCGCACGGTGGATCAGATGGATACTAGCGCAAGCAGGCATTGACTCAAATTTTGGCGCATATTCAGTCAGAGGAGCAGCCACATCCTCAGCCTTTCACGCGGGGAGCTCCCTCTCAGACATTTTGTCATCTGCAGATTGGTCCAGAGAGTCCACATTCCGTACATTTTATTTCAAACCTATGACACATGCTCCATCTTCTATCATATAGGAGCCTTAAAACGGCAAATATGAAGCCTCCTGTCTTGCCATAAAATTAGGGATTATTCTAGCTTTAGTGACTGAATAATCTAAATTTTATTAACGACAGGAGGCGAATATTTCCCCCCCCTTCTTTATTTTCACTTTCTAACACCCGCCCAGGTAAGTTACTATGCATTCCAGTCTACTGGTTACACACACTTTATACACCATCTGCCATAGGTTCACGCCATAACACTTCTAATCTAGTGTTTGAAATATTCAATATTATATTCAAATAGTAACTACAATTTGTTCTTAACATACATGCCATAAATTGCATTCACCTAGTATGAGAACCTATACTCTCACGTCTTTTCTCTATTCCCTTAGTGTGAAAAATACCTACCTTGTATATATGGCTCCTTCAAGCACGCTGAAGATTCCACATGTTGACTACTTCAGGACTCCAACTTAGTCCGCAGTTCATCGTTACAGTTTACACGGTTGACACAGACATATCATCGACCACAGCAAGAAAGAGGATATGGGAGGAGTTTGATGACATCATATAATACTGTTATACTATCTGATTGGTTGAACTTTTTACATTACTGTTAACTGTTCCTTTGCTGCTGGGAGGTTCAGTAAAGAAAGATAAAGCAAATATTCGCCTCCTGTCGTTAATAAAATTTAGATTATTCAGTCACTAAAGCTAGAATATTCCCTAATTATCATACACTAATACATTTCTTTCCTTTTTCTTTATTGTGGAGCTCTGTGATATGCATGCATGTCAGTGTATATTACTAAGTTTTATAGATGTGGAGCTTTGTAATATTTTTTTTTTTTTTTAATTCTTTATTTTTGTTGTGCAGGTGAGTACAAAAACATAGACAAACGCCACAACAGCGTACACATGCATTTAAACATGCTTAACAGTGGCACAGATATGTGAGCATTTTCGTTCTTTGATTACAGTATTTGTCAAGCACCACAACAGCGTTCATATAGATGCATACAGGCTTAACATTGGCGTGAGTGTGTGCACTTTTTTTTTTTTTTGTGTGCAAAAGATTAGAGGTGAGTTTTTATTGCCACAACAGCATAAACAATCAACACATTGTTTTGTAGTTTGGGACAGTAATATGGCAATTGAAGGTACTGCACATTTAAAAATTATGATAAGAGAGAACTATTGCGTTGACATATGGTGAGAGTATTAAGTGGATCAGTGTGCAAGCTAACATGTCTGCAGCTAAAGAGAAGTTAAAACAGTAATGGTAGCACACTTTGAATTTGTAACAGGCTTATCTCAACAGAAGAACTAATGGCATGCTGCCCCTAGGAGGCTTCAAGCAGGTTGCTTGGTTAGATAGGGAGTAAGGGCCTAGTAGGTGAGTCTGCCTGAAAATGGTTACTGGTACTTGGGCTGTATTTGTGAGAGGCAGACAGAGTGATGAGGAATAAGTCTACAGTCAACCTATGCCAATAGTTGGTAGATCAGAGTGCATGAGTATGAAGGGACACTTCAGGCTCTGGGACCCAGGTGAGAGTCGGCAGGTTTGATCAGAGACCGTGAGCAGGGCTCTACACAACACCCTCGGCTTGTTGCTAGGTTCAGGCTTGGACTGTGATATCTGCGACCACCGTGCTGCTTTTAGTGCAGGTGAGTTCCGCCGCTTGCGTCTCCGCCATTTTGGGGCCCTCACTGCCGGTACTATTGTGGATACCCGGTGGAGCTTTGATGCCCGGGGACTGTGTAGAGGTCCCTGCGGGTACAGTGGTGTCTGGCGAGATATTCTGTCCTCCAACTGCCGCCAAAATTTGTTAACGTGTTCCTCGAGCCTGGACTCAAAGTCCGAGAGTAGGTCGCTGATGCTAGGGGGACAAGTGGTCTCCGCCATTTTGCGTGGATCGCGGAGGTGGTTGTCCGCGTGGATGGCTTCCACTCGTGTGTCAGCTGGAGCTGTGTTGTCTCCCAGGGGTGGACCGGGATCACCCCCGCCGGTCCAAAGGGGGGGGGGGGTTCCTGTCGACAAGCAGCTTCCTGTGCGCACCCCTGGACCAGGAGATCGGCCGCTTCTCCCGCCCAGGCAGCACCAGGCCGCATCCTCATAAAGGAAGGTGGAAAGCTTCCTACAGCCCCTCGTCCACTGTGAAATATGTCATGCAGGTTGGTAGGTAATAGCTTCTAAATCTGTGTCTCAGCTAGAGCAGATTATGCAGGTAGATTTGGTATTATGTTAGTGTAGTGGAGGAGCTCGCTGGAAATGCGTCTTTCCTCCATGCCTGTCAGGCCCCGCCCCCGAGCTTTGTAATATTTATACATTGTGCACGTTAGACAATTTTTTATTATTGTGGAGCTCCGTGATACCCTTGTACACAATGAATAATGTTGTGTGTTACCGTGTTATCCTCTTACACAAAAACATTTTAAGCTCCAAAATTCAAACACTTGAGTAGGAAATATAGATCTGGGTTTTATCGTGATTGTCCCTTCAAAAGAAGAATTACTGTTGTGCATCACATTCATATCTCCAGTTGAACTTTGGAAAGTCCCTCTTGGGCACTGAAACTCAAAATATAATGTTTCCATGACAACCCCCGAGTTCATAGCTGAAAATGCAAATGAGCACAGAAAGGTGTTCTATTTCAGCGTTTATCCTGCTTTTCTGCAGGTACCCTTAGCAATGGAAAAAGTTTTAAACAAAGCATTTTTAATTTCTATTAAAAAGAGAAATACTGTGGTGGGTGGAGATGTAGTCTCTATCTTGGTTATTATCAGTGGTGTATCCTGGTTTTGTGCTGCCCTAGGCATGACAAAACTCAGACGCCCCCTCCCCGCCCACGCCACCCCATCCTTCCCCCCTGCCACAGTCACTAGCAGACACACACATTCACTAACATACACGCATACACTCTCCCTAACAGACACACACATAATAACACACTCCCTGACATACACACACTCACTAACAGACACACACACACACACACACGAACAGACACCCACTCACTCTCTAACAGACACACACACACTCACACACACACACACTAACATACTTACACACACACACACACACACCCACGTACAGACACACACACATACACACTAACACACACACACTAACAGATACACTCACTAACAAACACACACTCACATTAACACACTCACTCACTAACAGACACACACTAACAGAGAAACACACACACACTAACAGAGAAACACAAACACACACTAACAGAGAAACACACACACACTAACAGAGAAACACACACACACTAACAGACACACAAACACACTCACATTAACACACTCACTTTTTTTTCCTTTTTCTTTACCTTTGGGAATTTTAAAGGGGGTGGGGGGGGGGGGTCTCCCTGTCCCTGGGGTCCAGTGGGGCTGATTGGCAGGCAGGCAGCACTGGTGCGGGAGCACTGATTAGTGAGCTCTCTGCTCAGCTCCCTTGCGCACCACAGAGTGATGCCGGGAGCCGGAATATGACGTCACATTCTGGCTCCCAGCATCACTCTGCGGTGCGCGAGGTAGCTGAGCAGAGAGCTCATGGAAAAGTGCTCCCTCACCAGCGCCGCCCGACTGGATTTTTAGTTAGCTGCCAGGCTAGCAAGACATTTGCCCTGGGCATTTGGAGGTGGCGTTTTTTTGCCGCCCCCTGGGAAATGCCGCCCAAGGCAAATGCCTTGTTTGCCTAGCGACTAATACGTCCCTGGTTATTATTGCACCTCTTGTCTCATAGTGGATTTATGTTAATATGTCCTGGTATTACGTCTTAAATATGTGTGAGCGAGGGCCTCTAACTTTAATCTATGTTGCACACTCTGACAAATATTTGGGAAGATTTATCAATGTATTGTGCTCAATGTATAAGTGGTAAAAAGGGTGGAGTGGCAATTTGAATATGGCTGCTGGTTTCACTGGTGTTTGTTGGTATTGCTTCTCTTCTAGCACTTTAGAACAGATCACTTTTTATAAATCTCCCCCAGAATGAGACAAATATGGTGGAATTCTAGTTCACCTGTATGTGATGTCCTCTCGCAATGGGCTTTAGAACTCTGCATTGATGTTTGTTCAAATTCTGCTCAGCAACATCACTTTTTTTTTCTTTTCAATTTGACAATTTTTATTGTTTTTTGGGGTACAGAATGGAAATAGGGGGAGGGGGTAAAATGCAGAACATGTAAATGGTACTGTCACCGCACCAGCCCAGATTGCATTACATCAAGTACTATTTACCTTGGTATCACAAACATAAATTGTGATGTAATTCCAGTAAAATACAAGTTTAGCAGGCTAAGATTGCCACAAGGCATATGTATGTATATGTGTTTGTAGTATCAGTTAGTTAATTACACGTAGCTAAGATACTGTTATCACTGTACTGACCAGGTGCAGGAATGTAAGAACTGGAATTACGCGTCCCTCTCCTTTGTATCAGATGAGCCACGTGGTTAGACCGGATGGATGAGTTTAGACTCTATTTATTAAATAGGTTAAGGGTATGTGTGGGTGTAGTTAATTGTGGGAGGAGCTACAGTGCTATATAAGGAATGTACTCTATGTATTCAGTACTCAGACTTTGCTGTATTTTGGTGACGCTAGTCCCTCTGAGTCCCGATCGGTGATCCAATAAAGAATCTCTTCCTTCCTGAAGAAACCTGTGTCCATCTCTCTGTGCTTGGCTTCCGTCAGTTTCTCCGGTATCATTTGGTGCATTGGCCGGGAAGCTCATCGTTCAACGGTAGCTGAGAGGCAGAGGCGTGAGACGGTCTATCTTTGCCCACGTTCTCTACGGCTGCACCCCTGAACTTCTGCGTGGACCTCCCTTCGTCTCGGCGCCACTGGTCTGTTGTCCAGGAGATCATCGGCCTCTACGTGAGAAGTGCTGGGGTGTCCCCGTCGATGAGTGTGAACTCAGGTTCAGGAACGAGGAGGTAAGACAACTGCTGTTTTAGACGGCAGGACCCACTAGGGGTATACCGATTGTGCGGTAGGCCCAAAGGGGTTTTGAATCTGTGTATCTGCCCCCTCTGTCGGAGGGAAGGAGCGAAGGCGCACCGCTCGATCGAACGCTCTTTAGTCAGACCGTTTGATTTGGTTAGTCAGGCGGGGTCCTGGTGTAAATAGCCCTAGCCGGACACCGGTGTCTTGTCTAGACTAGCGTTCTAGGGTGTATATTACGTTCGCTAGGTCGGAGGGACCGGGAGACTAAGCGGCGCCTGTGTAAATTCGGTTCGCTAGTTCTCATCCTATCTGGGCTAAGTGGGAAGGCGTGTAAATTTGGAACCCACTAGACTTTTGATAGTGCGACTAAGAGGCGCCTGTGTAAATTCGGTTCTCTAGCTCGCTATATATGTGGTGATTGGGCAGTGTGGCTAACCAAAACGGGTGTATATAGTTTTAGGTAGTCCATTCAAGGTACTGGCCAATAGTTTAGTTGGGAATTGTAAATGTGTTAACGATTGTTTTAGTAAAGTGTATATCTTGTTAGATAGCGCGAGCTCAGCCGTCTAGCGAGAGTGTTAATAGTGTGTTGCTGTATTATAGTGCACGGTACCATAACCCTGTATATTTACTGACATTATATAATAAGTACTAATCATTGTCGTCCATTGCATGTTTAACACCATAACCACTAATAATTGTATTGTGACCTTAACTTGTGCTTTGACCTATGCTAACCGTACTGTAACCGCTATTTGTAAAAGACGATGTTACTGGGGTGTGTTATAGACGGGTAATTCGTATATAGAGAATTATAGCGTGGGTGACTGTATAGTTACGCCAAAGGGCATAATATTGATTATATAGTGACTGGTGTAACAGCTGTGTGTGTACGGGAATTCCCTGAGTGTTTATTGTTATTGTGTACGTTTCACTTGGTAACCGTACCACGTGGTGCTGTTGCCAGAGGAAACGGGTGTGACTGTTGAATAGTACGCGTGTATAGTATTCGTTGTCGACGACGTTCCATTGTTAAGTATGGGTGCGTCGCAGTCAACGATTCCGGATCCCTTAGGATGTATGGTTAAGAATTTTAAAAAGGGATTCAAAGTTTGTGATTTTGGGGTAAAGATGTCTCCTGTACGTTTGGTCACTTTGTGTACTAGGGAGTGGCCTACTTTGGTTGCGGCATGGCCGCCACGTGGCAGTTTGGATCCAACTCTGGTACAGCGCTTACACGTGGCTGTATCGGGTAGGCCTGAACTTTACGGCCAGTTTCCTTATATTGACTGTTGGAGACAGGCCGTAAATGACTCGCCAAAATGGCTCCAGACATGCCACGAGGAGCAGTGTCGCCTCATGGTAGCTAGGACTTGCTCGTCCACTAGGACTGGTGTTAGGCCCATTTTGGACACGCCCCCTGAGTCCGAGATCCCTTTGCCGCCCCCTTACTTTCCGTTAAGAAGAAGTGACGCAAACGCAGGAAGTCCTGCACCCCTCCCCTCATTACCCTCATCCACTTCCGCTTCCTCCTCCAGTACAGGATCCACCCCCCCTCGTACTAAATCTCCCCTTCCGGAACCAGAATCCACCCCCATTAGAAACGAATATCCTGATTTGGCGCCACTTCAGACTTCCGGTCAAGCTTCATCTAGCTCGGCTCGAAGTGTTTTATTTACGACCTTTTCCCAAAACCGACCTCCCACATCCCCATACCCTATCTCTCCCCGACCGGAACCCATGACTGACGCCTCTCTACGTAGCCCCATCCAAACCCGACAGTTGACTGGTGCCCAACAATTAAAGCACTATCAGATGCCTCTTCGTCTGAATCCCGGGTCAGCTTATATCGATGCCGCAGGTCAAATGGCACACGCTGACCCAGTCTTCGTATATGTCCCATTTACCACAACCGATCTTTTAAACTGGAAGACCCATAATTCCTCGTATACTGAGAAACCACAAGCTATGACTGATCTGTTCACCTCAATAGTACAGACGCATAATCCGACATGGGCTGATTGCCAGCAGTTACTAATGACTTTATTTAACAATGAGGAAAGGACAAGAATAAATCAAGCAGCCATTAAAGCATTAGAGGATAGAGCCCGTGCTTTGAACCAAGCCAATCCAGCAGCATGGGCCGCGACACACTATCCCAACACCGATCCCGATTGGAACGTAAATGGTGCTGATATGGTTCAACTCAGAGCCTATAGAGACGCTATAATTGCTGGCATGAAAGCCGGAGGAAAGAAAGCCATTAACATGTCGAAGACAGTTGAGGTGATCCAGAAAAGCGATGAAGCGCCCAGTGTCTTTTATGACCGATTATTGGAGGCATACCGCTTGTATACCCCCTTTAATCCGGAAGACGCAGACAATTCCCGAATGGTTAACTCCGCCTTTGTCAGCCAAGCATACGGAGATATTAAGCGCAAGCTACAAAAGTTAGAAGGGTTTGCAGGTATGTCCATCACCCAACTAATGGAGGTAGCAAATAAGGTCTATATGAACAGGGATACAGAAAGTAAGAAAGAGGAAGAGCGCAAGATGCGTAAAAAGGCTGATATGCTAGCGGTAGCGATCGCAGGCGTAGATAAACGGGGCCCAGATAGAGGCAATAATAGATGGAGTAGGGAGCCTTTGAGTAGGGATCAATGCGCGTATTGCAAGGAAGAAGGGCATTGGAGGAACGAATGTCCGCAAAGAGAGCAGTACGAGAGAGACCAACCCAGGGCAGGCTACGGAAACTTTAGAGGTAGAGCGAGAGGTAGAGGAGGCCCCGGAGGGAGTAATGGTTATAGAGGGAGTAATGGGAACAGAGGAAGTGTTAGGGAAGACAGGTATATTCCAGCAGCGCAAAGGTCCCGCGATAGAGAAGGTAGGGACTTTGTAGGATTGGCTGACACTGTCATGGAGGACTATTGATACCGACCGGGCTCCATCCCCCTTGGTCGAGCGGAGCCTATGGTCGATGTATCAATAGGGGGGAAAAGGAGTGCGTTCATGATCGACACTGGTGCTGAACATTCAGTGGTGACTAATCTAGTTGCTCCTCCATCTGGAAGGACTATTACTGTGATAGGAGCAACTGGAAGAAGTGCTGAAAAACCGGTTCTTAAAAGTCGACTCTGTACATTGGGAGGCCACGTAGTAAAACACCAATTCCTTTATATGCCTGAATGTCCAGTCCAATTGCTGGGACGTGATATGCTATCAAAATTACAAGCGCAGATTACGTTCCTACCAAATGGAACAATATCCTTAAAGTTTAATGGACCTTCAGGTATTATGACTTTATCCGTACCAAAGGAAGAAGAGTGGCGACTTTATACAGTGTTGACTAGCCAAAACCCTAGGAGTGATGAGACATTGTTTAACATACCAGGAGTTTGGGCAGAGAACAACCCACCAGGACTGGCCCGCAATATTCCACCAATAAAAATTGAACTGAAACATGGGGTTTATCCAGTGAGCCTAAGACAATATCACATTCCGCAGAAGGCTAAGAAGAACATCCAATCCTATCTGGATAAGTTCATACGGTATGGTATCCTAAAATTCTGTACTTCCCCCTGGAACACCCCATTGCTGCCTGTTCAAAAGCCCGGTACAGATGAGTATCGACCTGTACAGGACTTAAGAGCAGTCAATGATGCGGTTGTTAGCATACATCCAGTTGTACCCAATCCATATAACCTGCTTGCTTTAATTCCGGGCGGGGCTACTTACTTCACAGTCTTAGATCTCAAAGATGCCTTCTTTTGCCTCCGAATTGCCGCAGAAAGCCAATGTATTTTCGCTTTCCAATGGGAGAACGCTGTAACGGGCTCAAAACGCCAAATGACTTGGACAAGACTGCCCCAAGGGTTTAAAAATTCACCTACCCTATTTGGTTCAGCTCTAAGTCAAGATCTACTGGATTTCGAGTCTATCCCAGGAGAATGTGTATTGTTACAATATGTAGATGACTTGTTGATAGCAGCAGTTACAAAAGAAAAATGTCAGCAAGCAACGCACGATCTACTACATATTCTCTGGAAGGCAGGATACAAGGTGTCCAGGAAGAAGGCTCAGTTGTGTTTGCCAACTGTCAAGTATCTGGGATTCCATATCTCTGAAGGTCAAAGGATTATGGGGCCAGAGAGAAAAGAAGCTGTCTGCCAAATACCAATACCCAAGAATAGAAGACAAGTGCGAGAATTCTTGGGGGCAGCAGGCTTCTGTAGGATATGGATTCCCAGCTATGCGATACTGGCAAAACCTCTGTACGCAGCCATCAAAGGTACAGAGCACGACCCCTTCTTATGGACCCAAGAACAGCAAACGGCATTTGAAGATGTGAAGAAGGCTTTGATGAGTGCCCCAGCATTAGGTCTACCTGATCACACACGACCATTCTACTTATATGTACACGAGCAAAGAAGAATGGCTGTGGGAGTATTGACACAGTACTTGGGATCATGGCAAAGACCTGTTGCCTACATGTCTAAGCAACTGGATGCAGTGGCCAGCGGACTTCCACCTTGTCTAAGAGCCGTAGCTGCAGCCGCCCTGCTAGTAGCTGAAGCCGATAAACTCACTCTGGGTCAAGAACTTTATGTACGAGTCCCACATGCAGTACAGACGTTGTTGGATTACAAAGGAAATCATTGGTTTAGTAACAGCCGTATGACCAAGTATCAAGCAATGTTGTGTGAAAACCCAAGAGTGCATTTAGAGACTGTAAACACCTTAAATCCAGCTACCCTTTTGCCGCAACCTACTGAAAGTCAACATGATTGTTTGGAAGTAATGGATGAAGTATTTTCAAGTAGACCAGATCTTCGTGATTTTCCCATCCAGAACCCCGATGTTCAATATTACACCGACGGCAGTAGTTATGTGAAAGAAGGGATCCGCTATGCAGGATATGCAGTGACAACAATAGACAAGGTGATAGAAGCTCGGCCACTGGCGAAAGGAACATCAGCACAAAAGGCAGAATTAATAGCACTAACACGAGCGTTACAATTGGCTGAAGGTTTAAGAGTAAATATCTATACGGACTCTAAGTATGCGTTTTTAACCACTCATGCCCACGGAGCTTTGTATAAAGAAAGAGGACTACTGAATTCAGAAGGCAAAGAAATCAAGTACGCAGCTGAAATCCTACAACTATTGGAAGCAGTGTGGGAGCCGAAAGAAGTCGGTATCATACATTGTCGAGCGCATCTGAGAGGAGATGGTGATGTAACCAAGGGAAATCGGATGGCAGATAGTGCAGCTAAGCGTGCTGCTGAATCAGGAAGACAGGAGTATGTGGGGCATATAGCTGCTCTTATACCAACTCCACTGTCCCAATGGACTCCAGTTTATACAGCTCAAGAAGAGGAGTGGTTAAAGACTGAACCGGGAAAGTATTTGGAGAACAAGTGGTATCAGCTAGAAGATGGAAGAATAGTCATACCAGCATCACTAGCGGTAGAAATTGTCCAAAATTATCACAACGGGACACATTCTGGGAGAGACAGTACTGAAGAATCTCTCAGGAAACATTTCTACATACCAAGATTGTCCAACTTGACTCAGGCCATTGTACGCAGATGTGTAACGTGTGCTAAGAATAATGCAAGACAAGGACCAGTAAAGCCACCAGGAGTCCAGTTTATGGGGGGACTCCCCATGTCCGATCTACAAATAGACTTTACAGTAATGCCTAAATCGGGTGGACATCGTTACCTGTTGGTAATTGTGTGCACCTATTCAGGCTGGGTAGAAGCATGTCCTACTCGTACAGAGAAAGCAGGAGAAGTTGTAAGATTCCTGCTACGAGAAATAATACCCCGATATGGACTACCCTGTTCTATAGGATCGGACAATGGTCCAGCTTTTGTTCATCAGTGCCTACAACAACTGACTCATATGCTTGGTATAAAGTGGAGGCTTCATACTGCATATAGACCCCAGAGTTCTGGTAAGGTAGAGAGAATGAATAGAACTATAAAGAACCAGTTGGCTAAAATGTGTCAGGAAACCCAACTTAAGTGGAACGTTCTCTTACCCATAGCTTTATTGCGAATCCGCAGTACCCCTACCAGAAGGATGGGCCTCTCTCCTTTTGAAATCATGTATGGGCGACCACCTCCCGTACTTGGTAACTTAAGGGGGGACTTGAGTCAGTTGGGAGAAGGAATTACCCGGCAGCAGGTTGTAGAGTTGGGTAAGACTATGGAGGAGGTACAGAAATGGGTACAAGATAGATTACCTGTGAATATTTATCCCCCTGTTCATAGTTATCATCCAGGAGACCAAGTGTGGATTAAAGAGTGGAATAATGTACCGTTAGGGCCCAAGTGGAGAGGTCCTTATGTTGTTCTTTTGTCTACCCCTACAGCGATAAAAGTAGCCGAAGTAACTCCGTGGATACATCACTCCAGGGTTAAACCAGCAGCAGTCGATTCTTGGCAAATTACAGCAGATCCAGAGAATCCCTGCAAGATCCGGTTGAAACGCACTACTCAGTCGGAGTAACGAGGAATTATTGTGGATTACAAATTTTATTGTTACAGGTGTGAGTGAGAAGGCCATAATAAAGCCTGTCCGCTTACCAACACATAGTGTATAAGCCAGGAAAGTCTCGAAGGGACACCTGTGAAGACGAGCAGAACTCCATTCCCTGCAGCCCTCACATCCTGGAAGCTGAGGTTCCATCGCACGGACGAAGACTGAGGATGACGGCGAAAGATGTGCTTTTGATTGTGTTTATTTATATGTGTTTTTATATTCAGGAAGGTAGAGGTACCGACACTCCTAGCTGTGAGGTATGCATTAAGACTACGAGAACAGGTAACCATATTTCCCAAACCCTAATTTGGCATTCACAATACGAATGTAAAGGAGAGGTATCAAGATGTAGATACCTAAATATAGACTATAGTGTGTGCCATTTAGGAGTAGGAGAACCTAAGTGCTTCAGTCCAGAGTATCAACCTCGTACAATTTGGTTGACTCTCAGGAATGGAGATCCTCAGGGGACCCTAATTAATAAGACGGTGTTAGAATCCGTACATTCTTCGGGTGTTCTGCTATTTGATGCATGTAAGGCGATATCAAGTGGTAGAAAACCGTGGAATGTATGTGGGGATCTTAGATGGGAGAGGACGTATGGGTCTAATGATAAATATATTTGTCCCAGTAGTAAAAATAAATATGTGAGTCCTAGATGCCCAAATAAAGACTATAACTTTTGTCCATATTGGTCTTGTGTGGGGTGGGCGACTTGGGGACAGACAGTAGATAAAGACATGATAGTGACTAAGTTGCCGACTAGCCCTTATTGTAAGTCTATGGAATGCAACCCAGTCCATATACTTATTAATAACCCCGACAAGTTCCTAGATAAGTATGGAAATTTATTTGGGTTTCAGATATACGGGACGGGTTTAGATCCTGGGACATTATTGTTTATAGGAATAGAGACTGATACGGTATCCTCCCAGACTCATCAAGTATACCATTCCTTTTATGAAGAGATGAGTATAGATAATAAGATCCCCCATAACGCTAAAAACCTGTTCATTGACCTAGCTGAAAGTATTGCCGGTAGTCTTAATGTTACCAACTGCTATGTGTGTGGAGGTACTAACATGGGAGACCAATGGCCTTGGGAAGCAAAGGAGGTAATGTCCGGTTCTGAGGCAGTTGACCAACTAATATCTACACAAGCCGATTATCATTTGAGTGTTAGAGGTAAATCTGAGTGGAGATTAAAGACCTCCATCATAGGTTATGTTTGCATAGCAAGGAAAGGAATAATGTATAATACTTCTGTAGGAGAATTAACTTGTCTAGGGCAAAAAGCTTATGATGATGATACTAAAAATACAACTTGGTGGTCGGCTTCAAATGTCTCAGAACCATCTAACCCGTTTGCTAGATATGCCAGTTTAAAGGATGTGTGGTTTGATTTATCCATCACATCTACCTGGAGAGCCCCAGCAAATTTGTACTGGATCTGTGGTAAGAAAGCCTATTCGGAGTTGCCACAGGACTGGGAAGGGGCATGTGTGTTGGGTATGCTCAAACCATCCTTCTTCTTGTTACCGATTGAAACAGGTGAGACTTTAGGTGTTAAAGTGTATGATGTGAATCATAGGAAGAAAAGGGGACCCTTAGAGATAGGCACCTGGGAAGATAATGAATGGCCTCCCCAGCGTATCATAGATTATTATGGGCCAGCCACGTGGGCAGAAGATGGTACCTTTGGTTATAGAACCCCAATTTATATGCTCAACCGTATTATAAGATTACAGGCGGTGGTTGAGATTATTACTAATGAGACCTCACAAGCACTCAATCTTCTAGCGAAGCATAATACCAGGATGAGGACAGCAGTGTACCAAAATAGATTAGCCTTGGATTACCTTTTGGCAGTAGAGGGAGGTGTATGTGGGAAGTTTAACCTGAGCAATTGCTGTCTTCAAATAGATGACGAAGGGCAAGCAATAGCTGAGCTTACTAGCCATATGGTTAAACTAGTGCATGTGCCTACTCAGGTATGGAAAGGGTACAATCCAAGTAGTTGGTTTGGTAGCTGGTATGAGTGGTTTGGAGGGCTTAAGGCAGTGGTAGGTGGAGTCCTACTGATTTTACTGTTGTGTCTACTCCTACCGTGTCTTATACCCTTAGTAGTTAGGTCTGTGCAAAGCCTGATAGGAAGTATAGCAGAGAGGAAGGCTGCTGCACAGATAATGGCGATATATAAGTATAAGGCTCTAGATCAAGGAGAACCAATGCAGGAAGATGAGTGTTAAAAGATTCACATCATAAGATAAGTCTGGTCTGGTTCATGGTAACCTGAGGTATATGCAAACCAAGGTTAAGTGATGCCTCAAGTAATTGTGAAATATCAGAGGCATCAAAGGGGGGAATGTGATGTAATTCCAGTAAAATACAAGTTTAGCAGGCTAAGATTGCCACAAGGCATATGTATGTATATGTGTTTGTAGTATCAGTTAGTTAATTACACGTAGCTAAGATACTGTTATCACTGTACTGACCAGGTGCAGGAATGTAAGAACTGGAATTACGCGTCCCTCTCCTTTGTATCAGATGAGCCACGTGGTTAGACCGGATGGATGAGTTTAGACTCTATTTATTAAATAGGTTAAGGGTATGTGTGGGTGTAGTTAATTGTGGGAGGAGCTACAGTGCTATATAAGGAATGTACTCTATGTATTCAGTACTCAGACTTTGCTGTATTTTGGTGACGCTAGTCCCTCTGAGTCCCGATCGGTGATCCAATAAAGAATCTCTTCCTTCCTGAAGAAACCTGTGTCCATCTCTCTGTGCTTGGCTTCCGTCAGTTTCTCCGGTATCAAAATATGCAAGTAATATGCATTGTACATTGTGTTTCAAGCAGGTCCCCAGGTCAATGGTGATCAACCCATTTTCCTCTTATGCGATTCAGTGTATTTTACGGTAGTAGAACTTTGCTATGTATAGCATGGGCAAATTCCCAGGTTATCATTTTAATGTGACAACCCCTGCGTCCTTGAGCGAAGTCAAAGTTGTATTTGGTTGCCATGGTTGTCCCCATTAATCATAGCTGTGTTCCCTGGGTGTCTCTTGTCGCGGGCTTAGGATGGGGTTGGAAAGGAGTGCATGTGCATTCGCATTTTCAAGAAGTGTACTCCCCTCTTTATCATGCATGGATATCCTATGATGTAGGTTGGTGACCCCCAGGGGGTCTGTGGGCACTGGGTGAGCAACATCACATTTAAAGGGACACTATACTCACAGGAACCACTCCAGCTTCATATCTGGGTTCTGGTGTCTATAGCAGCCCTGCAGGATGAGCAATGAAAATATTGCCTTTACAGGGAAAAGACCATGTTTACATTGCTGCCTAGTAACACCCCTAGTGGCAGTCACTCAGACGCCCACTAGAGGTTCTTCCTCTAGTCACAGTGTGCAGCACCTACATTCAGCATCTCCACGCATTGCATGAAGATGCTGAACGTTCCCAATATATATGCATTGTTTATAAACCTACACCAGCACTATAGTGTCAGAAATACACGTTTATATTCATGACACTATAGTGTTCCTTTAAGATTCCAAATTTGATAAAAGTGAATGTATCCACCTTTAACAGCTACGTCACAAGTAATCTTCTTTAATGAAATATCTGCCTGAAATATTAATCTGGTACTTGTCTCCAAAGTGTTTTGGGGAGAATGACAAACCAGACCTATATAAAAAGCAGGTGAAATTCCATTCCTGTGATATATTTAGGGCTAATAAATAATCCTGCTACTCTTGTGCACACTTTAATTAAATTATCCTTTTGATAAGATTGCGGTCGCACATCGAAACGGAACATCAACATTTAAAGTGCATTGGTATTGTACTTTGCATAAAAAATGCTATTGATGAAATGAAGAATCCGAATTTCTGCGGGTTGATAAATTCCCACCTTAAAAGTCATGTAAATGAGAAAAACCTTGTGGAGCTGGAACTGGCACAGAGATTACATCAGTACCAAAATATTTTAGCAGCAGGAACAAATTTCCTATTCCTTGCAAAACATTTTTGTGTGGGTATAAAATTAACTATATAGATAATATATATATATATATATATATATATATATATATATATATATATATATATATATATATATTCATTAATAAAAAGGAACATTCCTGATTGGGGTTGTCCCCTTACTTTATTTATTATATAGGTTCATCTGCAAAATATTTCAATGACTAATATAAAAAAAATCAACCTGCAAACAGTCGGATTACCCATTGGTGGTAGACTGTGGCCCAGGCCCAGACAGGGGCCCTGGGTTCCGACTCTGGCTGTGAGGGGGCCCTCCTTGAGCCAGCAGGGAGATCAATAGATCGTCATGCTTGGCCCTGTACCCATCACATATGAGGGATTGTTGTGATCAGCAACTATTGTGTGCATGTCACTTTAAGAAGCGACAGAAACAAAGAAGCAAATATTCACAAACTGAATTTAATGCTGACTGGAGATAAAGACGTAGGCACTAGAGCATCCAGTGGTATGGGACAATGTAACCAGAGGGAGACCACTAAATATCTGAAGGAACAGAAAGTATCAACACAAAAATAAACTGACACCAAATAATAAATAAATACCGAACTATCCTTATAAGGCTACTCCCATGCCTAAGTAATTAAGGAGATAAAGTTACTAAACACCTAATTCTGCAACATACAAATAGTATTTTCTCAATTCTTTCTCTAGTACTTGCATCTGCAAAATAAATATTTAATAGAAGAATCATTTAATATCGGAACAAAGAGCTTTATTCACTTTCTAGAAGTTTGGCATAAACGTGTATAGTGTGACAAAAGTTTCCTTTTCTAATCTGTTACCTTGTCCTGGGTTCAGGGTTTTACACACAGTCTTTTAAAGCTTCAGAGACAATTCACATTCTGGATAAGGTAAAACGACTTGGTCTTTTTGTCGTGACTCCAAAAGTCAACAGGGTACAGCAAAGTATATCAAAATAAAGCAAAAAACAAACAAACCAGTGCTCTTCTAAGACCTAACTTAACAACATTAAAAAAAATTGATTGCGTTGGATGGCTTGTCCATTTTCCACCTTTAAGTTTCAATTTCTTTCAGCTGATTCTCTTACATCTAGCAGGAAGTAAAACAAAATTTGATATGACCTCAAATCATTGCATCAGCTTCCACTGACATATCAGCCCTTCACAGACTCAGTGTGCTGCCTCGCACCCAGGATATCTGTTGGAGAACCATTTAAATTGCAGCTCCCACAACAAGGCCGCGGCCACGAGCCCTGCTGCTCTCACCACACAAAGGATGGTCCTGTTGCATGAATCTACAAGTGTTCTTTGTAGATACTTGTTTTTACCATATGAAAATTGACAAATACATTGTAGGGGAGACAACCAAGGGTGTAAGGTGTTTTTATGTTTTTTTTTCTTTTTAAACAATAATCTGACCCAGATATGCTGGTACTTTTTGAAAGAAATGTGTTGTTTAAATAGGATAGATGTTACTCCTGAATACATTGATATGCACATTATTGCTGCCTGGGGCCTCAACAGTAATTATCTCTTTGCCTTGGGCTGTTAAAACTGGTTTTGTCATATGTTTAGGAGACAGAAATCTAAGAATTCTTGGAAACTGTATCACGCTGGTGATTTTTATGAACATTTGTAAATATAAAAATACCTAAACTATTTTGTTCAATTATAAATTAAAAAAAAGGAATATAAATATATTCTTTTATGTGGCAATATTGTTTTCTGTGAAGACTATTAAGCTTACAAGACAAACATAGCAAATTGTAAAATAATATTTTGCCTTTTTTTTTATACACATGGCATTTCTGATGAGTATTTTGTAAATCTGATGTGTGCCACTGTGATAAAATCCCCCAAATTATGCCCAGCTACATCTTTTGAATAAAACAATACCCCAGTGTATGACCTATTTTGTGAAGACGTGACCATTTTAAGTTTTTAAGCGTAAATTTTCATAAATGAAATTGGTGGGTCATTTTAGCAGGTTGCACGTTAAACCTACCCCACAAAGGCCTATCATTTCTTAAATAAGACACCTCAGGGTATCTCAAATAGCATATTTTGAACCTTAGTGTGGGACCATTTTTTTGTCAGTTCGTACCAAGTGTAGTGGTAATAGGCATTTTATCTGCCTTTTTGACACACACACTTTGAATTTTTTCTGCATAATTTGCAATCCTTATGAGTGCTGCAGCAGTAAAATATTTAAAATGTGTCTCAGCTATGTATTCTAAGTACAGCAATACCCCCCATATGTACACATTTGTCAGGTATATGTGCATGTTGAAGGGGCAAATTTGAGACACTGCAATACTTTTTTTTTATTTTTTATTTGAATTTTGATGCTGAGTCCATGTCCTATTTTGGAGCATTTTAGTAAGTTGCTAGCCCAAACTACCCTACAAAAACCTACCATTTTTTTAAAAGTAGATATCCCAGGGTGTATATGAATGTAGAAAGGGTAAGTTTGAGAAACACCAATTTCATATTTTTCATAATGCTGGGCCTAAGTCTCATTTTAGCAGCTCATGATTGCAAATTACCTCTCAAAGGTAATTGTTCACCATAGATGGTGGTTAGGATGAACACCTCCTTTTTATCGTGGTACTTTAGTGCCAGCAGTTCATCCTGGCATATTTTTTTTTTTCTGCTAGATCCTTTGCGTCTCTTCCGAATAGTGCCACAGGCCAGGGTCTCAAAGCAGTACAGCATTTTTAGAAGTGGGATACTGTTGTAAAAATTATCAATGTACAAGTGATATCCCTTTTTTAGTAACGGCATGATTAGGTCCCAGACAATTTTCCCACTTGTCCCTACTATATCTGGGCAACCTGGGGGATCAAGATGGCTATTCCTTCTTTTGTATACAGGGAAGATAAACACAGCCACTTTCACACAATTTATAAAATTTGATCCCATATTGGGATCTTTTGGATGGGATGTACTGTTTAAACCCCAGTCTTCCCTTATACTTCATAAGGGATTCGTCAATAGAAATGTTTTTGGGGGGTATAAACAGTGGCAAATTTTTTATTAAACTGGGCAATTAGAGGGCATATTTTATATAGAAGATCATACTGCGGATGACCTTTTGGGGGGCACTTCGTATTGTCACTAAAGTGCAGAAATCGCAGTATGTCTTCATATCTGGGCCTACTCATTGTCTGGGGGA